>NC_069502.1:778456822-778782537 GCF_027579735.1 Bombina bombina | reverse complement strand
AATTAGATCAGACTCACATCATAAGAGAAAGGGGTATCCCAGAAAATGTTGGGAGATTTTTTTACTTGATCATAATTTGACTAAGAGTTGGGGAGCTTTAAACAAGGGAGTAAAAGACTATACATACTACTCCCTGTGATGATCTTTATAATGTATTAGCAAACAGCAAGGAGAGAGAACAGGAATACAGACTTTATTCAGCAGCATCCATCTTAACAATAACTGCCCGCCCCCTCCAATCACATGACTAAAATGTTAACTGTTTGTAGTGCACAGAGTGAACTAAGCATAACTATTGAACTTAAACTATAACATAAAGCATACACATCATTACATCTTCCCCTTCAAATATGAAACACTTAATATGAGACAAAGTCTTCCCATATTTTTGGTTTAATAGCTCGACCATAACGAGAGAAAGTAACTGCTGGCTCACTAGCAGTACAATCAGTGTCAGGTTGAGAGTCATTCCCAGCATTATCGCAAGCTGATACACTTATGTTGTCCTCAAAGTCCTCAGTAGACTTTACATCCATGTTAGGGAATTCTGTGCATTCATTGCTTTGCTCTTTATTGTCATTGCTGCTTGGTTCCTCGAGTAGAGTATCAGCTGCAGTGTCTGGTCGAAGATGACGCCTGTTGCGTCTCAGTTTCTGTCCACACTTGGTTTTGATTATATATGACCTTGGTGAATTAGCTTCACTGACAATTCGAGCAGGTTCCCATGTATCCCCAGTGACTCTGTGTCTCACAGCTTGCCCAGCCCTGAGTGGACCAAGTAACTTGGTAGATTTGTCAAAATACAGCTTTTGCTTTTTCATGTTTATGTTCCTCTGACCTGTTACCTGATCCTGTGGGATAGTCTGAGGCTGCAATTTCTGTGGTGCAATAGGCACTGTGGTCCTCAGTGCTCTACCCATGAGCAGCTGTGCAGGTGAACATAAACCCTCCATGGGTGTTGCACGATAGTTTAACAGGCCTAGGTACACATCCTGCCCTGATGATTGTGCTTTTCTGATAATGGATTTGGCTATGCCAACATACTTCTCAGCTAAACCATTGGCCTGTGAGTGATACGGACTTACTGGTTTGTGCCTGACTCCCCATTCACGCAGAAAGCACTGGAATTCAGCACTTGAGAATTGCGGGCCATTATCAGACACAAGTTCTTCACACACTCCATGTCTCGAGAGTATTGTTTTGAAAGCCCATATGATTGCTGATGCTTTTAGATTTCTCAGCTGTACTAACTCAAAGAATTTGCTGTAGTAATCTACTACTATCAGGTAGTGGTTGTCCTCAAAATGAAAAATATCTGTGGCCAGTCTCTGCCATGCCCGTGAAGGAGTGTTCCATGGTGTGAGAGGTTCTTTTGCATTGTTTTTTTGAAATGTCTGGCAGGTTTCACATGTCTTCACAAGTGTCTCAATATCAAGGTCCAAATTAGGCCAGTAAACCACATCCCGTGCTCTGCGCTTACAAAGAGTAATGCCCAAATGTCCCTGGTGAATTTGCTCCAATATTTCTGCCTGCTGTGATTTAGGAATAACAATACGGTCACCCATGAATATGATATCCGTATGAAAGGATAGTTCATTTCTCACAGGCCAGAATCCCTGCAACTCAGGAGAAAGCTTCTTTCGTTTTTCTGGCCAGCCATTGCACATGACACGAATTAGTTTTTCTAGTACTTTATCTTGTTTGGTATCTTGTCTAATTTTTTCCAGCCGTACATCAGCTATTGGAATATTTACTAGTACTGTATGTACCTGTTCTTCCAATTCAGGTTCATCCCGTGCTTCATGTCCTTCTGGAAACACCCTAGACAGCGTATCTGCCATCGGAATTTCCTTTCCTGGTTTATATTTCACTGTGAGATCATACTGTTGTAGTTTCATAACCATCCTCTGCAGGCGTGGAGGTATAGCAGATAGTGGTTTTTGCATGATGTACTCCAATGGTTTGTGATCAGTTTCCACAACCACTGGGCGACCATAGATATACTGGTGAAATTTCTCACATCCATTTACAATGGCCAACATCTCCTTCTCAATTTGAGCATAATTGGCTTGTGTTGTTGTCAGAGCTCGTGAAGCATATGCAACAGGATGTCCTTGTTGCATTAGCACAGCACCTAACCCAAACTGGGATGCATCCACTTGAAGCACAGTGTTGCAGTTTACGTCAAAATATTTCAGTATTGGCCCTGGATGTTTAGTGATCAGTTTTTTTACTTTCTCAAATGTCTTTTCCATGTTTGCGTCCCAAGACCAAATAGCATCCCTTTGTAGCAATGCACGTAGTGGGGCTGTCAGCTGAGCGAGGCCCTGAGAAAACTTGGATAGATAATTAAAAATGCCTAATGATGTCTCTAGTTCCTTCCTGGAGGATGGGGCCTTCATGCTAATAACTGCTGTTATCTTCTTTGGATCAGGCTTTAAACCCTCTTTGGTTAGAAGGTGTCCAAAATATGTAACCTCTTCTACCCCAATTTGCATTTTGTTTGGATTGAGTTTAAGATTTTTCTCCCGACACCGCTTGAGTAAGGCAATAAGGTTTTTGTCATGTTCTGTACGATCCTTTCCATAAACCAGCAAATCATCAATTATTACTTCAACACCATGTAGACCAGCAATCAACTCATGTGATTTCTTTTGAAATATCTCCTGAGCAGAAGCAATGCCGAAAGGTACCCTTGTGAAACGCCATCGTCCAAAGGGGGAGTTGAAAGTGGTCAGGTGACTGCTGGGTTCATCAAGACGCAATTGCCAGTAACCAGATTGTGCATCTAGTACACTAAACACTGTTGCTCCTACTAGCTTGTGAGCTATATCATCTACGGTGGGGAGTTTGTAGTGTTCTCTCATTATTACTTTGTTCAAATCACGTGGGTCAATGCAAATACGAATTGCGCCTGTGTTTTTCTTCTCTACCACAACCATAGAACTGACCCATTCTGATGGTTCTGTGACCTTTTTTACTACCCCCAACTTCTCCATCCTAGTTAGTTCTTGTTTGACTTTAGCCTCAAGGGATAGAGGTATTTTCCTTGGGGCATGAATGACAGGCTGTGCACCCTCTTTTATACGTATGCGGCTAATCCCCGGGAGGCACCCTAGGCCTTTGAATAGATCACTGTACTCATGCTTAATGTTGTCCTTTGACAGTTCGCTGCACCCACCATCCACAGCCATAATGATCTTTACAAGTCCAATATCTTTACTTGTTTTTAGACCTAATACTGCTGGGGCTTTTGTTTCTATCACAAACAATTGTAAGACCTTTTCAGATCCCTTGTAAAAACATTTTGCATGGCAGCGACCCATCACTTTCAGCTTTTCACCACCATATCCCAACAGTTTTGGTAGGTCTTGAGTCTCTAAGGGGAATTCATTTCTAAGGAGTTCCAGGTATGTGTGGCTTGGCACACAGTTTACTTGTGCCCCTGTATCTATTTTGAATGTGACTGGAGTTTTGTGAGCCCCTATCTGTAGGGTTACATTTGCTTCATCTGCAGACTTGTGTGATTTCTGTACTGCTGCAAGATATATTGGGGTGCAATCTGAGTCTAACCCTGCATTGTCATCATTGTCCTCTATGGCGTGTACAGCCTGTGTTTGTGTCCTTGCAATATGTGAAAACAGTTTACACACCCTGGCAAAATGTCCTCTTTTCTTGCATTTATTACATATCTGCCACCTTGCAGGACAGGCAGCATTTTTGTTGTGCATGTTTCCACAGTAGCCACAGGTTGCTTGTGTGTTACTTGTCCCAGTGTCCCACTTGCCTTTTATCCCCTTGTGTCCTCTTTCTTGCCAGTATCTGCTGCTTTGATTTTCTATAGCACTGATCTGGTGTTGTGTTCCTTCCAGTACCTGCATGTCCTTTCTTGACATTTCATATGCTCTAGCAATCCTGATGGCTTTCTCAAGATTTAAATCTTCTTCCTGCAGCAGCTTTTCCTGAACTTCTTTAAACTTACTGCCCATCAGAATACGGTCTTTTATCATATCACCTGCATCATAAAAAGCACAGTCTTTGGCAAGCAAGCGCAGCTGTGTCACCCATTCATCCACAGATTCACCTCCACACTGATTCCTCTCATAAAACATTTTCCTTTGCACTGTGGTGTTTTTCCTTGGATTGCAGTATGCTTCAAACTTTGCAAACAATACCTCTGTTTTTTTTTTGTCATCTGCAGTGATATCCCCACTTGCCTGCCAGGCTCTGCATACATCACGTCCCTTTTGTCCCACACATATCAAAAAGTGTGCTGCCTTCTGTTGATCAGTCCATCTGTCTGCATCTGGGCCTGCAAATACAAGTTCAATCAGCTCCCTCCATTTTGACCAATTGTCAGAAATGTTCCCTGACTCTAAATCCAGAGAAGGAATGTTCTTTGTGTTGCTGTTTGCTGCCATGTCACTTTTCACCCTACTTCTGGTACCATGTGATGATCTTTATAATGTATTAGCAAACAGCAAGGAGAGAGAACAGGAATACAGACTTTATTCAGCAGCATCCATCTTAACAATAACTGCCCGCCCCCTCCAATCACATGACTAAAATGTTAACTGTTTGTAGTGCACAGAGTGAACTAAGCATAACTATTGAACTTAAACTATAACATAAAGCATACACATCATTACACTCCCAATCGCAAGACTGATTTAAAGAAAATACAAACTCATTGTTGTGAGGCTGCCATCATCCTAAATTAAACAATGCAGAGTTAGATATCTTAAATGTTCCAATAACACTGCAAAAAGTATTCGTAGCAATTAAAAACCTTAAAAATAAATAAAACTCCAGGGGGTATTTTATTAAGTGATTTTTTAGATGTGTTGGCTCCTGTCACAACGGTTAGAGGAAATGGCTGTGTTAGGAGAACCACTCTGAGTTTGGTTGTTGTGGACCTCAACTGGAGAGTTACCTAATTTCTTTTGAGTTGTGTTTTGCTTTAAGAGAGTGCAAATAGGAAGTATTTTCCTTGATATCTTGGTTACAGGAGTTAAAGAAACTTAATCCTGTTTAACTTGGTACTGGTAGTTAAATGGTTGATTAGTTTGTTATTCTGGTAACAGTGATGTCCTTAGATTATATATACAATGTCTATGGAGCTTTGAGTTCTCTGTGAGAACAGTATTGTCCTTTGTTCTTTTTATATACAGTGTCTGTGGAGCTTTGAGTTCTGCAGCTGTGTCGAGCTACTGCAATCAGAGCCAAAACCACACACAGAGTGCTGACGTCACCTAAGTGGGTGTGCTGGAGGCTGGACCAACAGATGGCATGTGCGTCACAGTTTGAATGTCGTACTGGAGGGGGCGGAGCCAACGGCTCGTAACAACTTAGTGATTTAACACACAACAGTTCAATTTATAAAGTTGGTACCTTTGCGGAATGATCCAGAGTGGCAGAGCACCGTTATAAGGTGAGACTTGTAGATGCAGGATTATGTGCGGTCCAGTGTGATCCGTTGCTCCGGACAGAAATGACAAGCTGGAGCCGATAACAGCAGACTCAGTGGATTAGCTGCGGATTCCTCAAAAGTATTAGTTTAGGTGCAGTCAGATTCAGAAACTACACTGCTGATAGATATTTCAGAAACAGCTTTCAGTTGACTTGAATAAAGCAGTTAGGAACAAAGTTTGTAGACTTCTTTCAGGGAAGCACAGAGCAAGTACTAAACGTACCTGTGCTACTAGCTAACAAAATTAATTAGCAAGTGGTGCTGGGTAACGTGAGGATATAAAGGTTGGATTTAAAGGCTCCAACATTACAGAAACCTGACAGCTCCCCTTTTGGTTTCTATTTTTAATTGTATTCTGCAGGGAACCAAAATACTGCAGGAATTGTTATTGGCAATCATTTCAGTTATTCCTAACCCAGGAAAATGCAAATGCAAACACAATTACAGACCCATTTCCCGTATTAACCAAGATCTTAAGAGCATTAAAATATTTAGCAATCTAGCACTCGCACAATGTAAACATTTTAACTTAAATATAGACCCCTTGTGTCCTAACTAAGGAGACCAATGGCAAAGTGGCATCAACACAAGGGGGTATATTTATCATACTGCGAGTGGACATGATACGATGTATCGTATCATGTCTGCTGCACATCGATAAATGCTGACAGCATACGCTGTCGTAATTTATCATTGCACAAGCAGTTCTTGTGAACTGCTCGTGCAATGCTGCGCCCTGCAGATTCGCTAGCAGGGGGTGTCAATCAACCCGATTAAATTTGATCGGGTTGATTTCTGTCTGCGGCCTCAGAGAAGGTGGACAAGTTATGGAGCAGTAGTATTTAGATTTGGAGCTTGATAAATCGGCCCCAAGGTCTCTTTTTATATTTTATGTCTGGTGGTGGCTACAACAATTAATTTGCCCAAATTGCTATACTTGTTCCAATCCCTGCCAATACAGTAAAATCATATGAAAAGCGAAAACTTCAAAAAAATATTCTTAAATTTGTGTGTAATGGAAGAAGACCTAGAATAGATTAAATTGCCTTGACTAGACACAGAAGAAGCTTAGGTTTACCAGATTTAGGGCCAGATTACAAGTGGCACATTATTTAGCAATTTCGCTTGAGCAAAAACTTTGCTAGAAGAAAAGTTTGTGCGCAAGCAAAATCCGACGTGCACTAACTAAATAAAGCAAATAAGTTAACGTATTCTCCCCATAGAAGTCAATCAAGATAGAGCAGAAGAAAACTAACACCTATCACTCGCGTGCTACCCTGACAGGAGTTATTCATATTTCACATTCCAATGTTCTTCACATACAGAACAATGTCATTTTTATTGTAAACACATATTTTTCTTTTGCAAGATGTACCGAGTCCACGGTTTCATCCTTACTTGTGGGATATTATCCTTCCCAACAGGAAGTGGCAAAAAGAACACCCACAGCAGAGCTGTCTATATAGCTCCCCCCTTAACTCCACCCCCCAGTCATTCTCTTTGCTGCCTCTAAGCAGGAAGGGTAAAGTGAAAGAGGTGATAAACTGTTAGTTTTTATTTTTTTCAAGCAAGAGTTTGTTATTTTAAAATGGTACCAGTGTGTACTATTTACTCCCAGGCAGGAGATGGATGAAGATTTCTGCCTGGAGGATGATGATCTTAGTATTTGTAACTAAGGTACACTCCTGTTCCCACAGAAGCTGAGGAGTACAGGAAAACTTCAGTGTGAGGAACGGTTTCATGCTATGCAGTAATGAGGTATGTTCAGTCATATTTTTTCTGGAGAGACTGTGATATTTCAGAAAGACTCACATTATACCCAGGAGGGTAAGGGTAAGCAGTAATCCTAGAGCTGAAAAGAAGGGCATTACTTAGCTTGCTTATGGGGCCAATTACATATATGGTTGACACTGAATGTAAAATGTTTGTGTGCTAACGTTTTTTTGGATGGGAGTGCTTTAACGTTTTTTGTGGGGTATAAACGTTTTGGGCAACTTTATTGGGACACACATGGCTTATTTTTAGGGTCTTGGAACCCACATGGCTAGTTATAACCGCTCTGGTGCGGTTCTTTAAGGCTCAGGGAACATTGAGTAAGATGGGCGGGGCCTATTTTCACGCCTCAGATGCGCAGTTAGTTTGTCAGCAAGCAGCAAACTCTAACTCCTGAGGGCCCTGGTGTGTGTTTTAGGCCAAATCGAAGCTTTTACCCCACATTTTCGATCCATGAGGGCAGGTAGGGCCACAGCAGGGCTGTGGCAAGGTGCTGAGGTTTTTTTTCCGGATCTGGGCCTATTTCCGATCCGATTTGGACATTAAGGGGTTAATTGTTAAAAGAAAATTGTGGGTGGACTTAAAGGATGCGTATCTACACATCCCTATCCACAAAGATCATCACCAGTTCCTCAGGTTCGCCTTTCTGGACAAGCATTACCAGTTGTGGCTCTTCCCTTCGGGTTGGCCACAGCTCCCAGAATTTTCACAAGAGTTCCATTCCTGGGAACTCTGATAGATTAGGTGGACATGAAAATTTCTTCTGACGGAGGTCTTCACTCCATTCTTCGGCCGTCAGTGGCTCAGTGTATGGAGGTAATCGGACTAATGGTAGCGACAATGGACATAGTTCCGTTTGCTCGCTTGCATCTCAGACCACTGCAACTATGCATGCTCAAACTGTGGAATGGGGATTATGCAGATTTATCTCCTCAGATAAATCTGGATCAAGAGACCAGAGACTCTCTTCTTTGGTGGTTGTCACAGGATCATCTGTCCCAGGGAATGTGTTTCCGCAGGCCAGCATGGGTCATAGTGACGACGGACGCTAGCCTATTGGGCTGGGGTGCAGTCTGGAATTCCCTGAAAACACAGGGTTTGTGGACTCAGGAGGAGGCTCTCCTCCCGATAAATATTCTAGAACTGAGAGCGTTATTCAACGTACTTCAGGCGTGACCTCAGCTGGCTTCGGCCAGATTCATAAGATTCCAGTCGGACAATATCACGACTGTAGCATATATCAATCATCAGGGGGGAACAAAGAGTTCTCTAGCGATGATAGAGGTTACCAAGATAATTCAATGGGCAGAGACTCACTCTTGCCATCTATCAGCAATCTATATCCCAGGAGTGGAGAACTGGGAAGCAGATTTTCTAAGTCGTCAGATTTTTCATCCGGGGGAGTGGGAACTCCATCCGGAGGTGTTTGTTCAATTGATTCAGCAATGGGGCACACCAGTATTGGATCTGATGGCGTCTCGTCCTTGTTACGGGTCCAGGTCAAGGGATCCTCAGGCAGTTTCCAGCATTTCCTCTCCTTCCTCGTTTGATTGCCAGAATCAAACAGGAGAGAGCTTCGTTGATTTTGATAGTACCTGCGTGGCCACGCAGGACTTGGTATGCAGACCTGGTGGACATGTCTCTCTTCCACCATGGACTCTGCCACTGAGACAGGACCTTCTGATCAAGGTCCATTCCAGCATCCAAATCTAGCTTCTCTGCGACTGATTGCTTGGAGATTGAACGCTTGATCTTATCCAAGCGGGGGTTCTCTGAGTCGGTCATAGATACCTTGATTCAGGCTCGAAAGCCTGTCACCAGGAAAATTTATCATATAATATGGCGTAAATATCTTTATTGGTGCGAACCCAAAGGCTACTCATGGAGTAAGATCAGGATTCCTAGGGTTTTGTCCTTTCTCCAAGAAGGATTGGAGAAGGGGCTATCAGCTAGCTCCTTAAAGGGACAGATATCTGCTTTATCAATTCTACTGCGCAAACGTCTGGCAGATGTTCCAGACGTTCAGTCGTTCTGTCAGGCTTTAGTTAGAATCAAGCCTGTGTTTAAACCTGTTGCTCCGCAATGGAGTTTGAATTTAGTTCTTAAGGTTCTTCAAGGGGTTTCGTTTGAACCTATGCATTCCATAGATATTAAGCTTCTATCTTGGAAAGTTCTGTTTTTAGTTGCTATCTCTCGGCTCGAAGAGTTTCTGAACTATCTGCATTGCAATGCGACTCGCCTTATCTTGTTTTCCATGCTTATAAGGTGGTTTTGAGTACCAAACCTGGATTCCTTCCTAAGGATGTTTCTAATAAGAATATTAATCAGGAAATTTTTGTTCCTTCTCTGTGTCCTAATCCTTCCTCTAAGAAGGAGCGTCTATTGCACAACTTGGACGTGGTTCGTGCTTTAAAGTTTTACTTGCACGCGACCAAAGATTTCCGTCATCAACATCTTCTTTGTTTGTTGTCTATTCTGGAAAACATAGAGGTCAAAAAGCTACGGCTACCTCTCTTGCCTTTTGGCTGAAAAGCATCATCTGTTTGGCATACAAGACTGCTGGACAGCAGCCTCCTGAAAGAATTACAGCTCACTCTACTAGAGTGGTGGCTTCCACATGGGCTTTTAAAATGATGCTTCTGTTGAACAAATTTGTAAGGCTGCGACTTGGTCTTCGCTTCATACCTTTTCCAAATTTTACAAATTTGATACTTTTGCTTCTTCGGAGGCTATTTTTGGGAGAAAGGTTCTGCAAGCAGTAGTGCCTTCCATTTAGGTTCCTGTCTTGTCCCTCCCTTCATCCGTGTTCTAAAGCTTTGGTATTGGTATCCCACAAGTAAGGATGAAACCGTGGACTCGGTACATCTTGCAAAAGAAAACAGAATTTATGCTTACCTGATAAATTTCTTTCTTTTGCGATGTACCGAGTCCACGGCCCGCCCTGTCTATTCAAGACAGATAGTATTTTTTATTAAAAACTTCAGTCACCTCTGCATCTTATAGTTTCTCCTTTTTCTTCCTTAGCCTTCGGTCGAATGACTGGGGGGTGGAGTTAAGGGGGGAGCTATATAGACAGCTCTGCTGTGGGTGCTCTCTTTGCCACTTCCTGTTGGGAAGGATAATATCTCACAAGTAAGGATGAAACCGTGGACTCGGTACATCGCAAAAGAAAGAAATTTATCAGGTAAGCATAAATTCTGTTTTATATATATCTATACAGTATATGCTTATACCTGTATATACCTGTATATCGATTCTTAACTTATTATATATGTTGTAAAAAATCTAAATAATCCATTAATATATATATATATATATATATATATATATATATATATATAGTATGTATTATCATTTTTAATATTATTTATTAATATTTTGAATAGTTTATGTTTAATATTTCAATAACGCGCATTGAAGTTAGCAATTCTTCATGTGTGCTAACACCGCGTTGGACCTATATCTTGAACCCTGATGTGCATTATGCAAATTTTTTATTCCTATGTTCTTCACATAGAAAATAATGTAATTTTCTTTCATGTAATTGGCAAGAGTCCATGAGCTAGTGACGTATGGGATATACAATCCTACCAGGAGGGGGAAAATTTCCAAAACCTCAAAATGCCTATAAATACACCCCTCACCATACCCACAATTCAGTTTTACAAACTTTGCCTCCTATGGAGGTGGTGAAGTATGTTTGTGCTTGATTTTCTTCTGTGATATGCGCTTCTCAGCATTTTTAAGCCTGATTCCTCTCAGAGTATAGTGTTTGTCAGAGGGATGTGAAGAGAGTATCACCTATTGATTCTATGGTTTTCCTCACGGGAAATCTTTTCAAAGGTTCTCTGTTATCAGTCGTAGAGATTCATCTCCTACCTCCCTTTTCAGATGGACGATATACTCTCATATTCCATTACCTCTACTGATACTTTTTCAGTACTGGTTTGGCTATCTGCTATATGTGGATGGGTGTCTTTCGGTAAGTATGTTTTCATTACTTAAGAAACTCTTAGCTATGGTTTGGCACTTTATGTATTAATATAAAGTTTTTAATATATGTATTGTACTTATATTTGCCATGAGTCAGGTTTATGTATATTTCCTTTTGCAGACTATCAGTTTCAAAATTGGGAAACATATTTAGGAAGTTATTTTTTCTTACCTGGGGTATAGTCTTTTCTTCAAATTTACTGCTTTTTCATTAATTTTCGTGGCAAAATTAGGCTGGCAAGGTCACAAAATGATATTTATTGTGTCATTCTTGGCACAAGAATTTTTTTGTTGCGAAGGTACGTTCAGTGACGCAAATTCGTCATTTCCGGTGTCTTAGTTGACGCCAGGTTTCCTTGCACAAGGTTGCGTCTGCCATGATGCGAGTTGCGTCATTTCTAGATGTTGTTAGCGCCAAAAAATTTAATTTTGCATTGCGCATAATACTTGGCGCCAAATAATTTAATTATTTAAACCTGTCATGCTTCTACTCATTTACCACTATATGTCTTATCACTGGCCCTTTAACACCTCATACAATACCCCTTAAATACCAGCCTCAACATCTAATCACTGCTTGGTATTGTTTCACTGAACTGACCCAAGCTCCACCCTGATCTCCTGATTGCCCGGAGCTCTATCACATCGCAAACCACAGCCTCAGTCTTCATTCCTGTGCAGAGACCTGCTGCGCTACACCGGAACTTCGGCCTCTGTGACGTCACACGCCCGATACTGCCGCACCTTTGTACTGCCGCCATCACCGCAAGCAAGCAACCTCTCGCTGCACACAATCCACTGATACCAGTGTACCGGACTCCTACTCTCCTCAGTGTGCCTAAGGTATTTAATTGAAGGGGTTCTTTTCTTAGCTCTTACTCACTTTGTCTAAGTTGTTTAAAAGACGCATACATTTACTTCTATTACTTTCAATAGAATACGGTCTATATGCAAACTAGTTAGGTTACTTAAAGCATATTTAACTTAAGTTGTTTTTGGCCAAATTCTAATCTCTATTCTCATCTACGTAATTTTTATACTTATGATAGTGTATTAACTGATTTTAAGCAAAGTGGTTACACTGCTGAATTCCTTATTTTTATGCTGCGTCAGCTATAGTGATATCTGCTGTTTCTTGTTTATCATATATCAAACTGCTTCATGTGTGTCTGCTAGGAACTTACATATTACTTTGGAGTAATATCTATGTAATCTCCTGCTACACACTCAGCAACACCCTCTTATAGTTCACTATCAGTAGCTGTTGGTCCAACCTAAACTTTGTCTCTTTTCAGACATCACAAAACCCCACTTCCTATATGCCTCTTGCCTTTTTTATGCTCAGAGGGGCTATGCTGTTTTTTCCCATTCCTGAAACTGCTATATAAGGTAATTGATAATTTTGCTTTATATGTTGTTTTTTCTCTTACATTTGCAAGATGTCAATCTAATCCTGTCTCACTATTGGAACCCTGCTGCCTGATAACAGTTCTACCAAAGCTAAGTGTATCTGTTGTAAGTTAGCAGAGATTATATCTCCAGCTGTAGTATGTAACAGTTGTCATGATAAGTTTTTACATGCAGAGAATGTATCCATCAGTACTAGTACAATGCCTGTTGTTCCTTCAACATCTAATGTACATGATATCCCTGTGAATATAAAATATTTTATTGCTGATGGGATTCAGAAGGCTTTGTCTGCTATCCCACCTTCTAATAAACGTAAAAAAGATCTTTTAAAACTTCTCATAAAGTTGATGAAATTTTAAATGACCGACAACATACTGAATTATCCTCCTCTGATGAGGATCTATCTGGTTCAGAAGATCCTACCTCACATCTAATGTACATGATATCCCTGTGAATATAAAATATTTTATTGCTGATGCGATTCAGAAGGCTTTGTCTGCTATCCTGCCTTCTAATAAACGTAAAAAAGATCTT
This sequence comes from Bombina bombina, assembly GCF_027579735.1. Taxonomy (NCBI): domain Eukaryota; kingdom Metazoa; phylum Chordata; class Amphibia; order Anura; family Bombinatoridae; genus Bombina; species Bombina bombina. Next base: position 778,769,357 of record NC_069502.1, on the reverse strand, counting down.
TTAAAACTTCTCATAAAGTTGATGAAATTTTAAATGAATGACAACATACTGAATTATCCTCCTCTGATGAGGATCTATCTGGTTCAGAAGATCCTACCTCAGATATTGACACTGACAAATCTACTTATCTCTTTAAGATGGAGTATATTTGATCCTTGTTAAAAGAGGTGTTGATTACTTTGGATATTGAGGAAACTAGTCCTCTTGATACTAAAACTAGTAAAAGTTTAAATTCTGTTTATAAACCTCCTGTAGTTACTCCAGAGGTTTTTCCAGTTCCTGATGCTCTTTCTGATATTATTTCAAAGGAATGGAATAGGCCTGGTACTTTTTTTATTCCTTCTTCTAGGTTTAAAAAGTTGTATCCTTTGCCAGCAGTTAGGTTGGAGTTTTGGGGAAAAATCCCCAAAGTTGATGGGGCTATTTCTACTCTTGCCAAACGTACTACTTTTCCTTTGGAAGATAGTACTTCTTTTAAGGACCCTTTAGATAGGAAACTTGAATCTTATCTAAGGAAAGCTTATTTATTTTCTGGCTACATTCTTAGGCCTGCTATATCCATGGCTGATGTTGCAGCTGCATCAACTTTTTGGTTGGAAAGCTTAGCGCAACAGGAAACAGATCCTGATTTGTCTAGCATTGTTCGCTTGCTTCAACATGCTAATCATTTTATCTGTGATGCTATTTTTGATATCATCAATATTGATGTTAAATCTATGTCTTTAGCTATTTTAGCTAGAAGAGCTTTGTGGCTCAAATATTGGAATGCTGACATGGTATCTAAGTCTAGATTACTATCTCTTTCTTTCCAAACTAACAATTTATTTGGTTCTCAGTTGGATTCAGTTATTTCAACTGTCACTGGGGGGGGAAGGGAGTTTTGTAAGAGTGCCAACTTTCAAAATGGTGACTATACTATTCTGCCTTTTGTTCAGCAATGTCATTATATGTCCATGATAGACTTACAGGATGCATATCTTCATATTCCAATTTATCCAGACCACTCTCGGTTTCTGAGATTCTCTTTTCTAGACAAGCATTACCACTTTGTCGTTCTTTCATTTGGCCTAGAGACAGCTCCAAGAATTTTTTCAAAGGTTCTCGGTGCCTTACTCTGTAATCTTTGTAATCAGAGAACAGGGTATTGCGGTGTTTCCTTATTTAGATGATATCTTGGTACTAGCTCAGTCTTTACATTCTTACGAATCTCACATGAATCAACTAGTGTTGTTTCTTCAAAGACATGGTTGGAGGATCAATTTACCAAAAAGTTCCTTGATTCCTCAGATAAGGGTCACCTTTTTAGGTTTCCAGATAGATTCAATGTCCATGACTCTGTCTCTAACAGACAAGAGACGAATAAAATTGGTTTCAGCTTGTCAAAACCTTCAGTCTCAATCATTCCCTTCAGTGGCTATGTGCATGGAAGTTTTAGGTCTCATGACTGCAGCATCGGACGCGATTCCCTTTGCTCGATTTCATATGAGACCTCTTCAGATTTTTATGCTGAATCAGTGGTGCAGGGATTATACAAGGATATCACAATTAATATCCTTAAATCCCAATGTTCGACTCTCTCTGACTTGGTGGTTAGATAACCATCATATAGTTCAAGGGGCTTCTTTTGTTCATCCAACCTGGACTGTAATCACAACAGATGCAAGTATTTCAGGTTGGGGAGCTGTCTGGGGATCTCTAACAGCACAAAGGGTTTGGAAATCTGAAGATGCGAGGTTACTAATCAAAATTTTAGAACTCCGTGCTATTTTCAGGGCTCTTCAGGTTTGTCCTCTGTTGAAGAGAGAACCATTAATTTGTTTTCAGACAGACTGTATCACAACTGTGGCATATGTCAATCATGAAGGTGGGACTCACAGTCCCCTAGCTATGAAAGAAGTATCTTGGATACTTTCTTGGGCGGAATCCAGCTCTTGTCTAATTTCTGCAGTATATATCCCAGGTGTAGACATTTGGGAAGCAGATTATTTCAGCCATCAGACTTTACATCCGGGGGAGTGGTCTCTCTATCCAGATGTGTTTTTTCAGATTGTTCAGATGTGGGGTCTTCCAGAAATAGATATGATGGCTTTCCATCTAAACAAGAAACTTCCCAGGTACTTGTCCTGGTCCAGGGATCCTCAGGCGGAGTCGGTGGTTTTACCAGCCGGCTTATATCTTCCCGCCTCTAGTTCTTCTTCCAAGAGTGATCTCCAAGATCATCATGGAACAATTGTTTGTGTTTCTTGTAGCACCAGCATGGCCTCACAGGTTCTGGTATGCGGATCTTGTCTGGATGTCCAGTTGCCAACCTTGGCCACTTCCTTTAAGACCAGACCTTCTGTCTCAAGGACTGTTTTTCCATCAGGATCTCAAATCGTTAAGTTTGAAGGTATGAAAATTGAACGCTTAGTGCTTAGTCATAGAGGTTTCTCTGACTCAGTGATTGATACTATGTTACAGGATTGTAAATCTGTTTCTAGGAAGATTTATTATTGAGTTTGGAAAACATATTTCATGGTGTTCTTCTAATAAATTCAACTGGCATTCTTTTAGAATTCCTAGAATTTTACAGTTTCTTCAGGATGGTTTGGATAAAGGTTTATCTGCAAGTTCCTTGCAGGGACAAATCTCTGCTCTTTCTGCTTTATTTCACAGAAAGATTGCTAAGTTTCCTGATAGTTCACTGTTTTGTGCAGACTTTGGTCCGTATCAAGCCTGTCATTAAATCAATTTCTCTTCCTTGGAGTCTTAATTTGGTTTTGAAGGCTTTACAGGCTCCTCCTTTTGAGCCTATGCATTTTTTGGATATTAAATTACTTTCTTGGAAAGTGTTGTTCCTTTTGGCTATCTCTTCTGCTAGAAGAGTTTCCGAATTATCTGCTCTTTCTTGTGAGTCTCCTTTTCTGATTTTCCATCAGGATAAGGCAGTTTTGCGGACTTCATTTAAATTTTTACCTAAAGTTGTGAATTCTAACAACATTAATAGGGAAGTTGTTGTTCCCTCCTTGTGTCATAATTCTAAGAATTCTTTGGAAAGATCCCTACATTCTCTGGATGTTGTAAGAGCTTTGAAATATTATGTTGAAGCTACTAAAGATTTCAGGAAGACTTCTAGTCTATTTGTTGTCTTTTCTGGTCCTAGGAAAGGTCAGAAAGCTTCTGCCATTTCCTTGGCATCCTGGTTAAAGCTTTTAAATCATCAGGCTTATTTGGAGTCGGGTCAGGCCCTGCCTCAGAGAATCACAGCTCATTCTACAAGGTCAGTTTCCACTTTGTGGGCTTTTAAGAATGAAGCTTCAGTTGATCAGATTTGCAAAGCAGCAACTTGATCTTCTTTGCATACATTTACTAATTTCTACCGTTTTGATGTATTTGCCTCTTCAGAAGCAGTTTTTGGTAGAAAAGTTCTTCAGGCAGCTGTTTCAGTTTGATTCCTCTGCTTATGTTTTAAGTTTTTAATTATGAGAAAAACTTATTTTTTTGGATGTGAATTTAGTTTTTTCAGCAGAAAATGGCTGTTTTTATTTTTATCCCTCCCTCTCTAGTGACTCTTCTGTGGAGTACCACATCTTGGGTATTACTATCCCATACGTCACTAGCTCATGGACTCTTGCCAATTACATGAAAGAAAACATAATTTATTTAAGAACTTACCTGATAAATTAATTTCTTTCATATTGACAAGAGTCCATGAGACCCACCCTTTTTATGGTGATTATGTTTTTTTATATAAAGCACAATTATATTTCCAGTTATCTGATAGTGTTAATGGAAAATAGTTATCTATACCTATATATCTATAGGAATAGATATACAGGTATAGGTATATATAGATATAAATAGAATATATATATATATATATACAGTACGTATAATTATTTGTATATCGATTCTTAAAACTTATTATACATGTTGTAAAAAATCTAAATAATCCATTAAAAAAAAAAAAAAAATATATATATATATATATATATATATAGTACGTATTATCATTTTTAATATTTTTATTAATATTTTGAATATTTTATGTTTAATATTTCAATAACGCGCATTAAAGTTAGCAATTCTTCATGTGTGCTAACCCGACACGTCGTTGGACCTATATCTTGAACCCTGATGCACATTATGCAAATTTTTAATTCCTATGTTCTTCACATAGAAAATGTAATTTTTATTATTACATACAGGGAGTGCAGAATTATTAGGCAAATTAGTATTTTGACCACATCATCCTCTTTATGCATGTTGTCTTACTCCAAGCTGTATAGGCTCGAAAGCCTACTACCAATTAAGCATATTAGGTGATGTGCATCTCTGTAATGAGAAGGGGTGTGGTCTAATGACATCAACACCCTATATCAGGTGTGCATAATTATTAGGCAACTTCCTTTCCTTTGGCAAAATGGGTCAAAAGAAGGACTTGACAGGCTCAGAAAAGTCAAAAATAGTGAGATATCTTGCAGAGGGATGCAGCACTCTTAAAATTGCAAAGCTTCTGAAGCGTGATCATCGAACAATCAAGCGTTTCATTCAAAATAGTCAACAGGGTCGCAAGAAGCGTGTGGAAAAACCAAGGCGCAAAATAACTGCCCATGAACTGAGAAAAGTCAAGCGTGCAGCTGCCAAGATGCCACTTGCCACCAGTTTGGCCATATTTCAGAGCTGCAACATCACTGGAGTGCCCAAAAGCACAAGGTGTGCAATACTCAGAGACATGGCCAAGGTAAGAAAGGCTGAAAGACGACCACCACTGAACAAGACACACAAGCTGAAACGTCAAGAGTGGGCCAAGAAATATCTCGACTGATTTTTCTAAGGTTTTATGGACTGATGAAATGAGAGTGAGTCTTGATGGGCCAGATGGATGGGCCCGTGGCTGGATTGGTAAAGGGCAGAGAGCTCCAGTCCGACTCAGACGCCAGCAAGGTGGAAGTGGAGTACTGGTTTGGGCTGGTATCATCAAAGATGAGCTTGTGAGGCCTTTTCGGGTTGAGGATGGAGTCAAGCTCAACTCCCAGTCCTACTGCCAGTTTCTGGAAGACACCTTCTTCAAGCAGTGGTACAGGAAGAAGTCTGCATCCTTCAAGAAAAACATGATTTTCATGCAGGACAATGCTCCATCACACGCGTCCAAGTACTCCACAGCGTGGCTGGCAAGAAAGGGTATAAAAGAAGAAAATCTAATGACATGGCCTCCTTGTTCACCTGATCTGAACCCCATTGAGAACCTGTGGTCCATCATCAAATGTGAGATTTACAAGGAGGGAAAACAGTACACCTCTCTGAACAGTGTCTGGGAGGCTGTGGTTGCTGCTGCACGCAATGTTGATGGTGAACAGATCAAAACACTGACAGAATCCATGGATGGCAGGCTTTTGAGTGTCCTTGCAAAGAAAGGTGGCTATATTGGTCACTGATTTTTTTTTTTTTTTTTTTTTTTGAGAATGTCAGAAATGTATATTTGTGAATGTTGAGATGTTATATTGGTTTCACTGGTAAAAATAAATAATTGAAATGGGTATATATTTGTTTTTTTGTTAAGTTGCCTAATAATTATGCACAGTAATAGTCACCTGCACACACAGATATCCCCCTAAAATAGCTAAAACTAAAAACAAACTAAAAACTACTTCCAAAAATATTCAGCTTTGATATTAATGAGTTTTTTGGGTTCATTGAGAACATGGTTGTTGTTCAATAATAAAATGAATCCTCAAAAATACAACTTGCCTAATAATTCTGCACTCCCTGTATATATTTCTTAAGTCTGATAGTGTTAATGTAAAATAGTTATCTATACCTATATATCTATAGGAATAGATATATAGATATAAATAGAAATATGTATGTACAATAAAAATTACATTATCCTGTAAGTGAAGAACATTTGAATGTTAAATATGTACAGTAAATATACATTAAAACACAAATACTTAAAGGGACATTCTAGTCAAAATTAAACTTTCATGATTCAGATAGGGCATGTAATTGTAAACAACTTTCCAATTTACTTTTATCCTCAAATTTGCTTTGTTCCCTTGGTGGTATTGTTGAAAAGCTAAACCTAGGTAGCCTCAAACTGATTTCTAAACCGTTGAAAACTGCCTCCTAGCTCAGAGCATTTTGAATGTTTTTCACAGTTAGACAGTACTAGTTCATGTGTGTCATATAGATAACATTGTGTTCACTCCTGTGGAGTTATTTAGGAGTCTGCACTGGTTGGCTAAACTGCATGTCTGTCAAAAGCACTGAGATAAGGGGGCAGTCTGCAGAGGCTTAGATACAAGGTACTCACAGAGGTAAAAATTGTATTAATATAACCATGTTGGTTATGCAAAACTGGGGAATGGGTAATAAAGGGATTATCTATCTTTTACACAATAACAATTCTGGTGTAGACTGTCCCTTTAAATATATCTGTACACACACACACACACACACACACACACACACACATATATATATATATATATATATATATATATATATATATATATATATATATATATATATATATATATATATATATGCTGTATATATACATACACATATTTGGAGATGTATATGTATGTATTTATACATTATAGCCCTTTTCAGTCAAACAACTTGGAAGTTGTCAAATACTATATTATACCTTTGAACCCTTATATCTTTTAAATGTTTATTTGAATAACTTTTATCAGATAATGTTTAGCTGTGTTTTTAAATGTATTAATGTTTTGTTTAGTGCAATTTTTTAACGCACTTTTCTATCGCGATTGCATTTACTTTCGACTTGTAATACGCTCAATATTTCTGATATTGCTTGTGTGCTACAGTTAGTGCACTGCTTGTAATCTAAGCCCTTAATTTGATATTATTACACAGCTAGAACAGCCCAGCCAAGAACAGCCCAGACAGCGTTGTGCCATAATACTAACGATAACATCCTCTGGGTTTATTTAATTAGAGATGTAAACGCTTATTTCTAAGTTATTACTGTCTGCATGAGAACATAGACCAGCTCACTGGAAGATATTTACTTCTACCTCCCACACAGTAAATTTGTGGGATGACTTTACTGGAATATTCCTCTTAAGGAAACAGGAAACCCCAAATCCTTCTTTCACGATTCAGATAAAACATACAATTTTAAACAACTTTTTAATTTATTTCTATTATCTAATTTGTGTTGTTCTTTTGGTATCACTTTTTAAAAAGCATACCTGGGTAGGCTCAGGAGCTGGGAGTTAGCTGCTGATCGGTGGCTGCACATATTTGCCTGTTGTCATTGACTTACGCTACCGCATGCTCACAATAGTGCATTGCTGTCCCTTCAACAAGGGATACTAAGAGAATGATGTAAAATTGATAATAGAAGTAAACTGGAAAGCTGTTCAAAATTGAATGCGCTATCTGAATCATTAAAGAAAAAAAAATGGGATTTCATATCCTTTAATCTGATTAAAAATGAAATTCCATAAAATAAATGAAGTTCCTAAGCAGACCCCCAGAACCCTCCAACCCCATAAACCTGTTCACTGTTAGCATACTTAACCACATTCCCCTCATTACCCTTAAACCTCTAACAGCCAATACCCCCATAGCAACTAACCCACCAAACTGCCAGCTTCCCGTGACCTCTAACCCACGTAATCGTACCCATTACTTCTTAGTCAACATCTGCACTGGCCAAATGTAAAAACAGTTTACTTTCAACTCGTAATATGAGCGCAACCCGACAATGGCAAAAAGCTTACTTTTAGTGCAATTAACGCTCGAGCGGAAGTGTTAATTTGCGCTTTACTCATAATCTGGGCCACAGTTGGCAATGATAGAACAGCAATAAGGGTAAATCCTTGAATCGGATCCTTATTCTATGTAACCCTACCCTTGGCATATTAATAGATGACGGTACAGGAATAATTATCACTATGCACAGAAAGTCTGCCAGGAAGGAACAACAGCTCAGTGGATTGTTCTATGGCCTGGTTACCACCTAGGAGCAGCTTCTTTTAGCCCAATTGCACTTTTCACAGAGGAAAACTTTCCTGAAGAATATCAGTTTGATCCTGCCTAATAAGGTCAGTCCAGCCCCAAATTACCAGGCAATACTTCTCTAAACAATGGTAAATGGCAACTCCAGATGATAGTTTCAGCCTCCTTTGGGCCTCATCAGTCATTGAGGATTTGCCTGGTATTTCGGGGCTGGACTGACCTTACTAGGTGGGATCAGATTTATATACTTCAGGAAAGTTCTCCTTTGTGAAAAGCACAATTGGGCTAAAAGTGGCTACTCCTGGGTAGTAACTTGCCATAGTACAAGCTTCTGAGCTGTTGTTCATTCCTTGGTAAAGCCCTTCTCTTTCTATATGTATTTGTATTATGACCCTGGGGAAGTCTCCCTAAGGGTGATGGGGGAACCAGGCATGAACTCTTTGCCCAGTGTGCTTAAGGGATGTGGCTGTAACTCACTGACAAGGCCCATAGAAGGCCGAAATAATTGTTTGGGGTTGCCATGTTCCTTGTTCAGAGGAGGATTGCCTAGTATTTCAGGGCTGGACCGACATTGCTTGGCAGGATCAGACTGGTGTACTTGAGGAAAGTTCTCCTCTGTGAAAAACACAATTGGGTTAGAAGATGCTACTCCTAGGTGGTAACTCACCATAGTAGAGCTGTTCTTCATTCCTTGTAGAGCGCTTCTCTTTCTGTGTGCAGGAATAATGATTAGTCTCATATACTTCGAGTATTCACAACAAAATAGATAGAAACTATTACAATAATTAAAAAAAAAAAATACCAAGCAAACAAAAAAAAGTACCTGTGTTATGCAATTTGGATATAAGGAAGTATAATAAGAACTCTACTCTTGATGTGGTTGAAATATTTAATTTACATTTACATGTGTGATGCTTTTACAAATGTGTAAATTTAAATAATATATCCACTTTAGTGTTACTAAGTTGATGGCTGTCATGCCTCCAGCAGTTAAACATAGACCCTTGCAAGGGGTAGAAGGTGATCCTCCACAGGCCTTGAGCTCATCAGGGACATCCCTCAGGAGCAACCCATCTAAGTACATCAGAGATGTGGGGTATTTTGGAATCTGAAATTTCCTTCTCTGAGGGAGCTTTTTCAGAAACTTAAGACCCCTCTGCTGAATATGTGGCAGATGTGCCCTTTAATTTCAGGCTTGAGCATATACATAAGATATGGAAACTGTTGTGCTACCCTCTTATATAGATGTTTGAGTCTTATAACTCTTTAAAGAATTTCACTGTAACAGTAATATTATATCATTTTAAAAATAAATAAATGTATCGTGGGCTCTCAGATATAATGTGTCAAAGACACAGAACTTAAAATATCCACAGTAATATACGCACACGTATACTGATGTATGCTCTGAACAATTATAATTATAATCCTGTAATTGAAAACAGGGTATTTGGAAATTCTTAGACCCCCTAGGTACAACCTCATGCAACACATAGTTGTCCAGAAGTAAAAGATCCTGTCATTCTTTCACATCATAATTTAATAGCTTTTCTAATTCTCTGAACAGGTCTATCGGATTTATATCTGTTCCAACATTTTCCACAGTGGGACTAATGTTATTCAATAGATTATATGATCTCTGTCTACTGTGTCTAGATGGACGATCCCCAAATGATTGTTCAACCGCTGTGCTCATTATGTAATCTTGTTTTTAGATTGATACTAAAATAGTGCAGTGTTTACAAGCAAATTCAAATGCTAAAATGTATCTTTAAAATATGTGAATTTATGCAACGGGTTTCGCTACAGCATATAACAGAAAAAAACGAATACAAAAGATATGGAAACTGTTGCGCTACCCTCTTATATAGATGTTTGAGTCTTATAACTCTTTAAATAATATCACTGTAACAGTAATATTATATCATTTAAAAAATAAATAAATGTATTGTGGGCTCTCAGATATAATTTGTCAAGGACACAGAACTGAAAATGTCCACAGTCATATACGCTCTGGACAATTATAATTATAATCCTGAGTGTGTAGAAAAAAACACAGACCTTGTATGTGGGGACACATAAGGGCTTGAAGTACAAGACAGTATATATTGTTACGATGATCCTTAAGTCCGCCTTGTAGAAATCTCAGAGTCCCCAGTGTGGTATATCTTTAGGGGCTGATGCTTTGTGTTGTGGGAGATTTCCTGTAGAATGTCTCCCAAGATGAAAAACTGAAGGAAAAAAAAAACTGAAAAAGAAAAAACACAAGCGCCCACAAATGGACCTCTAAGGGTAAAAGTTTTATTAACAATTAGCGCAAAAATAAAATGCACGTAAAGAATTTAAAATAAGTGTAAGCAGTTAAAAATAGTGTCACCGTGTACAGTTCCTCTGCCTGGCCGAGTCTCTCTTGAACTTCAAAGCTCCTACTGTGATCCTTCCTATAGTCACCAATCCGGTGTACGGACCGCTTATGAGGCTAGTTCACTGTTTGAAGACTGGCTGGTGTTGCTGCGATGACACGTTGTCCTCAACGCGTTTCATCTGGTGGCACCCAGACTTTTTCAAGAGGTAAATTTACAGAGCTACTGAGCTCTGATCTTAAATAGTCCGTTTATGCCGGGTCCTGGTTGTCTAAAGGGCATCCAATCGGAAGGGACTAGTCTGGTGAGAGCCCCCCCAACTTGAAAAATAATTGATTGTACTTATCGCTCATAACAATGTTACAAAAATATACAAATGAGTATGATATAGCATCTATTATGAAACTATACCACCGTATACTAAGTAAACAGATAGAATAAACATATATAAAATACACTGGCATAAAAATCCTTAAAAATGCACTAACTAAAAGAAATTACAAGTAGTACTGACATTCCGCTATTATGACAATCACATATGTGTTCATAATAACTAAAGAAGCTAGAGAGCAATAAATCTGAGACCTATAACTCATGTGTCAACATTATTGTGGATACATTTATTATATCTAAAACTAATGGTTATCTAGTGATACTGTATTAATCTTCACGATTGCTCTGTTACATAAAGGCCTGTAGATCCAAGTCTATGTTTAACCCCTTCTCATTCGCTGTATTTAGAGTGTTGAGTTCATGGATCCAATATGTTTCTTTTTGTCTGAGTGTCTTTAGTCTGTTATTGGTGGTATTAGGTGCTACCCAGTCAAATACCATGATTTTTAAACTGCAGGGATTGGAGTTATGATATATATATCTTAAAGTGTTCTGGTATGCTGTGTGTTTCTAATTTATTTTTAACGTTATTCCAATGTTCACAAAACCTTGTTTTAGCCATTCTCTTTGTTCTTCCTATATAAAAACATTTACATTCACATGTGAGTAGGTACACCACATATGTCGATCTACATGCACATTTTTGTTTAACCTTAAAATCTTTAGTATTATTAGTATCATTGAAAGTATCCCCCTTAGTTATATGTTTGCACATACCACACTTGTTATGATTGCAAGGCCATGTTCCATTTTGTCTTGTAAGCCAATTTGTGCTAGGATTGCTTGTAGTATGAGTTTTATTGTTAGACCTTAGTTTAGAGGGGGCTAAAATAGTCTTAAGATCCTTACGCCTAGATTTAGAGTTCTGTGTTAGGGTTAAGGGGTCCTAACGCTGCTTTTTATCGCCCGCTGGTAATTAGAGTCAGGCAGGAAAGGGTCTACCGCTCACTTTCTTTCCGCGACTCGAGGCTACCACAAATCCCCTTACGTCAATTGCGTATCCTATCTTTTCTATGGGATTTGCCTAACGCTGGTATTACAAGTCTTGGAAGAAGTGAGCGGTAGAGCCTCTACCAACAAGACTCCAACCGCAAAAAAAGTCAGTAGTTAAGAGCTTTATGGGCTAACGCCGGAACATAAAGCTCTTAACTACTGTGCTATAAAGTACACTAACACCCATAAACTACCTATGAACCCCTAAACCGAGGCCCCCCCACATCGCAAACCCTATAATTAAATTTTTTAACCCCTAATCTTCCGACCGGACATTGCCGCCACCTACATTATCCCTATGAACCACTAATCTGCTGCCCCTAACATCGCCGACACCTATATTATATTTATTACCCCCTAATCTGCCCCCTCAACGTCGCTGCCACCTACCTACACTTATTAACCCTTAATCTGCCGACCGGACATCACCGCCACTATAATAAATGTATTAACCCCTAAACCGCAGCACTCCCGCCTCGCAAACACTATAATAAATTTTATTAACCCCTAATATGCCCTCCCTAACATCGCCGCCACCTACCTACAATTATTAACCCCTAATCTGCTACCCCCAACATCGCCGCTACTATAATAAAGTTATTAACCCCTAAACCTAAGTCTAACCCTAACTTAAATATAATTTAAATTAAACTAAGTAAATTTACTATAATTAAATAAATTAATCCTATTTAAAACTAAATACCTATAAAATAAACCCTAATATAGCTACAATATAACTATTAGTTACATTGTAGCTATTTTAGGATTTATATTTATTTTACAGGCAACTTTGTATTTATTTTAACTAGGTACAATAGCTATTAAATAGTTAATAACTATTTAATAGCTACCTATTTAAAATAATTACAAAATTACCTGTAAAATAAATCCTAAATTACAAATACACCTAACACTACACAATCAATAAACTAATTAAATAAATTACCTACAATTATGTAAACTAAAATACAATTAAATAAACTAAACTATAATACAAAAAAACACTAAATTACAGAAAATAAAAAAATTACAATAAGTTTAAACTAATTACACCTAATCTAAGCCCCCTAATAAAATAAAAAAGCCCCCCAAAATAATAAAATTCCCTACCCTATCCTAAATTACAAAGTAATCAGCTCTTTTACCAGCCCTTAAAAGGGCTTTTTGTGGGGCATTGCCCCAAAGTAATCCGCTCTTTTACCTGTAAATAAAAATACAATACCCCCCAACATTACAACACACCACCCGCATACCCCTACTTTAAAACCCACCCGATCCCCACTTAAAAAAAACTAACACTACCCCCCCTGAAGATCACCCTACCTGGAGCCGTGTTCACCCAGCCGGGCACCGATGGGCCAGAAGTGGACATCCGGAGCGGCAGAATTCTTCATCCGATCGGGGCAGAAGAGGTCCTCCAAGCGGCAGATGTCTTCATCTTAGCGGCATCTTCAATCTTCAATCAACCGGAGCGGAGCCATCTTGAATCCATCCGACGCGGAGCCATCCGCTTCTTCCGATGTCCTAACAGCGAATGAAGGGGGTCATCCAAGATGGCGTCCCTCGATTCCCGATTGGCTGATAGGATTCTATCAGCCAATCGGAATTAAGGTAGGAAAAATCTGATTGGCTGATGCTATCAACCAATCAGATTGAAGTTCAATCATATTGGCTGATCCAATCAGCCAATCGGATTGACCTTGCATTCTATTGGCTGTTCCGATCAGGTTTTTTTTCAGCCAGCTCAGCCCCATTGCACAAGCACGTTTTTCCATCTTACCGCTACCGTAAGCAACGGTGGTATTGAGGGTTGAAGTGGAGCTAAATTATGCTCAACGCTCCCTTTTCTGAGGCTAACGCAGCCATTCAGACAACTCGTAATTCCAGCGTTGTCTTAAGGGTGCGCTGGAAAAAAAAGGATTGTTAGCACCACAGGTCTTTACCGACAAAACTCTAAATCTAGGCGTTTTTCTTTTTAAAAACTAAATTAAAGGTAGTATCTTGCCTAAAACGGGGTCATTGGTAAGAACACTCCAATGTTTCTTTAGAATATTTTCTATATCTTTACTTCCCTGGCTATATGTTGCAATAAACCTTACATCATCTAATGTGTTGATTTTGTTTTTATTATTAGTAGGAATAAGCATATCTGACCTATTCATAACAGAGACTCTATTTTTGACATCCTCAATTAGGTATTGATTGTATCCTTTTTCTAAAAACCTTTTATCTAATACTTGAGCCTCGTTTTGGTAGTCTGATTGGTGTGTACAATTTCTTTTTATCCTTTGGTATTTTCCTAAAGGTATATTGTTTTTCCACCTTGGTAGATAGACATTTTTAGCATGTAGGAAGCCGTTCTTATCAGTGGGCTTCCTATAATTTTTAACTGCAATCTTGCTGTCTTCGTCCACATAAAGTAGCAAATCTAAAAATTCTATTTTGTTTTTTTGTACATTACTGGTGAATTTTAGGTTCATAGAGTTATTATTTATGTGTGTTATAAAGTGGTTCACTAGATCTTCAGGTCCCTGCCAGATAATGATGATATAATCTATATATCTATAGTAACGTACTAGATGATCACCAAATGGATTATGTTCCCAAATATAATCATTCTCAAATTTGTCCATATAAAGGTTAGCGTATGATGGGGCGCTAAGATTAAATTGATGTGTGATTTTGAGAGAGGACTTTATTCATTTTTTCCTCTATTGCCTTCACTCCCAGACTATGAGGTATACATGTATATAGTGCTGCAATGTCACATGTAATCCACCTATGTGTGTCACCCCATTTTATGCCTTCAAATATCCTTATAGTTTGTGTGGTGTCTTTTATGAAGGACTTTGTGTTCCTAACTAATGGCTGCAAAAAATGATCTATGTATGTTGACAAATTGCTTGTTAGAGATCCTATACCCGAAATGATGGGTTTTCCCGGGGGTCAATTAGGGCTTTGTGGACCTTTGGGAGATGATAGAAAGTAGGAACACTAGGGTTTCTTTCTAATATGAAGTGGTATTCATCATTATTAATAATATTATTAGATTCAGTATTTCCTGTAATATTTTAATATAAGTGCTGGTTGGATCGAAATTGATTTTTTTTGTACATTTTTTTTAACATTTAAAATTCTATGGGCCTCTTTTAAAAAATCTGCCCTATCTTGCACTACCACCCTACTCCCTTTATCTGCAGATCTGATGATTAATTCTGTATCTTTTTTTAAAGCAGACAGGTTCTTTCTATCTTTGATTGATAGATTGTCATTAAATTTATTAACCCATTTACCATTGTTCTGCTCCCAGATCTTATTGAGATCACTACTTACTAATTTGTTAAAAACCTTTATGAATTCACCTTGTGCTCCCACTGGATAGAATGTGGAAGGTCTTTTAAATGAAGTATGTACTGTAGGATCTACATCTTGTCTTTCAATTTCATCTTCATAAATACTAAGAGAAGAGAGAGGAATCTCAGAGTGATCTAAAGAATCTGGAGACCGTGTAGTAATATTTTCTCTCAAATGTTCCAGTGTTCGCAGACTAACTAAGTCATTGATATCAAGAGAGATGCTAGTTCCTCTTATTGGGGGTAGACATGGTTGTTGTTTAATAAAGTATCCTTTCAATGTCATTTTTCAGATATATTTTTGAAGATCTATATATGTTTCAAACTTATTTGGAGCCGTTTTTGGGGCAAAGTTAAGACCTTTTCGCCAAAATCTTAATTTCTTGGCTATTAAGTTTTCTCTTTGTTAGATCGTAGATATTTTCTTTGTTCTTTTCTAATATTTCCTTCTTGTAATCTTGCTCTCTGAACACTTCGTCCTCCTCTAGTTCCTCGCTTCTTTTTCTTTTTTGAGGTGTCATATTGGCTAAAGTATGATGCCCTGGTCTCACTCTGTGTTCTAAAAAATGACTTTTTTCACTTGTGCTTGTACGCTCATTTCTTTCCCTTTGTTCTCGAATGCCCCAATAGGGAGCATGTGTAGTTTTATAATAGTCTGTTCTAGGTTTAGCTCCCTGAATATTCCAATCTGAATGTTCATTATCATTATAATCTTCTAGTATTTCATAATCATTAGAGACAGGAGCCACTCCTGAGTGGTGCGAAGTACTTTTTTCCACCTTCCTTTCCCCAATTCTCTTATGTTCAAAAGAATGATTACGATTTTTATTATTTGTATAATTATGTTCAGAAATATTGTATGATTTGGAATTCTTATGAGCAACATGCTGTCCTGTATATGTGTTGAATTTAATTCCTTTGTTGTACTGGTTCCCTTTATATGGTTTATACCCTTTATTATGTTGAAATGAGACTCTGTTTTGTTTAAAATCAACATAATTATCATGAGAGTGTGGTTGTGTATATGTATTCTGGCGTATCTTGTTCTTATTGTGATTGTTCGTATAATGTTGTCCCTGTTTCTTATTATTAAAGTGTAGAGGTTCCTCAGGTACTCCATTGTTATAAGCATCTGCCTGATTATATCCTGCAAGAGCTTTTTGCTCATTGTACGTTCTCCTCTCTGATACATTATTTGGTTTCATAACCCTCTTATCCTTATTGTGTGTATGGACTTGGTTGTTTTTATAGTCCTCTAAATCCCTACGTAATTTTTTTAATTTTGTTTGGGCCAATTCCTTACTCAGTTTAGTGTTGCATTCCTGTATATTGTTATTTAGCTTTTTCCACCTATCTTCACTTTTAAACTGTTGAATTTTAGGCAAAATGGCTTCTATAGCTATACTCACTTTACTCAGTTTGTATTCCCTGTATCTGATGAGTATCTTTAGTAGTGCCATAGAGCAGTCTTGGAGGACTTTTTCCCATTCAGTGGTAAATTCAACCTCTTCCAAATCGAAAGCAGGGTATTTGGAAATTCTTAGACCCCTAGGTACAACCTCATGCAACACATAGTTGTCCAGAAGTAAAAGATCCTGTCATTCTTTCACATCATAATTTAATAGCTTTTCTAATTCTCTGAACAGGTCTATCGGATTTATATCTGTTCCAACATTTTCCACAGTGGGACTAATGTTATTCAATAGATTATATGATCTCTGTCTACTGTGTCTAGATGGACGATCCCCAAATGATTGTTCAACCGCTGTGCTCATTATGTAATCTTGTTTTTAGATTGATACTAAAATAGTGCAGTGTTTACAAGCAAATTCAAATGCTAAAATGTACCTTTAAAATATGTGAATTTATGCAACGGGTTTCGCTACAGCATATAACAGAAAAAAACGAATACAAAAGATATGGAAACTGTTGCGCTACCCTCTTATATAGATGTTTGAGTCTTATAACTCTTTAAATAATATCACTGTAACAGTAATATTATATCATTTAAAAAATAAATAAATGTATCGTCAAAGACACAGAACTGAAAATGTCCACAGTCATATACGCACATGTATACTGATGTATGCTCTGGACAATTATAATTATAATCCTGAGTGTGTAGAAAAAAACACAGACCTTGTATGTGGGGACACGTAAGGGCTTGAAGTACAAGACAGTATACATTGTTACAATGATCCTTAAGTCCGCCTTGTAGAAACCTCCCCAGTGTGGTATATCTTTAGGGGCTGATGCTTTGTGTTGTGGGAGATTTCCTGTAGAATGTCTCCCAAGATGAAAAATTGAAGGGAAAAAAAACTGAAAAAAAAACTGAAAAAGAAAAAACACAAGCGCCCACAAGCGGACCTCTAAGGGTAAAAGTTTTATTAACAATTAGCGCAAAAAAAAAATAACAAAAAAAATGCATGTACAGAATTTAAAATAAGTGTAAGCAGTTAAAAATAGTGTCACCGTGTACAGTTCCTCTGCCTGGCCGAGTCTCTCTTGAACTTCAAAGCTCCTACTGTGATCCTTCCTATAGTCACCAATCCGGTGTACGGACCGCTTATGAGGCTAGTTCACTGTTTGAAGACTGGCTGGGTGGCGTTGCTGCGATGATTGCGATGACACGTTGTCCTCAAGCGTTAGCTTCAGGCGATGGGAGTGACTGCACTGCAATTAGTGAATAATAAACAATAATCGTTTATTATTCACTAATTGCCGTGCAGTCACTCCTGTCACCTAAAGCCGATGCTTCCAGATATCAGCCAGGAAACAGGGGAGTGACTGGTGGTATTTTATGGGGAACGGGTGTTTTGTGTGGTAAACAGAGTATACTCTGTATTTTAACTAAATTACAATTAAAGTTTATTTTTTTTATGTTTTATGTTATACCAATAGGTAGGAATGAGTGCTATTTAAGTCCATTATTCTCCCTCAATTTTTTCTATTCCAGACATTGTAGAATCACAGGAAAGCAGTTTGGTTAACTGAACACTTAATGCAGAGATTTGAGAGTTTTGAGTATATATATATTTGCAACAGGATATCGAACAATGATAACTTGTAACAGTGAGTAGCTATAAAGTTCAGAGTAAGATTCAGTTGTAGCATGCAGAGGATGATCATAGCAAAATACAAGCTTGTAATTTAGATTGAGTTCAGAGTTAGCAAAAAGCAGTGTCCAGAACACAATGCAGGAAATATATGGTTACTTGCGGTTAGTAAGGATTCAGGCTTTAGTTGACAGATTAGGCTGTAAACTTGAATATCCTTGGGAAAAACATGATGGAAACAAACACAGGATCTGTAAATCTGGAAGAAAAATTTAAAGCTAGTGCAAAGCACAATAGGCCTGCATTGGCTAAATAGAGGCTGAGAGAATCAGGTGTATGAAAAATTAATTAGGCAGGTAAGTTTGATAACATATGTAAATTGTATTCTCTATCTGAATAATTAAAGAAAACATTTGGGTTCTATGTCCTTTAAAGGACCAGTCAACACATTAGATTTGCATAATCAACAAATGCAAGATAACAAGACAATGCAATAGCACTTAGTCTGAACTTCAAATGAGTAGTAGATTTTTTAATAACAAATTTCAAAGTTATGTCTATTTCCACTCCCCTTGTACCATGTGGTAGCAATCAGCCAATCACAAATGCATATACGTATAGTCTGTGAATTCTTGCACATGCTCAGTAGTATCTAGTGACTCAAAAATTGTAAATATAAAAGACTGTGCACATTTTTTTTTATGGAAATTGGAAATTGGAAAGTTGTTTAAAATTACATGCTGTATCTGAATCATGAAAATTTAACCTGAGTGTAACTTTAAGTACTGCTTGTCAATGTTTTCATTAGGAGACACCTTTTGCAGGTAGCTCCTAACCACAGTACATTAGGGTTGGATTCGATGGTTATGGAAAGTGAATGAATGGTGGGGTAATTTATACTATATATTTACCTTTAGCTAGAGAAAGAAACTGGTAAGATGAATTAAGTATTTGCCATTTCAATACTGGTTCCTATTATGCTGTTTCTTTTTATTATCTATCTTAATGCTTTTAAGTCAGAATTTAATCAATTTCCTTACTTCCTTGTGATATGTTTGGTTTTGGATTGCTGCACGGAGACTGGCATAAAAGCATTATGGGTCATTAGATACACAAAATTAAAATGAAAAAAAGTCTGTTATTATACCACTGATTGTTTTTCTAAAAGCATTTCTATCTGTAGAAATGTTCAAGTCATAAATGATTAAACTGTATATTTGTGCTGCCCAGTTTAATTACTTTGATCTATACATCTGATTAAAGAACAAAACTAATGTATGTTGTTGTTATCCTGTAGAGTATTTCTGTCGATGAGTTTATAGACAAACTTATAAATAGAATAAACAAAGCAAATACAATAGATTAAAAGAAAGTTCCACATAGAGTGCAAAAATATTAGCGTTATTGATCGCTAACACTGCTTGAGGTAAATCAGTTTAGCTCCTATTCTTGCGTTCATATTACAAATTGAAAGTAAAAAGTTTTCACTTGAGCGGAAGCCTCAGGTGCGCTAACACCTGGAGATCCCTTTCCCTTCAAACTTGTATGGGGCATGCTACAAAAGCCTTTTCTGGCATTCACTTGTGCGCTAAGCCAAAGATGCGCAAAGAAGAACAGGGAGTGCTCGAAGTGATGTTATGGCCCCCTACAGAGCCCTTATCTCAACATCATTGAATCTGTCTAGGATTACATGAAGAGAAAGAAGCAACTGAGGCTGCTTAAATCCACAGAACTGTGGTTAGTTTTCCTAGATGTCTGGAGCAACCTACCTGTCAAGTTCCTTAAAAAGCTATGTGCCAGTGTACCTAGAAGTAGAATTAAAAATTTTGCATTATGAAATATATATACACTTAAAAACAAAATAATAATTATGCGGTTCTGCTTGTACACTATTATATTTCTCATTGCATCATTCTTAAAGTCTGAAATTTACCATTTGCCACATACATACATATATACAAATATATAGACCTCTGAGTCCTTCCAAGCCCAACACCTCGTCATATAGCATATCCCCTTTATAACACGCTTTATACATTAATTTCAATAATGCATATATATTTTACTTTTAATATGTATATATATATGAGAGTAATACTTTATTTTAATGTGGTTTACATGTCTTTTGTCATACTTTTATTCTAGCCCTAAAACTTTACTTTAGGGGGCCGATTTATCATGGCCCGAATGGGGCCAAATACCCCTGTTTCTGCGCAAGCATGTGTCTGGAGAACATGGCAGCAGTTTTGCAAGAATGTTTTTGAGCACTAGATGGCAGCAGTTTCCTCAGTTTAAAACATTGTGCATTCTTGTAAAACTGCTGCCCTGGTGTTTCACACAAATGGAAGCTCCTTATTCTATTTATCATCCTTTCAACAAAAAATACCAAGAGAATTAAGTAAATTTAATAATATACGTAAATTGGAATTTATTTTTTAATTGCAAGCTGTATCTGAATCATAAAAGGAAAAAACTGCTCTTCTGCTCCATGACTGGCGATTGGTGGTTACGCACTTATGCCTCTTGATATTGGCTCGCTGGTTGTATTTAACCACACACCAGTAATGCATTGCTACTTTGGAGCTGACTTTAACTATGTCTTTAACCCCCTTTTGCAGGGGTTCAACACACAGTTATATACAAGCAAAAGTGCTATGAGAAAATGTAATTTCATTTTGCTGTTGTTTGTCTCTAAGGGTTTATTATTCTTGTTTTGACACAAATCAGTTCAGTTATACTTTTTCCTACAATAAAAAAAAAAAATAATAATAAATAATGTATGAGTTATTTATTGTTCCCTCACAATTACAGATGCACCATTAGTACACACATAACACCCACCATGCATAAATCTCAATCAATATAAAATACCCAGAGGGATTTTTGGTCTGATGCCCTTTCTGGGGGGGGGGTGATTATTGAGCCAAACGTTTTTATTAATTCAAGTCAAAATTAAACTTTCATGATTCAGATAGAGATGCAATTTTAAACAACGTTCCAATTTACTTCCATTTACAAAATCTGCACAGTCTTTTTATATTTACACTTTTCGGGTCACCAGTTCCTACTGAGAATGTGCAAGATTTCACAAAATATACGTATATGCATTTGTGATTGGCTGAATAGCAAGACCGTTTTTAAATTTAAATTCTAATCATCCAATAGAAAAGGATAAGTAGAATTTCAATTTAAAACGTGCTTGGTATTGGCTGATAAAAATCAGCCAATAGGAATGACTGATTTAAAATTAACCAATTGGAATTAAGTGGTACCCTTATATATTGGGGTACCGCGCTTCCGGAATTTAAGTGTGAAGCGGCGACCCCATGAAGAGAAGGGCTCACTGAAGAAAGACAAAGAAAAGAAGATGCAGAGCGGAGGCGAAGATGGCCTCCCGGCGCCAGAGACCGTGATGAAGAGGGCCCCAACATTGCTGAAGATTGCAGAGTTCAGGCGGCAGAAGAGGACTATGAAGGCCATCCCCGCCGCAGTGAAGATGGGCCCCCAGTGCCAGGAAAAGGGTTGGTAAGGACCCCGATGTTGATGAACATTGCAAAAAGAGCTGATCACTTTGGGGCAATGCCCTACAAAAGGCCATTTTAAGGGCTATTGTAATTTATTTTAGTGTTATGGTTTAGTTGTGGTTTTTTTTGGGTGGGTTTTTTTATTTTATGGGCCATGTAGTTTAGTGTTAGATATAATATTATTCATAATGCTAATTATTTTTTTGTAACTTAGATTTTTTTTGTATTTTTTGTAACTTAGTGGGGTTAGTTTAGAAGGGGGTAGGTGTTAGTGTAGTTCTAGTTTGCATTGGGAGGTGGCAGTTTTATCTCCTACCTATATTGGGGGTTGATTAGGTGTGAATTGTTAGTTAGTATTTAGTAGGCCTTGATCTCCTAACCACCACCCATGGGGTTGATTAGGTGATTATTGTTACTATTTAGTAGGCCTTATTCTACTAACTACACCCCATACCTGTATGGTGTTTGATTAGGTAATTACTGATAGTTACCATTTATTAGGCCTTAATCTCCTAAACACCCCTCATACCTGTATGGAAGTTGATTAGGTGATTATGTTAGGGCAGCTTAAGGTTAATAGTGCATTTACTGAAACTGACAACGTCGCTCCAGGTTCGGTATGTGATCCTCTGTGATAGACCAATGGCTAGTGACAGCTAGGAGTGTGCACCGCAACACTGAGGCTTGGTACACGCCAAAAAGGGGTAAGGCTGAGTGAGCTAAAGAACTAGCAAAGGGAATCAACGACAACACTCTTTGAATCCAAATGAAAAAGTAAAAAAATGATTTTATTTCAACACTTAAAAGCAATACTCAAAGACATGGGATGAGGGGAAAAAATCCTTGACTTTGCCTTATATGTTAGCTGCAGCTAATCACCATCCAACACCATTGTTCCTATGGATACGGCCCACCACACACGGGAAGTCAGAACAGCGTAACATATTAAAATACATATTTGAATATTAAACCAGATGTCAGCTCATGACACACCAGCCCTAAACAAAGTCAAACTGAAAAAGAAAAGAATTGAACAAACAAATATGCACTCAGGTCGGTATTGCAGCACTCAAAGCTAAATGAGCAAAAGTCACATAGTAGATGAAAACATGAAATAAAGTTGCAAATCCTCTAATTATTACAATTATAGATCCAGTATTGCAAGTAATTTCATAAAAAAAGTACATATTTTAGTTGTATATTGCTGAACTTTTTTATGGGGGGGGGGGGGCATGTGAATCCAAAACATGTTTAAACCATTGCTGAACACCTAAGTATCTTAAGTATAAGTTATAAAAAAGGAGATATTTATGGAGCATAGGGTTCCTCATTACTACCAAATGAAGTATTAGGTTCCATGTACATTACTAACAAATTCATCAATGGCCTTAGATCTATACAATTGTAATTACCATATCCTAATGACTCAACATACCTCAAACTAACCATGTCAAATCAATTCCTAAAGGGGTACTTACACTCAGCTTAGTGAGCCCCAACCTGACACACAATTCTGAGTATAAGTGTTAACATGATGTTTGTGATATTTTCTACCATAAACTACTACCAATAATTTTAAAGGGATCTACCCCATAAGGTTAAACCAAACAACTGCACTTTTCAATCTACAAAAAACTGATGTCCCATTCCCTGTTTAGTACCAATGGAGTTTGTGTTTTTAATCTTAAAATCCAGTACAGGTCCTTCATTGTGAGGATCTTAGTTTTGTTTCCACCCCTTAAGGGTAATTTTGCAACATCTATAACTTTGACCGAGATCTTGGACTTATTTGTGAAATGTATACCATTAAAATGTCTTGCTACGCTAGACTCTTTATTGTAGTTTTATATATCTCTTCTGTACTCCACAATTCTTGTCCTTAGGGACCGTGAAGTTTGATCCACATATTGATCATGACATAAATCACACTTGAAAGATATACAACAAATTCTGTGCTGCAGTTAGCATAATGTTCAATCCTAAATTCCTCATTAGTAACAGTACTAAAATTATTCCCCACCGAAATCACATCACACGTGTCACAATTTCTTGAAGTACAGCTGTAAGTGCCCTTTTTGGTAAGCCGGTTCATCTCTCTCTTCTTATGATTACTAATGACTAGATTGGGGCATAGCCTATTGGCAAGAGTTGGCGCTTTACTGGATACAAATTTTATTTTGTGAATAAATAGGGATAATAATATCCTTTTAGGAATGGTAGATTGTTTCTTATAATGCTACAAATATCCTTTTACTGCAATGAGAATTCAGTTGAAAGCACCACTGTTTCCTTTCCAAATGCCTACTCTCGCCTCATCTCACATCTGTTACTATTCCTCTTTAGTGGAGTTTTTCTCTTACATCTTCTAATGTAATGTAAAGTCCCCAGCTTGAACATCTAATAGCTGTTCTGAATTAGTATTCCTTCTGAGTCTTAAAAATTGACTCCTGGGTATAGATTTGATTAAATGTTTTGGGTGGCATGATTTAGCATGAAGTATTATGTTTCCTGATGTAGGTTTCCGATAAGTATCAGTAATAATAGTATTCATTTAAACAGAGCCTATCAGAGTCAAATCCAAAAACTGATTTTTTTACACTTTGTAATTCTCCCGTAAACCTCAATAATATTTTGTTGGTATTCACAAAACCTAGAAATTCTCCAAAGTTAAAAGGCTCTTTTACTATAAAGAGTAGGTCATCTATAAATCATATATATTGACTAATGTTGTTCACAGCGCCCATTTTAAGAAGCGGGGCTCAATTCCAGTCTGGTGCGGAGTTCCAGCAGCCAGGCTAGGCTGGCCCCCCGGTGGTTGGCCACCGTCATTTTAGCACATCTGTGACACATTATTTAAACATTGATTATTAGTTTAGTGACATAGCTTCATAGTTATAATGGGGAGGTCTATTATTTAGTATAATTTATTATAGTGAGGTATTTTTTGACAGTAGGCAGTATGTGGGTGTTAGCTGGGGCATTCCAGGGGAGTGTAGGTAAAACATTATGGAAGTGTAGGCAGTACTAGGCACTTAGCTGGGCGTTCCAGGGGTGTGTAGGTCAGATGTGACGTAGATGTAGGCGTTCAAGGGGAGTTAGCTGGGCGGTGCAGGGGGAGTGTAGCTTAACACTGACGTAGGTGTAGAAAATATTTTGTACTCCTGCTTTTCATATTAATTGGGAATCAGATGCCCTAAAACATATTTTTTTATCTGTCAGCATTTAAAATGATTTATTTTTAATGTTTTGATATCAATAAAAGGTAAATTCTATTACTATAAAATGCCCTTTCTAAAATGTTATTTGTTTTAAAAGATTAAGGCCTCGTAATTATGTTGGTATTACGAGTTGAAAGTAAAAACATATTGCTTCAGAGCTAACCTGACTCACACAAAAAGCTGAAACTACAATATTGAGTGTGTGATAACCTACTGCCCCATTGAAGTCAAAAGAAAAAAAAATTGTAAAAAGCAAAAAAACCCTACTCGTGCACTAACCTGAATCACCATAAGTCCCCTACTCTAATAACCCCTAAAACGCCACCCACCCCACTGCAAAGTAACCCACTTATCCTATTAACTCCTAAACAACCACACACCCCACAGCAAAGTAAGCTTTCACAGTAATTACCCCTAAAATGCCACACCCCATCGCAAAGTAAGCTTCTACACTATTAACCCCTAAACTGCCACATACCCAACCGCAAAGTAGGCTTCTACACTATTAACCACTAATCCACCACACCCCCCACATCCTGGCGGAGCTCCATCCCCATATTATTCATCCCAGTGGCGGCGGTGGGGACTGCAGTGCTCCTCATCTTGCGACCTTGAACATGGAGGTCCTCTTCATGCGGTCACCTGCCGCACACTTAATTTTGAATTTGCCATGTTTAAATTAAAATCAGCCAATAGAAAAAGCTTTCATTCTCTTGGCTGATTTAAATTTTAAATCAGCCAATAGGAATGCAAGGGTACCCCAATATAAAAGGGGTACCTCACATTCACAATTCAGATTGCAGTTGGTGACCGCATGAAGAACACATCAGTGTTTAAGATTGCAAGATGAGGATCAATGCTGGCGCCACCAGAATAAACATAAGAAGATGAAGCACGCTGGGATGAAAATGGAGCACTGCTGCCATCATCTTCGGTGAATACCATCTTGGGGTTTAGTGATGTTTTTTTTTTTTATATGGACAGAAAAAGAGCTAAATGCCCTTTTAGGGGAAATGCAGAGTCAAATGTCCTTTTCAGGGCACTTTTTAGATTTTTTTATTTTTTGGGGTGTGGAGGGTTAATGTTATATGGTGTTTTTTTTTATTTCAACAAAAGAGCTAGATCATTTTTCGGGCAATAAGGCCCTTTTAAGGGCTATTTGTAGTTTAGTTTTAGAATAGTTTTTTTTTATTTTAGGGTGGGTTTTTAAATTTGAGATATGGGAATAGGCATGATTCTTTTTCTCCAACATAGGTGTGTCCGGTCCACGGCGTCATCCTTACTTGTGGGATATTCTCCTCCCCAACAGGAAATGGCAAAGAGCCCAGCAAAGCTGGTCACATGATCCCTCCTAGGCTCCGCCTTCCCCAGTCATTCTCTTTGCCGTTGCACAGGCAACATCTCCACGGAGATGGCTCAGAGTTTTTTGGTGTTTAAACGTAGTTTTTATTCTTCTATCAAGAGTTTGTTATTTTAAAATAGTGCTGGTATGTACTATTTACTCTGAAACAGAAAAGAGATGAAGATTTCTGTTTGTAAGAGGAAAATGATTTTAGCAACAGTTACTAAAATCGATGGCTGTTTCCACACAGGACTGTTGAGAGGAATTAACTTCAGTTGGGGGAAACAGTGAGCAGACTTTGGCTGCTTGAGGTATGACACATTTCTAACAAGACTTGGTAATGCTGGAAGCTGTCATTTTCCCTATGGGATCCGGTAAGCCATTTTTATTAATAAGAATAAAGGGCTTCACAAGGGCTTTAAAGACTGGTAGACATTTTTCTGGGCTAAAACGATTGATTTATAAGCAGTTTTAATAGTTTATAGCTTTGAGGAGTTATTTTATTCTTGGGAATTATGTTAAAAAAACGGCAGGCACTGTATTGGACACCTTTTTCACTGGGGGCCTTCTCTAATCATAGGCAGAGCCTCATTTTCGCGCCACTAATGCGCAGTTGTTTTTGGGAAGCAAGGCATGCAGATGCATGTGTGAGGAGCTCAGATACACAGAAAAAGCTTACTGAAGGCGTCATTTGGTATCGTATTCCCCTCTGGGCTTGGTTGGGTCTCAGCAAAGCAGATACCAGGGACTGTATAGGGGTTAAATATAAAAACGGCTCCGGTTCCGTTATTTTAAGAGTTAAAGCTTTCAAATTTGGTGTGCAATACTTTTAAGGCTTTAAGACACTCTGGTGAAATTTTGAACAATTCCTTCATACTTTTTCGCATATTCAGTAATAAAGTGTGTTCAGTTTAAAATTTAAAGAGACAGTAACGGTTTTATTTTAAAACGTTTTTTGTGCTTTGTTATCAAGTTTATGCCTGTTTAACATGTCTGAACTATCAGATAGACTATGTTCTGTATGTGAGGAAGCCAAGGTTCCTTCTCATTTAAATAGATGTGATGTATGTGACAAATAATTTAGAGAAAATGATGCCCAAGATGATTCCTCAAGTGAGGGGAGTAAGCATGGTACTGCATCATCCCCTCCTTCGTCTACGCCAGTCTTGCCCACACAGGAGGCCCCTAGTACATCTAGTGCACCAATACTCCTTACTATGCAACAATTAACGGCTGTAATGGATAATTCTATCAAAAACATTTTAGCCAAAATGCCCACTTATCAGCGAAAGCGCGGCTGCTCTGTTTTAGAAAATACTGAAGAGCAGGAGGACGCTGATGATAATGGTTCTGACATGCCCCTACACCAGTCTGAAGGGGCCAGGGAGGTTTTGTCTGAGGGAGAAATTTCAGATTCAGGGAAAATTTCTCAACAAGCTGAACCTGATGTTATTACATTCAAATTTAAATTGGAACATCTCCGCGCTCTGCTTAAGGAGGTGTTGTCTACTCTGGATGATTGTGACAATTTGGTCATTCCAGAGAAATTATGTAAGATGGACAAGTTCCTAGAGGTCCCGGTGCCCCCCGAAGCTTTTCCTATACCCAAGCGGGTGGCGGACATTGTAAACAAAGAATGGGAAAGGCCCGGCATACCTTTTGTCCCTCCCCCTATATTTAAGAAATTGTTTCCTATGGTCGACCCCAGAAAGGACTTATGGCAGACAGTCCCCCAAGGTCGAGGGGGCGGTTTCTACTCTAAACAAACGCACTACTATCCCTATAGAAGATAGTTGTGCTTTCAAAGATCCTATGGATAAAAAATTAGAGGGTTTGCTTAAAAAGATGTTTGTTCAGCAAGGTTACCTTCTACAACCAATTTCATGCATTGTTCCTGTCACTACAGCAGCGTGTTTCTGGTTCGATGAACTAGAAAAGTCGCTCGATAAGGAATCTTCTTATGAGGAGATTATGGACAGAGTTCACGCTCTTAAATTGGCTAACTCTTTTACTTTAGACGCCACTTTGCAATTAGCTAGATTAGCGGCGAAAAATTCAGGGTTTGCTATTGTGGCGCGCAGAGCGCTTTG
The DNA here is from genome assembly GCF_027579735.1 of Bombina bombina. NCBI lineage: Eukaryota > Metazoa > Chordata > Amphibia > Anura > Bombinatoridae > Bombina > Bombina bombina. The sequence goes on along the minus strand of NC_069502.1, from coordinate 778,741,048 downwards.
GCTAAAGTCTTGGTCAGCGGATGCGTCCTCCAAGAACAAATTGCTTAACATACCTTTCAAGGGGAAAACGCTGTTTGGCCCTGACTTGAAAGAGATTATTTCAGATATCACTGGGGGAAAGGGCCACGCCCTTCCTCAGGATAGGTCTTTTAAGGCTAAAAATAAACCAAATTTTCGTCCCTTTCGCAGAAACGGACCAGCCTCAAGTTCTACATCCTCTAAGCAAGAGGGTAATACTTCTCAAACCAAGCCAGCCTGGAGGCCAATGCAAGGCTGGAACAAAGGTAAGCAGGCCAAGAAACCTGCCACTGCTACCAAGACAGCATGAGATGTTGGCCCCCGATCCGGGACCGGATCTGGTGGGGGGCAGACTTTCTCTCTTTGCTCAGGCTTGGGCAAGAGATGTTCTGGATCCTTGGGCGCTAGAAATAGTCTCCCAAGGTTATCTTCTGGAATTCAAGGAGCTACCCCCAAGGGGAAGGTTCCACAGGTCTCAATTGTCTTCAGACCACATAAAAAGACAGGCATTCTTACATTGTGTAGAAGACCTGTTAAAAATAGGAGTGATTCACCCTGTTCCATTAGGAGAACAAGGGATGGGATTCTACTCCAATCTGTTCATAGTTCCCAAAAAAGAGGGAACATTCAGACCAATCTTAGATCTCAAGATCCTAAACAAGTTTCTCAGGGTTCCATCGTTCAAAATGGAAACCATTCGGACAATTCTTCCTACCATCCAGGAAGGTCAATTCATGACCACGGTGGATTTAAAGGATGCGTATCTACATATTCCTATCCACAAGGAACATCATCGGTTCCTAAGGTTCGCCTTTCTGGACAAGCATTACCAGTTTGTGGCACTTCCATTCGGATTAGCCACTGCTCCAAGAATTTTCACAAAGGTACTAGGGTCCCTTCTAGCGGTGCTAAGACCAAGGGGCATTGCAGTAGTACCTTACTTGGACGACATACTGATTCAAGCGTCGTCTCTGCCACAAGCAAAGGCTCATACGGACATTGTCCTGGCCTTTCTCAGATGTCACGGGTGGAAAGTGAACGTAGAAAAAAGTTCTCTATCCCCGTCAACAAGAGTTCCCTTCTTGGGAACAATAATAGACTCCTTAGAAATGAGGATTTTTCTGACAGAGGCCAGAAACTCAAAACTTCTAAGCTCTTGTCAAGTACTTCATTCTGTTCTTCTTCCTTCCATAGCGCAGTGCATGGAAGTAATAGGTTTGATGGTCGCGGCAATGGACATAGTTCCTTTTGCGCGAATTCATCTAAGACCATTACAACTGTGCATGCTCAGTCAGTGGAATGGGGATTATACAGACTTGTCTCCGACGATACAAGTAGATCAGAGGACCAGAGATTCACTCCGTTGGTGGCTGTCCCTGGACAACTTGTCACAAGGGATGAGCTTCCGCAGACCAGAGTGGGTCATTGTCACCACCGACGCCAGTCTGGTGGGCTGGGGCGCGGTCTGGGAACCCCTGAAAGCTCAGGGTCTTTGGTCTCGAGAAGAATCTCTTCTCCCGATAAATATTCTGGAACTGAGAGCGATATTCAATGCTCTCAAGGCTTGGCCTCAGCTAGCAAAGGCCAAATTCATACGGTTTCAATCAGACAACATGACGACTGTTGCATATATCAACCATCAGGGGGGAACAAGGAGTTCCCTGGCGATGGAAGAAGTGACCAAAATAATTCAATGGGCGGAGACTCACTCCTGCCACTTGTCTGCAATCCACATCCCAGGAGTGGAAAATTGGGAAGCGGATTTTCTGAGTCGTCAGACATTTCATCCGGGGGAGTGGGAACTCCATCCGGAAATCTTTGCCCAAATAATTCAATTGTGGGGCATTCCAGACATGGATCTGATGGCGTCTCGTCAGAACTTCAAGGTTCCTTGCTACGGGTCCAGATCAAGGGATCCCAAGGCGACTCTAGTGGATGCACTAGTAGCACCTTGGACCTTCAACCTAGCTTATGTGTTCCCATCGTTTCCTCTCATTCCCAGGCTGGTGGCCAGGATCAAACAGGAGAGGGTATCGGTGATCTTGATAGCTCCTGCGTGGCCACGCAGGACTTGGTATGCAGATCTGGTGAATATGTCATCGACTCCACCATGGAAGCTACCTTTGAGACAGGACCTTCTTGTTCAAGGTCCGTTCGAACATCCGAATCTGGCCTCACTTCAACTGACTGCTTGGAGATTGAACGCTTGATTTTATCAAAGCGAGGGTTCTCAGATTCTGTCATTGATACTCTTGTTCAGGCTAGAAAGCCTGTAACTAGAAAAATCTACCATAAAATATGGAAAAAATATATCTGTTGGTGTGAATCTAAAGGATTCCCATGGAACAAGATAAAAATTCCTAAGATTCTATCCTTTCTTCAAGAAGGTTTGGAGAAAGGATTATCTGCAAGTTCTTTGAAGGGACAGATTTCTGCTTTATCTGTTTTACTTCACAAAAAGCTGGCGGCTGTGCCAGATGTTCAAGCTTTTGTTCAGGTTCTGGTTAGAATCAAGCCTGTTTACAAACCTTTGACTCCTCCTTGGAGTCTCAATTTAGTTCTTTCAGTTCTTCAGGGGGTTCCGTTTGAACCCCTACATTCCGTTGATATCAAGTTATTATCTTGGAAAGTTTTGTTTTTGGTTGCAATTTCTTCTGCTAGAAGAGTTTCAGAGTTATCTGCTCTGCAGTGTTCTCCTCCTTATCTGGTGTTCCATGCAGATAAGGTGGTTTTGCGTACTAAACCTGGTTTTCTTCCGAAAGTTGTTTCTAACAAAAATATTAACCAGGAGATAGTCGTGCCTTCTTTGTGTCCGAATCCAGTTTCAAAGAAGGAACGTTTGTTACACAATTTGGATGTAGTTCGTGCTCTAAAATTCTATTTAGAGGCTACAAAGGATTTCAGACAAACTTCTTCCTTGTTTGTTGTTTATTCTGGTAAAAGGAGAGGTCAAAAAGCAACTTCTACCTCTCTCTCTTTTTGGCTTAAAAGCATCATCCGATTGGCTTATGAGACTGCCGGACGGCAGCCTCCTGAAAGAATCACAGCTCACTCCACTAGGGCCGTGGCTTCCACATGGGCCTTCAAGAACGAGGCTTCTGTTGAGCAGACTTGGTCTTCACTGCACACTTTTACCAAATTTTACAAATTTGATACTTTTGCTTCTTCTGAGGCTATTTTTGGGAGAAAGGTTTTGCAAGCCGTGGTGCCTTCCATCTAGGTGACCTGATTTGCTCCCTCCCATCATCCGTGTCCTAAAGCTTTGGTATTGATTCCCACAAGTAAGGATGACGCCGTGGACCGGACACACCTATGTTGGAGAAAACAGAATTTATGCTTACCTGATAAATTACTTTCTCCAACAGTGTGTCCGGTCCACGGCCCGCCCTGGTTTTTTAATCAGGTCTGATGAATTATTTTCTCTAACTACAGTCACCACGGTATCATATGATTTCTCCTATGCATATTCCTCCTTTACGTCGGTCGAATGACTGGGGAAGGCGGAGCCTAGGAGGGATCATGTGACCAGCTTTGCTGGGCTCTTTGCCATTTCCTGTTGGGGAGGAGAATATCCCACAAGTAAGGATGACGCCGTGGACCGGACACACTGTTGGAGAAAGTAATTTATCAGGTAAGCATAAATTCTGTTTTTTTAATTTTTGGTCATTTGTTTGTTATTTTTTGTAATGTTAGTTTTTTTCCGTAATGTTAGGTTGTTGTTTTCTTCTGTAAAGTTAGTTTTTTTCCCTGTAATGGCAGTTGTTTTTTTTCTTTAATGTTGGGTATTTATTTTGTAATGTTATTTTTGTTATTTATTTTTTTTACTCTAATGGTATTTTTTTTAATTGTAATGTTCGTTTTTTTTTATTTTTATTAAAATATTTTTTTATTGAGGTTTTTGAATGGTACAACAAAAAGAAGAAAATTACATACGGCTAAAATTATGAGTTGTGCGTTAAGGTAAAAAAGCAGCGTTAAAAGGTCCTAACGCTGCTTTTTTACTACTGCTGGCCTAGATTTAGAGTTGGGCGGTAGCCGTCAAAACCAGCGTTAGAGGGTCCTAACGCTGGTTTTTACCGCCCGCTGGTATTTGGAGTCAGTCAGGAAGGGTCTAACGCTTACTTTGCAGCCGCAACTTTTCCATACCGCAGATCCCCCTACGCCATTTGCGTATCCTATCTTTTCAATGGGATCTTTCTAACGCCGGTATTTAGAGTCGTGGCTGAAGTGAGCGTTAGAAATCTAACGACAAAACTCCAGCCGCAGAAAAAAGTCAGTAGTAAAGAGCTTTCTGGGCTAACGCCGGTTTATAAAGCTCTTAACTACTGTGCTCTAAAGTACACTAACACCCATAAACTACCTATGTACCCCTAAACCGAGGTCCCCCCACATTGCTGCCACTCTATTAAAAATTTTTAACCCCTAATCTGCCGCTCCGTACACCGCCGCCAGCTACGTTATCCCTATGTACCCCTAATCTGCTGCCCCTAACATCAACGACCCATATATTATATTTATTAACCCCTAATCTGCCGCCCCCGCTATCGCTGACACCTGCATATTTTTTTTAACCCCTAATCTGCCGCTCCGTACACCGCCGCCAGCTACATTATCCCTATGTACCCCTTAATCTGCTGCCCCTAACATCGCCGACCCCTATATTATATTTATTAACCCCTAATCTGCCGCCCCCGCTATCGCTGACACCTGCATATTTTTTTAACCCCTAATCTGCCGCCCCCAACGTCGCCTCCACCTACCTACAATTATTAACAGATAATTATTATCTGCCGACCGGATCTCACCGCTACTATAATAAATGTATTAACCCCTAAAGCTAAGTCTAACCCTAACCCTAACACCCCCTAAGTTAAATATAATTTAAATCTAACGAAATAAATTAACTCTTTCGGAGTTTTCGGATCGGAACAGCCAATAGAATGCGAGCTCAATCTGATTGGCTGATCGGATCAGCCAATCGGATTGAACTTGATTCTGATTGGCTGATTCCATCAGCCAATCAGAATTTTCCTACCTTAATTCCGATTGGCTGATCGAATCCTATAAGCCAATCTGAATTCGACGGACGCCATCTTGGATGACGTCATTTAAAGGAACCGTCATTCGGCGAGTAGGCGTCGGTAGAAGAGGTTGGATCCGCGTCGGCTGGAAGATGATGGCTCCGGAAGAAAGAAGATTGAAGATGCCGTTGATAGAAGACTTCAGCCGGATCATGGACCTCTTCAGCTCACGCTTGGATGAAGACTTCAGCCGGATCATGGACATCTTCAGCCCCCCGCTTGGGCTTGGATCAAGAAATCGGAGCCAGGACGGATCGGTGTAATACCCGGCGAGGTGAAGATAAGGTAGGAAGATCTTCAGGGGCTTAGTGTTAGGTTTATTTAAGGGGGGTTTGGGTTAGATTAGGGGTATGTGGGTGGTGGGTTGTAATGTTGGGGGGGGGGGGGTATTGTATGTGTTTTTTTTACAGGCAAAAGAGCTGAATTCTTTGGGGCATGCCCCGCAAAGGGCCCTTTTCAGGGCTGGTAAGGTAAAAGAGCTTTGAACTTTTTTAATTTAGAATAGGGTAGGGCATTTTTTTATTTTGGGGGTCTTTGTTATTTTATTAGGGGGCTTAGAGTAGGTGTAATTAGTTTAAAATTGTTGTAATATTTTTCTAATGTTTGTAAATATTTTTTTATTTTTTGTAACTTAGTTCTTTTTTATTTTTTGTACTTGAGTTAGTTTATTTCATTGTATTTATTTGTAGATATTGTATTTAATTAATTTATTGATAGTGTAGTGTTAGGTTTAATTGTAGATAATTGTAGGTATTTTATTTAATTTATTTATTGATAGTGTAGTGTTAGGTTTAATTGTAGATAATTGTAGGTATTGTATTTAATTTATTTATTGATAGTGTAGTGTTAGGTTTAATTGTAACTTAGGTTAGGATTTATTTTACAGGTAATTTTGTAATTATTTTAACTAGGTAACTATTAAATAGTTATTAACTATTTAATAGCTATTGTACCTGGTTAAAATAAATACAAAGTTGCCTGTAAAATAAATATTAATCCTAAAATAGCTACAATATAATTATTATTTATATTGTAGCTATATTAGGATTTATTTTACAGGTAAGTATTTAGCTTTAAATAGGAATAATTTATTTAATAAGAGTTAATTTATTTCGTTAGATTTAAATTATATTTAACTTAGGGGGGTGTTAGTGTTAGGGTTAGACTTAGCTTTAGGGGTTAATACATTTATTATAGTAGCGGTGAGCTCCGGTCGGCAGATTAGGGGTTAATTATTGTAGGTAGCTGGCGGCGACGTTGTGGGGGGGCAGATTAGGGGTTAATAAATATAATATAGGGGTCGGCGGTGTTTGGGGTAGCAGATTAGGGGTTAATAAATATAACATAGTGGTCAGCGATGTTAGGGGTACATAGGGATAACGTAGCTGGTGGCGGTGTACGGAGCGGCAGATTAGGGGTTAATAATAATATGCAGGGGTCAGCGATAGCGGGGGAGGAAGATTAGGGGTTAATAAGTGTAAGGTTAGGGGTGTTTAGACTCGGGGTACATGTTAGGGTGTTAGGTGCAGATGTAGGAAGTGTTTCCCCATAGGAAACAATGTAGCTGCGTTAGGAGCTGAACGCTGCTTTTTTTTTTTTCCCAGCTCAAACAGCCCCATTGTTTCCTATGGGGGAATCGTGCACGAGCACGTTTTTGAAGCTGGCCGCGTCCGTAAGCACCGCTGGTATCGAGAGTTGCAGTGGCGGTAAATATGTTATACGCTCCCTTTTTGGAGCCTAACGCAGCCCTTCTGTGAACTCTAAATACCAGCGGTATTTAAAAGGTGCGGGAGAAAAAAAGCATGCGTAGCTAACGCACCCCTTTGGCCGCAGAACTCTAAATCTAGCCGGCTGCTATTACGAGTCTTGAAGGTTTAGGGTCAAAGCACACTTCTTTGGCCTTACCGCAAAACAACTTACGTAAACTTTGTAAAGTCTTTTTTTCTATGGGACTTCCATAGCACCGGTATTAGGAGTCTGTCCTGAAAGGCCAAAAAGTGAGCGGTACACCCTACCCTGTCAAGATCCGTAACGCATTCTAAAGTCAGTAGTTAAGAGTTTTATGGTACAACGCCGTAACATAAAACTCATAACTAAAGTGCTAAAAAGTACACTAACACCCATAAACTATTAACCCCTAAACTGAGGCCCTCCCGCATCGCAAACACTATAATAAAATTTTTAACCCCTAATCTGCTGCTCCGGACACCGCCGCCACCTACATTATATTTATTAACCCCTAATCTGCCGCCCCCAATGTCACCGCAACCTACTTACATTTATTAACCCCTAATCTGCCGCCACTATAATAAACATATTAACCCCTAAACCGCCACACTCCCACCTCGCAAACATTAGTTAAATATTATTAATGCCTAATCTGCCGCCCCCAACGTCGCCGCCACTATACTAAATGTATTAACCCCTAAACCTATGTCTAACCCTAACCCCCCCCTAACTTAAATATAATTTAAATAAATATAAAGAAAATTACTATCATTAACTACATTATTCCTATTTAAAACTAAATAGTTACCTGTAAAATAAACCCTAAGCTAGCTATAATATAACTAATAGTTACATTGTAGCTAGCTTAGGGTATATTTTTATTTTACAGGCAAGTTTGTATTTATTTTAACTAGGTAGAATAGTTATTAAATAGTTATTAACTATTTAATAACTACCTAGCTATAATAAATACAAAAGTACCTGTAAAATAAAACCTAACCTAAGTTACACTTACACCTAACACTACACTATAATTAAATAAATTAACTAAATTAACAACAATTAAATCAATTAAATTAAATTAGCTAAAGTACAAAAAAACAAACACTAAATTACAGAAAATAATAAACAAATTACAAGATATTTAAACTAATTACACCGAATCTAATAGCCCTATCAAAATAAAAAAGCCCCCCCCAAAATAAAAAAAAACCCTAGCCTAAACTAAACTACCAATAGCCCTTAAAAGGGCCTTTTGCGGGGCATTGCCCCAAAGTAATCAGCTCTTTTACCTGAAAAAAAAATACAAACAACCCCCCCAACAGTAAAACCCACCACCCACACAAACAACCCCCCAAATAAAATACTATCTAAAAAAAACTAAGCTCCCCATTGCCCTGAAAAGGGCATTTGGATTGGCATTGCCCTTAAAAGTGCAGTTAGCTCTTTTGCAAGCCCAAACCCAACCCACCTGTATGACTCCCTATCAATGTTTTAGACTAATGTAGCCTGGATAATCTAACAGAGCAAGCAAGATTTTATTAGCATAGGAAGTGCAAGAAAAAAAAAAAAATAGGTGAGCGTGGCTAGTATATGTAAACCTGGACAGATCCCTAATGGGTGCCTGCAAATACCTCTCTAAACAAGTGTAAGGACTTTGGAACGCAGGTAATAAGTTAGATAAAGACATAAGAAAGGGCACATGTTTCACTAATATAACTTGAGGAGAAGGTAATAAAGTCCATGGTTGCTTTTGAGTATGAGGGAAATATAGGGTGCTAACAAAGCGGGGTCTCAACAGGTGGGTAACCAGGTACCTCATAGCAAACTGTTACCAGTGGTGATATAGTCACCTGACACCTCTCCTTGAGAACAGACTGGGCAAACAGCAATAGAGCAAGCCAGGGAAGTTGCAGAAAGACCGTATGTCAGGGAGGGACCACAGGCTATGCACAAGTAAGAATTTCAGGAGAGCATATAATATATGTTTTAGAGGTTTCAGAGAGACCGCTCTTCCTATGCGGCCCCGTGTAACCTTTCGTTTCCTCTGTATATCAGGGGCCTGGGCAATGCTTCTCCATTCTCCAGCCTGAGTCTCACCACGGGTTTCAGGCGAGAAGAACTCAGTATGCGTGTCGTTAGTCCAAACATAGGTGTGAGATCCATGTTGGTCCCAGGTAGTCAAAAGCACTCCCTGCTTCCTCAGTAATTCTTCTATCACTAGAGTGAGGCTCGCCTTAAGATCAGAGTAGCTTTCGCTATTGTTTGCGCCTTCATGTGGTGGATCGTCATTCTCACCGTCCGCCATCTTAACCACGCCACAGTTTCCCTTTTCTCTTACAGTTCTGATAATGTGAGAAAGATCTTCATAGTTGCGGCACATCCGATGCTCTAAATTTTCTAAGAGAGCTTGTGCCTGTAAGTAGAAGTCCTTCGCCATATGTAGATAGATAGGGTAATGCTGGTTAAATGATTGCTCTACCTTGTCGCAGAGTCAGCAGATAGACACAACTCTACCCGGTTAGCCCTCAAACCGGGAGAGAGGGTAGATTGTTATGTTAGGTAGGCCGCAGTGTTTCAGTTGAGGTGGTCTGTATTGGACCTTCTGCTTGAAAGAACCGCAATGAAAGTAGTATCTCCAAAAGCGGAATTGACTCCTTGAGAGTACAGAAGATTATTGTACAGAAACCAGTAAATGTAGCTAAATAAAGCACTAATTCCTCAGATTAAGGTTGGTGCTACATAGTTATGCGTCCTTTCATGGCTGTGGCTTGGTCACGCCCCAGATTTTATTTATTTTTTAACAGTAATGGTAGTTTGTTTTTTTAAAAAGGTAAGGTTGGATTTATTTTTTTAAAGGTAGTTAGTTTTTTTTTTTTTTGTAAAGGTAGGTTTATTCTATTTTGGGTTAACTTAGTGGTTTTTAAGTTAGGGGGTTTAGATGTTAGTGGGTTCCTTGGCATTGGGGGGCTGGTGGTTTAGTGGTTAATAGTGTAGTGCAGACTTTACGATGTGGGGTGTGTGGCGGTTTAGGGGTAAATAGTATAGAAGCTTACTTTGCGATGTCGGGGGTGTGGCAGTTTAGGGGTTAATAGTGTAGAAGTTTATTTTGCCGTGGGGTGTGTTGCAGTTTAGGGGTTAATAGTGACTGTCGCCACACGCCCCACCGCAAAGTAAACTACTAAGTTTACTTTGCGGTGGGGTGTGTGGCAGTTTAGGGGTTAATAGTATAGAAGCTTACTTTGCAGTGGGAAGTGTGGCGGTTTAGGGGTTAATAGTGTAGAAGTTTACTTTGCAAGGCTGCAACTTGGTCTTCTCTACATATTTTCTCCAAATTTTACAGTACAAACTGCTTTAGTTGTCCCTCCCTTTCCTAATAGCCCTATCAAAATAAAAAAGCCCCCCCAAAATAAAAAAAAACCCTAGCCTAAACTAAACTACCAATAGCCCTTAAAAGGGCCTTTTGCGGGGCATTGCCCCAAAGTAATCAGCTCTTTTACCTGAAAAAAAAATACAAACAACCCCCCCAACAGTAAAACCCACCACCCACACAACCAACCCCCCAAATAAAATACTATCTAAAAAAAAACTAAGCTCCCCATTGCCCTGAAAAGGGCATTTGGATTGGCATTGCCCTTAAAAGTGCAGTTAGCTCTTTTGCAAGCCCAAATCCAACCCACCTGTATGACTCCCTAGCAATGTTTTAGACTAATGTAGCCTGGATAATCTAACAGAGCAAGCAAGATTTTATTAGCAGAGGAAGTGCAAGAAAAAAAAAAAAAATAGGTGAGCGTGGCTAGTATATGTAAACCTGGACAGATCCCTAATGGGTGCCTGCAAATACCTCTCTAAACAAGTGTAAGGACTTTGGAACGCAGGTAGTAAGTTAGATAAAGACATAAGAAAGGGCACATGTTTCACTAATATAACTTGAGGAGAAGGTAATAAAGTCCATGGTTGCTTTTGAGTATGAGGGAAATATAGGATGCTAACAAAGCGGGGTCTCAACAGGTGGGTAACCAGGTACCTCATAGCAAACTGTTACCAGTGGTGATATAGTCACCTGACACCTCTCCTTGAGAACAGACTGGGCAAACAGCAATAGAGCAAGCCAGGGAAGTTGCAGAAAGACCGTATGTCAGGGAGGGACCACAGGCTATGCACAAGTAAGAATTTCAGGAGAGCATATAATATATGTTTTAGAGGTTTCAGAGAGACCGCTCTTCCTATGCGGCCCCGTGTAACCTTTCGTTTCCTCTGTATATCAGGGGCCTGGGCAATGCTTCTCCATTCTCCAGCCTGAGTCTCACCACGGGTTTCAGGCGAGAAGAACTCAGTATGCGTGTCGTTAGTCCAAACATAGGTGTGAGATCCATGTTGGTCCCAGGTAGTCAAAAGCACTCCCTGCTTCCTCAGTAATTCTTCTATCACTAGAGTGAGGCTCGCCTTAAGATCAGAGTAGCTTTCGCTAGTGGTTAATAGTGTAGTGCAGACTTTACGATGTGGGGTGTGTGGCGGTTTAGGGGTAAATAGTATAGAAGCTTACTTTGCGATGTCGGGGGTGTGGCAGTTTAGGGGTTAATAGTGTAGAAGTTTATTTTGCCGTGGGGTGTGTTGCAGTTTAGGGGTTAATAGTGACTGTCGCCACACGCCCCACCGCAAAGTAAACTACTAAGTTTACTTTGCGGTGGGGTGTGTGGCAGTTTAGGGGTTAATAGTATAGAAGCTTACTTTGCAGTGGGAAGTGTGGCGGTTTAGGGGTTAATAGTGTAGAAGTTTACTTTGCAAGGCTGCAACTTGGTCTTCTCTACATATTTTCTCCAAATTTTACAGTACAAACTGCTTTAGTTGTCCCTCCCTTTCCTTAACATTGACTCTCAGCTTGGATATTAAATCCCACCTGTTATGGATTCCCTATGGACTCTTATTACCAGAAGAAAGAAAACAAAATGTATGCTTACCTGATAGATTATTTTCTTTCGGGATAATTAGAGTCCAGTTCTAATCTGCATCTCTGTAGACTGTCTTTCCTACCATTCTGTTTCCTTTTCTCTGCTTGGCTGTAAATTAAACTGAGGAGAGATGGGATTAAAGCTGTTGTATGGGTTATTGGCCTCCTCCTAGTGGCAGGAAATATATCCCTCTAGACTCTCATCACCCACAAAGAAAATAATTTATCAGGTACGCATACATTTTGTTTTTGTTCATGGAAGCCTACCACCCAACTCAGAAACACATAAATTCCACCTATCTAATAATTGCCCTCAGCTAACTCTGTATTAACATCATTCGCACCCTTGGAGTCCTCACTTCTTGTTTCTCACCCTCCTAGATTTTAAATTCCCATGGAATTAGGACTCTCAATTTCTCCAGTATTGATCAAATTTTGTCTTATCTCTTACAAGTATTGTATCATTGTTCTACTAATATTAATGGTACCCATGGGCAGTCCTGCAGAATATGTTGGTGCTTTATAAATAATGTATAATAATAATAATAATAATAAAATATTAAAACATGCTCTTATTTGAAAAGGGGCTTCTGGTCATAAAGATAAGGAATATTGGCAATCTCTAGGCCTTTTTGATTACCTATGTATATTAACTAGAGCTCAATTAACTTTTTTCGACAAATTGCTAAACTCCCAGAACATATGCAAGTGCAGTATGAGACTGTTATATTTATTTCTTAAAGGGATATTAAACAGTAAATACATGCTATACATAATGATTTACTCAAAGCAAAGATTAGAATGAGAATAGTTTGTAGATGTATTTATTTGTAATTGTATAATTTGTTTTTAGCTTATATAAAGTACAGTTTCTTTAAAGGAATGGGTGTCGTTGTGTTTAAACTTGAGTTTCCCCCTTATCTATATATTCATCTATCCTGTTGAGGACAGTTAGGCACAGCTATAAAACAAGTAATAAAAGATACTGTGCATACTACGCTGTGTGGAAACCAAGGTTAGATAACTACTTTAACAACCCTATGTTCTACACAGCCTTATTTGTATAGTATATTTTATAACCTATTTTATACCGCTCCCTTATTGCTCTCAACAGAAGAGCTAGATGAGGGGAAAACTTAAGTTAAAACATGGCAGCACCCATAATTTTTCAGAAACTCAGTGGAATTTAGAAAAACAAAACATTTTAAATTACAGGAAAAGCAGACAATATAAAAAATAGAAAGTATATTGCAAAGTTTTTAACTATTCATAATTAAACATGTTATATTACAATCTAATTCTGATTAATATTCCTTTATTCCTTCAAATGATCAGTAAATATTCAAATTAAAATCTTCCTATCTGGAAATACACCACAGTTTGTAATTTATAGCGGTGGCTTATGTAATGTTATGTGACTGTTTAATAATAAAAAAGATTTCCTGCTTCAAACAAAGGAATATCATATGCACAATTGCACACCTGAAAGGGATTTTATATTTGTGGTTATATGAATGGATAAACACATAAGCAAATCTCTAGGAAATATATTTTACTTTGAGTGCTGATCAAGAGGCAAGATAGCCTGATAATATAATGTAAGTGACTTATAATGCTTACTTGTTTATATGCCAATAAAAGCATTTCATTTTAATAGTTAGCAGTGCTTATATTGAAAAGTCCTAAATTTCCAAGAACACCTGTCTTCTGTTGATTCAAATTTCCTTAGCTCCATAGCTGCCAAAAGGTTCTGTAGATCAGAAAAGACCCTGATGCATTCTGATTTCTAAAATGATCAGTCCTATGGCAGAAACAAGTGTGTTCATAGATTTGCTATTCCAGATTTGTAAGCATTTTATCACTCAGAAGAAAAAAATCCCTAAAATGCATATAAAGTAGAGAAGCTTATAGTAGCTTAGTATTTTTTCAAGGGAGAAAAAAAGTGAAATTAAAGAATAATATTAAAGGTATGGAAAAGTCCAAATTTAAATGTACATTGGTGCATTTAAATTTAAATAGCATTTTTGCAATATACTTTAATTAGCAATAATGATTCTAGTAAAAGTCATTACTGTTTTTCTGCAGCATATATAATAATATAAAGACTGGTTTAACCCCTTAATGACCACAGCACTTTTCCATTTTCTGTCCGTTTGGGACCAAGGCTATTTTTACATTTTTGCGGTGTTTGTGTTTAGCTGTAATTTTCCTCTTGCTCATTTACTGTACCCACACATATTATATACCGTTTTTCTCGCCATTAAATGAACTTTCTAAAGATAAAATTATTTTCATCATATCTTATAATTTACTATAAAATAAATATAAAATATGAGGAAAAATGGAAAAAAACACACTTTTTCTAACTTTTACCCCCAAAATCTGTTACATATCTACAACCACCAAAAAACACCCATGCTAAATAGTTTCTAAATTTTGTCCTGAGTTTAGAAATACCCAATGTTTACATGTTCTTTGCTTTTTTTGTAAGTTTTAGGGCCATAAATACAAGTAGCACGCTATTTCCAAACCATTTTTTTTTTCAAAATTAGCGCTAGTTACATTAGAACACTAATATCTTTCAGGAATCCCTGAATATCCCTTGACATGTATATATTTTTTTTAGTAGACATCCCAAAGTATTGATCTAGGCCAATTTTGGTATATTTCATACACTATTTCACCGCCAAAAGCGATCAAATACAAAAATCGTTCACTTTTTCACAAATTTTTTCACAAACTTTCGGTTTCTCACTGAAATTATTTACAAACAGCTTGTGCAATTATGGCATAAATGGTTGTAAATTCTTCTCTGGGATCCCCTTTGTTCAGAAATAGCAGACATATATGGCTTTGGCGTTGCTTTTTGGTAATTAGAAGGCCGCTAAATGCCACTGCGCACCACACGTGTATTATGCCCAGCAGTTAAGGGGTTAATTAGGGAGCTTTTAGGGAGCTTGTAGGTAGTGTACACTAGTGTACACTAGTGTAGTGTAGTAGACGACCCCAAGTATTGATCTAGGCCAGTTTTGGTATATTTCATGCCACCATTTCACCGCCAAATGCGATCAAATTTAAAAAAAAAAGTATAGACATATAGCAGACATATATGACTATTTTTAGCATATTTACATATGCTACTGTGTAGGATCCCCCCTTAGCCCCCAACCTCCCTGATCCCCCCCCAAAACCGCTCTCTAACCCTCCCCTCAGCCTTATTGGGGGCCATCTTGGGTACTGACAGCTGTCTGCCAGTACCCAGTTTGCAAGAAAATATGTTTTTTTTTATTTTTTCCCCGGTTTTTCTGTAGTGTAGCTTCCCCCTCCCCACAGACCAACCCCCACCACCTAACTGATGTGTTTTTTATCTGATTTTTTTATTTTTTTTTACAGTTTTTTTTTTTATTTTCCTACACTTTTTTTTCTGTGTGTAGCGGTTCCCACCCGCTCCCTCCCCGTGCACGCGCCCGCCCCCACCCTCCCGTGCACACGCGTGCGTCAGTGCGCGCCCCCTGGCATCCCCGCCCACGATCCCGCCCCCTCCACATCACGAGGGCCATTGATGGCCGCCACTCGCCTCCCAGTCCGGCTCCCACCCACCAACGCAGTAAGTCACTGATCTCCGGTGCAGAGAGGGCCACAGAGTGGCTCTCTCTGCACCGGATGACTTAAAAAGGTTATTGCAGGATGCCTCCATATCGAGGCATCACTGCAATAACCGGAAAGCACCTGGAAGCGAGCAGGATCGCTTCCAGCTGCTTTCCACACCGAGGACGTCCAGGGTACGTCCTCAGGCGTTAACTGCCTTTTTTTTGGAGGACGTACCCTGCACGTCCTCGGTCGTTAAGGGGTTAAAGGGACACTGAAACCAAATTTTTTTTCTTTCATGATTCAGGTAAAGCATGCAATTTTAAGCAACTTTGTAATTTACTCCTATTATCAATTTTTCCTCGTTCTCTTGCTATCTTTATTTGAAAAAGAAGACATCTAAGCTTTTTTTTTGTTTAAAACTCTGGAAAGCACGTTTTTATTTGTGGATAAATTTATCCACCAATCAGCAAGGACAACCCAGGTTGTCCACCAAAAATGGGCCGGCATCTAAACTTACATTCTTGCATTTCAAATAAAGATACCAAGAGAATGAAGAAAATTTGATAATAGGAGTAAATTAGAAAGTTGCTTAAAATGTCATGCTCTATCTGAATCACGAAAGAAAGATTTTGGGTTCAGTGTCTCTTTAAGTACCCTTACCAGTTTAATTATGCAGCAATCAGAAGCCTATCACATTCTGATTAGTTCTAACAAGAACAAAATAGCTGCCTGTGTGGGGATTTATTTTGCTGTACACTGTTATCCCTGCAATGATTTAAAGCTGCCTTGGGCAGTGTTGTACAAGCACCAGGGAGTCTGTGTTTAAAATGGGATTCAAAAGTAAAATGTTAAGACACCATGGGGTCGATCCGATATAGATCGTAGTTTGCGGCGCAAGCGAGGGAACCCGCGTCGCCCGCAGTTTCAGCTCGCAACTCGAGCTATCCCATATATGTCGCCGTCAGATGCTAACGTGCCGTAAATCTGACAAACCAGCGATGTCCAGAAATCTGCGCAAGTACAAATTTCTGGCGTCGCCAGTGACTTGCGGCACTTTAGAAACTGCCGGCGCCTACAAAACCTGACTAAAGTCTAAATCACCCGCACTGTCTAACACGCCTCCCTAACATAGCCCGACACGTCTAACCCTCTATCCGCTATCCCCCCTCACTAGCCTAACAATAAAATATGTATTAACCCCTAAACCGCCGATCATGCATTTTTAAACAACTTTCCAATTTGCTTCATTCTCTTGATATCCCTTGTTGAAAAGCTTATCTAAATAGGCTAGTAGCTGCTAATAGGTGGAGGCACTTAGATGCCTCATGTGATTGGCTCACTCACATGGATTGCTATTTCTTCAACAAAGGATATCTGAAGAATGAAGCAAATTAAATAATAGAAGTAAACTGGAATGTTGAAAAATGGAAGAAGTAGGTACATGCAGGCTACCCTGCAAGTTATCCATCATGAGAAGTCCATATACAGTCAACAGAACCTAATTCAGTAAATAAAATATATTATTAACACAAGACTAGTATACAATTTCAGAATACACTTTACATAGTTATCATGAAAAAGAAAACATTTTTGTTGAAATCTGATTTACATAAACCTTCCTTAGGCCAATTTTAAATTATAATTTATGACCTAATTAAAGAACAAGCCACAACAAAACACTGCTGCACTTTCTCTTATAGGTCATTGTATAGGCGCAATGGTCATCCCAACTAAAAACATAGCTTTACCTTGTCTATGTAAACATGTTATTACAGTTTGAGCAATAAATATATTTCTTGTATAAGGTGGTGAGAGTCCATGAGTCATTACCTCTGGGTTTCAACTCCTGGGGGCTGATTTATGAAAGTGTGATGGACATGACCCGCTGTAGCAATCATGTTCGCCGCACATCGATAAATGCCAACAGCATATGCTGTCAGTATTTATCATTGCACAAGCAGTTCTGGTGAACTGCTTGTGCAATGCCGCCCCTGCAGATTTGTGGCCGCTAGCACGGAGTGTCAATCAACCCAATTGTATGCGATTGGGCAGATTACTTTCTGCCGCCTCAGAGGCGGCAGATGAGTTATGAAACAGCGGTCTTGTTTGCTATGCGGAAACACTTCCTAAGTCTGCACCTAACACCCTAACATGAACCCCGAGTCTAAACACCCCTAACCTTACACTTATTAACCCCTAATCTGCCGCCCCCGCTATCGCTGACCCCTGCATATTATTATTAACCCCTAATCTGCTGCTCCGTACACCACCGCAAGATACATTATAGCTATGTACCCCTAATCTGCTGCCCCTAACACCGCCGACCCCTATATTTATTAACCCCTAATCTGCCCCCCTCAACGTCGCCTCCACCTGCCTACACTTATTAACCCCTAATCTGCCGAGCGGACCGCACCGCTACTATAATAAAGTTAATAACCCCTAATCCGCCTCACTCCCGCCTCAATAACCCTATAATAAAGAGTATTAACCCCTAATCTGCCCTCCCTAACATCGCCTATTTAAAGCTAAATTACTTACCTGTAAACTAAATCCTAATATAGCTACAATATAAATTATAATCATATTGTAGCTATTTTAGGATTAATATTTATTTTACAGGCAACTTTGTATTTATTTTAAACAGGTACAATAGCTATTAAATAGTTAATAACTATTTAATAGTTACCTAGTTAAAATAATTACAAAATTACCTGTAAAATAAATCCTAACCTAAGTTACAATTAAACCTAACACTACACTATAAATAAATTAATTAAATACAATACCTACAAATAACTACAATTAAATAAACTACCTATAGTACAAAAAATAAAAAAGAACTAAGTTACAAAAAATAAAAAAATATTTACAAACATTAGAAAAATATTACAACAATTTTAAACTAATTACACCTAATCTAAGCCCCCTAATAAAATAAAAAAGACCCCCAAAATAAAAAAATGCACTACCCTATTCTAAATTAAAAAAGTTCAAAGCTCTTTTACCTTACCAGCCCTTAAAAGGACCTTTTGTGGGGCATGCCCCAAATAATTCAGCTCTTTTGCCTGTAAGAAAAAACATACAATACCCCCCCCCCAACATTACAACCCACCACCCACATACCCCTAATCTAACCCAAACCCCCCTTAAATAAACCTAACACTAAGCCCCTGAAGATCTTCCTACCTTATCTTCACCTCTCCGGGTATCACACCGATCCGTCCTGGCTCCGAAATCTTCATCCAAGCCCAAGCGGGGGCTTGCGATCCATAATCCGGCGGCTGAAGAGGTCCAGAAGAGGCTCCAAAGTCTTCATCTTATCCAGGAAGAAGAGGCGATCCGGACCGGCAACCATCTTGATCCAAGCGGCATCTTCTATCTTCATCCGATGACGAATGGCTCCATCGTGAAGACCTCCAGCGCAGATCAATCTTCTTCTTCCGACGTCCAACTGAAGAATGAAGGTTCCTTTAAGGGACGCCATCCAAGATGGCGTCCCTCGAATTCCGATTGGCTGATAGGATTCTATCAGCCAATCGGAATTAAGGTAGGAAAATTCTGATTGGCTGAGGTGAAGACAAGGTAGGGAGATCTTCAGGGGCTTAGTGTTAGGTTTATTTAAGGGGGGTTTGGGCTAGATTAGGGGTATGTGGGTGGTGGGTTGTAATGTTGGGGGGGGGTATTGTATGTTTTTTTTTTACAGGCAAAAGAGCTGAATTTCTTGGGGCATGCCCCGCAAAGGGCCCTTTTCAGGGCTGGTAAGGTAAAAGAGCTTTGAACTTTTTTAATTTAGAATAGGGTAGGGCTTTTTTTTATTTTGGGGGGCTTTGTTATTTTATTAGGGGGCTTAGAGTAGGTGTAATTAGTTTAAAATTGTTGTAATATTTTTCTAATGTTTGTAAATATTTTTTTATTTTTTGTAACTTAGTTCTTTTTTATTTTTTGTACTTTAGTTAATTTAATTGTATTTATTTGTAGGTATTGTATTTAATTAATTTATTGATAGTGTAGTGTTAGGTTTAATTGTAGATAATTGTAGGTATTTTATTTAATTAATGTATTTATAGTGTAGTGTTAGGTTTAATTGTAGATAATTGTAGGTATTTTATTTAATTTATTTATTGCTAGTGTAGTGTTAGGTTTAATTGTAACTTAGGTTAGGATTTATTTTACAGGTAATTTTGTAATTATTTTAACTATTTTAGCTATTAAATAGTTATTAACTATTTAATAGCTATTGTACCTGTTTAAAATAATTACAAAGTTGCCTGTAAAATAAATATTAATCCTAAAATAGCTACAATATAATTATAATTTATATTGTAGCTATATTAGGGTTTATTTTACAGGTAAGTATTTAGCTTTAAATAGGAATAATTTATATAATAAGAGTTAATTTATTTCGTTAGATTTAAATTATATTTAATTTAGGGGGGTGTTAGGGTTAAGGTTAGACTTAGCTTTAGGGGTTAATAAATGTATTATAGTAGCGGTGAGCTCCGGTCGGCAGATTAGGGGTTAATACTTGAAGTTAGGTGTTGGCGATGTTAGGGAGGGCAGATTAGGGGTTAATACTATTTATTATAGGGTTATTGAGGCGGGAGTGAGGCGGATTAGGGGTTAATAACTTTATTATAGTAGCGGTGAGCTACGGTCGGCAGATTAGGGGTTAATAATTGTAGGTAGGTTTGCGGCGACGTTGGGGGCTAATAAATGTAATATAGGGGTCGGCGGTGTTAGGGGCAGCAGATTAGGGGTTCATAGGGATAACGTAGGTGGCAGCGGTGTGCGGTCGGCAGATTAGGGGTTAAAAAATTTTAATAGAGTGGCGGCGATGTGGGGGGACCTCGGTTTAGGGGTACATAGGTAGTTTATGGGTGTTAGTGTACTTTAGAGCACAGTAGTTAAGAGCATTATAAACCGGCGTTAGCCCAAAAAGCTCTTAACTACTGACTTTTTTCTGCGGCTGGAGTTTTGTCGTTAGATTTCTAACGCTCACTTCAGCCAAGACTCTAAATACCGGCGTTAGGAAGATCCCATTGAAAAGATAGGCTACGCAAATGGCGTAGGGGGATCTGCGGTATGGAAAAGTTGCGGCTGCAAAGTGAGCATTAGACCCTTTCCTGACTGACTCCAAATACCAGAGGGCGGTAAAAACCAGCATTAGGAGCCTCTAACGCTGGTTTTGACGGCTACCGCCCAACTCTAAATCTAGCCGTGAGACTTTATATCAGCCCCAGGTGTTCCTCCATTTATTTATTTCTCCCCTTCTATGGAAGGTATTTCTCATCTCTCTGGCACTTCCAGGTTCCACCCTTTTTTATAGAATCCAGTGAGTTAAGTCTGTACTATAATCTCTCTCCAATCCGGAGAATCTTTGTTATTGGTCCCATAGAACGTAATTAATCTCTCTGGGACATTGAAGCTGTCAGTTTTTTTGTTTTATTTTAAATTAAAGAAATACAAAGTGCAATGTAATTTGTGGATACACAAAAATATATAGTATGAGCCTAATTTGTTAAAGTTACACAGAGACTGTGAAAGCATAATCAGACACTGCTGCATACAAAATATAATACAAAATAGAAAGTGCAATGTTTAAATGTAATAAAATCCAATCTGGAGTGTAACGTACTATAAAATACAAAGTACAAAGGGTAAATGCAGTGCTATATTGCACTGAGCTTTTCTCTCCATGTACACAAATGCAGGGAAACACCCCTTGGAGAAGACTAGCAAAATGTGGCTTTTTCAAATCTAACTAGAGATCTAGCAGTACTGGATGATCATTTTATATAATTTCACCTGAGCATAGAGCTTTATATCATCAAGTCCTAAAAGTCTTGTGCAAAAGTCCTGTAAACCCAAGAAATTCACAAAGGAGATGGATTAAAAAAAGACTTGTTTATGACTGTGGGATAAGATACAGTAAATTTTAATGTGGCTAAATATATAACTGACATTCTAAAATGTATAGGTAACATTTTCCCGTGGTCAGTTGTCAATTTATAGATTATAGCTGAGATTTATTTATGATAATAAAAGATGACTAAAAATATTGAGTTTTTTTCCATTTGTGTTGTAGTTTATTGGTAAAATCTGTAGATTTTCCTATTTTTGTAGTACATTTTTAATTTTCAAATGTATCTTTGTGTCAAATGTATCTGTTGTATATTTATTGGGAAGCAAAGGTTTTGTTGAATGCATCTAATTTCTGTTGTTTAGAAAATAACCAAGCTAGTAGTTATTGTTTTATTTTTTCAGCATAACTGCTTGTTTGATAAATATACCTCTTAGAGGAATTTACACGGTATGAAGCCACTTGTAAACCACACAGTAACCTTGAGTTTTACTGGATAGGAATAGGCTTACATTGAAATCCTTGTGAAAACCTGTGTGAGACATAATTTACAGCTCTTCTACCAGATTCTGAGGGGTAATTATTTGAGATTAGTGTAAAAGTTACATTTAAAGTGAAGGTAAAGTTTTGGCATTCATAATTCGGATTTATAATCCTTTTACACTGTTAAACCCAGTCGCTATTTTTTTTTTTTTTTTTAAAAAACATTATTTATTTATAGAGTTTTAAACCTCATTTTTTATTACCTTAGCCTTCCGATTCTCCTCCCATTCATCATTTCCGGCTTTCTGATATAGTGACGTATAGAGCGGTCCCACCCGCTCTATACGTGTCTACTAAGCTCGTGCACATCGATTATCTAATAACCGCACATGCGCATCTTTACTTCACTATCACCTTTGCGCATGCGTTCATCGCGGTCATTGCCCTCTGCAAAAATAAGATCTTTTTTTTTATACAATTGTATATAACACAATGAGATGCTTTCAGTAAAAGTAGCTAGCGATACAAATGTTTCCTCCTAACGGCCAAAGAATTAATTGGCTGTCTAAACAACGTGATCGTTGTTTAGAAAAAAAAAATGACGGGTTGATTTTCGGATAGCGAAATCGATGATAAAAAAATATTATATCTAAGGTAATATTGAAATATTGATGAATGAAAGTACTATTAATTTTGCTTGATATATTATTTTATGTATTATAGACCATTTTAGTTTACCTTCACTTTAAGTTATCATGATCAATCCAGCCTTAAACAGCTAGCAGCCGATTGGCCGTGAATCTACAGGGGGCGGCATTGCACAAGCAGTTCACAAGAACTGCTGGTGCAATGATAAATGCAGACAGCGTATGCTGTTGTATGCTGTATATATTTTGTTTATTACAGCTTGCCAAATGAATCCAGTTTTTATGCTGACTTGTTTGCCTTTCTCTTTGTGTGTGAAATTAAAAAGGACCTTGCACATTTACTGTTTACGCAGGTGCAATGAAATATATAGATATAGGTTTTTTTACAGAATAACTACCAGATATTTGATTGCATATGATTGATAACTTTTATTAAAACTTGCTTGTGGGAGGGTCTTGTTTAATCACTAACAGCTTGATGCTAAGTGCTTCATCTTGCCAAGCGATTTAGGGACCTGTTTTAATACAATTCTGCTTCACTGTCCTATTGGATTTTTAAAATATTTCTGTGTCTCTCTCTCCCTCTTCCCCCGTCTCTCTCTCCCTCTCCCCCTGTCTCTCTCTCCCTCTCCCACCGAGTGCTTTTCTGTGTTTCTGTCTACCTTTAATTTATTTAATTAATGAATTGGTGGTGCCATTTGAGGATGTGGCTTTATTTAAAGGGGTGGGGTCAAGTGCCCCACCATCTTTAAATTTCACCAGCTGCCACTGGATCAAGACATTTTTATATTTAATGAATAATGAAGGAATCTATAAGCATAATTTGCAGCATTAAAGTAAAAAGTATGTTTTAAACATATTTTAATGGGCCTGGATTTCTAGATCTAATAATCAGAGCAAGCATTTTGTTATCTGGCAAGAGTTTCTGTTACAATCTTTTAGACTAAAATCAGATGTTTACTAAGTTGACCAGTTTTCCAAGACACCATTTAAAGGGACATGAAACCCATATGTTTTCTTTCATGATTTAGAAAGAGCATGCAATTTTAAATAACTTTCCAATTTACATCTAATATCTAATTTTCTTCATTCTTTTGATATCCGTTGTTGAAAATCAAATCTAAATATGCTCAGTAGCTCCTGATTGGTGGCTGCGCATAGATACCTCATGCGATTGGCTCACCCATGTGCATTGCTATTTCTTCAACAAAGGATATCTAAAGAATGAAGGCATATCCTAGCCACTGCCTCACCAGCCTCTGATGTCATCGCACGTCACTGCCCTAAACTAAATTACCACCAGAAATTATTTCATCTACAATTATCAGATATAAGTTATGTAATAATTATTTTGATGAGAATTAGAGCATTACATATTGAGACATGTGGTACATCAGCTGATCACTTAATCATGAAAAGAATATTTGCTCAGGGTTTAATGAGAAATAAACAAAACATTTTATATTTTATATTTTAGTGCAATTGCATAACCTTCTTTTTGAGGAATTACAAGCAAAATAAAGCGTTGGATACTGATGCAGTAAATTAAATGGAATTTCTGAAGGAATCTTTTCTGGAACAGTGCAATGTAACAATTATATTGTTTTAAAGGGACAATGAAGTCTAAATAAAACTTTTATGATTCAGAGCATAAAACAACTTCCCATTTTACTTTTGTTATTATTTTTTCTTCATTCTCTTGGTATCTTTTGTTGAAAAGTTAACCTGTGTATACTTAGGCACAGCAATACTCTACTGGGAGCTAGCTGAACACATTGAGTGAGCCAATGACAAAAGGCTTATATGTGCTAGCTCCCAGTAGTGCATTGTTGATCCTGATTATAACTAAGTATGCTTTTCAAAAAAGAATAATAAGAGAACAAAGCAAATTTGATAACAGAAGTAAACTGGAAAGTTGTATAAAACTGTATGCTCTTTTGAAAAAATAAAAGTTCAATATTGACTTTAATTTCCCTTTTAAAGTATTACAAAGCAAGTGCATTATAGAGATTTAAATCAGTTTTATAGCTGAGATCAGCAAATTAAACTATATAAAAATAGAACATTGTAACCTAAACAGTAGTTTTACTGGGTGAGTGGCAAACTGACATAGCACACTGTCGGCACTCCGTAAAGTATCATTTTACCACTTGATTCTAGATACATAGACAACGGTTGCATAATTATGCTAACTATTATACTAACTATAGACCGTTCAACATGTTTTAAAGGGTTAGAAATCTTTACTATTGTAACATTCTTCAAAATACACAATCAGTTAAGGTGTCATAATATAAAAACTACTGATTCTTACCTTGAAACAAAGCTTTAGGGCGTTTGCATTGTGCTGGTAGTACAAGTAAAGCACAATCCGAATGCGACCTTGCGTTCGCATTGCCTGGAAGCT
The DNA here is from genome assembly GCF_027579735.1 of Bombina bombina. NCBI lineage: Eukaryota > Metazoa > Chordata > Amphibia > Anura > Bombinatoridae > Bombina > Bombina bombina. The sequence goes on along the minus strand of NC_069502.1, from coordinate 778,716,279 downwards.
TTGCACTTACAAGAGCTTGCTTCCATAGGCTCCAAAGGGAACCTCATTCTCATGCCGTCAGACATGACTGAGAACAGTGCAGCGAAGGGGGCAAGTCACGCAGCGTTGGGCAGCAAATATTAAATAAATATGAATATATACATATATATTTATGTGTATATACACATATTAACACATATATATGTATATACATAAATACGTATATATTTATAGAGAACACACAGTCCCCCATAGACCGCAATGTAAAGGCACTTTTCAGTGCTGTTTTTTCCCCCAACACCCCACACCCGCTCCCTTTAAGCTTATAAGACTGCTTTGTGCATTATTATTTTTTTTTAAATTTAAAGATTCTGATATTTTTTATTTTTAACAGGGATATGCACACTTAATTTTGGGGGCTAATTGCTACCGCACGCTTGCGGTAGCAATAACCATCCACTTGTAATGGCTGGTTATTTATCATGCGCGATTAATTAGATGGGTGAATTTGCCCGTTTATGGGCGCACAATAAATTTGCACTCCACTGGTAATCTAGCCCTTAATGTGTACAAAAATATATTTTATCTTCCCCTGTTATAATCCCCTGTAGATAATCTATGCCAGCCCTTCATCCAATGGCGCTGAAGCACTGATCGTGTAATTTGAATATTTAAATAAATGTGTGGGCACTCCCATGCTCAATGCACTGTGAATCAAAGACTCGTTAGTCTAGGAAGCTAATAATTACTGTTATTCAAATGCTTAGTCTAGGGGCCTGTAGGAACATTAAAACAATGCTTGTTAGTCTAGGGGATGAGAAAATACTCCTGGTACTCTGGGAATTCCTCAGATGCAGACGGCTTCCACAGCGTCCTTCCGTCTTCAGCCACGTCCATTACTACCTCATGCTTCTCTTGCTCTCCATCCAGCCAGGTTTTGATGACATGCAATACACTGCATTACACAAGCATGATATGTACATGCGTTGCCCTAAGTTTTTGCAAAGGCACAAGCATGACTCAATATTAGTTCTACCTAGGTAGAACTTGGCAATTCGGCTGCATAATTAAAGGGATGCTGAACATAATTATTTTTCTTTCATGATTCAGATAGAGCATGCACTTTTAAGAAACTTTCTCATTTACTACTATTATCACTTTTTCTTCTTTCTCTTGGTATCTTTATTTGAAAAAGCAGTATTGTCAGCTTACGAAGCGGCCCATTTATGGTTCAGTACCCTGGATAGCGCTTGCAGATTGGTGGCTACATTTAGCCACCAATCAGCAAGTTCTACCCAGGTGCTAAACCAAAGATGGGCCGGCTCGTAAGCTTACATTCTTGCTTTTCAAATAAAGATACCAAGAGAAAGAAGAAAAATTGATAATAGCAGTAAATTAGAAAGTTTCTTAAAATTGCATGCTCTATCTGAATCATGAAAGAAAAAAAAATGGGTTCAGTATCCCTTTAAGCAAAAGAAGGGTTTGGCAAAATTCATGTTTTTTATTGCAAATTACATGTAAATTATAAAAAATGGCTTATGTGTTATTTGCTGATTTTAACAAATGGATATAGTATATTAAAAAAGTGCTAATCATTTTTTGGGGTTTACTATATGTGTGTGTTTGTGTGTGTTAAGTTTTATGGTAAAATTGATTAAAGGGACAATCTAGTCAAAAATAAACTTTCATGATTCAGATAGGACATGTAATTTTAAACAACTTTCCAATTGACTTTTATTATCAAATTTGCTTTGTTCGCTTGTTATTCTCAGATGAAAGCTAAACCTAGTTAGGCTCTGTCAGTATATGATCAGGTTATAATACAATATGTTTAATAATTATTCTTTAAAACAAACCCCTAATAAAATGCATATATAAAACAATTTAAATTAATGTAAATTCCTAAATTCTTTATATTAGTTAAAATGTCTAGACACATTGAATTATATTCATAGGAACCAGGTTATGAATCAAACTATACACATTTATGCTGTTATAATATGCTATACAAAGATCATAAAAATTACCTTATTCACAATAATCTCCCAAATCAGAGTTGCATTTAAATATCACAATGAGATACCAAGGTATGGTTTGTTAATTTCCAGACAAATGTACTTAAGCTATTTAGCCCATAAATGATTCTATACAACTCTAATTAAAACAAAATTGTATATATTATTTGTGCAAACAACCAACTCCTATGCCATTTATCTGAGCTGAAATGAATTCTTAATTATCTACAATTAAGACAAATTCTAAAATATATTTATATATTTACAAAGATAAATTACTTAGCATTAATGATTAGTTTTAAACTACACATGATTATGAATGCAAGCTAAAATACAAAGTGCCCTTTTAAATCTACTAACTGCAATTAGTTATAGTTACCAAATACCTTTGATTTAAATATTATACATATATTTATCAATCGTGTATACTTCACCAAAAATAACCAAATCGATATTTCAGCTTCCATAACTTCTTGTTTCACCTCATATGAAATAAGGGTATTGCAATATGGATAATAAAAAGGTAGCCCAATTTTTTATTTGACTGTGTCCCAACGCAGAAAGTTATCAGTTCAAAGTTCAGCAAATAGTAAGCCAGCCAGTTTGTTTATCCTCTTGCATTGAGGTTATATCACATGATAATCCCCTCCCTTTATTATTCTAATCATTGGTGATACGATATGATAGGCCCTTCGGACGCTTGTCTCTGATTCGCCCTTGCGGAGCTTGTCTCTGATTCGCCCCGGGATCTGAACATCTCATAGGTTATTTTGGGAAATGCCTCCCTGAGTAGCCATTTATCTTTTAACTGTGATTACCATCCCTGATCTAAAGGTGGCAGCAGACACACAGGAATGCAGCCCCACCATCAAATATTTCTAACAGTCCAACTATTTAACCTTTAAAATGTTTATCCAACATATTATAATCTCCTGTATTAATAAATTATATGTTTCATATATGGTCCGCACAGTGTCATTTTCTTTGATCATTTTAAGACCAATCTTATAATATATTAAAATTCGTTTAAAAATCCTATTTTCTATGAAACCATTTAAAAGGGTTATAATACCTTCATTGTGGATTCAATTACTTTCTCAGTTATCATCTTAATATGACATACATACCTTGAGATCAGCAAACATATGTCATTTTCATATAATTATATCTATATTGGATTACTATCCCATATAGATTAATATTTCATATCTGTATATTTCTTTTTGAATGTATAAAACGTATGATATTATTTAAAACACCAATTATATATGTACTTATTAGATTTATTATTATTATTATTATTCTTTATTTATAAAGCGCCAACAGATTCTGCAGCGCTGTTCATAGGTAACAAAGATAAAAGGACAGTACAATATGAGACACCAGACAAAATTTAACAAACAAATACAGGAGGAATTGGGAGCCCTGTTCCCGTGGGAACTTACAATCTAAATGGGTAGGAGGGTGAGAAACAGGAGGTGGGGACTGCAAAGGTGGGAATGATGTTAGTGTGAAGTTAGATGAGGGCAACTATTAGGCAAGTGGAATTCATTAGTTACTGATATGGTTATAGGCTTCCCTAAACAAGAAGGTCTTTAAGGGAGCGTTTAAAGGAGGAGAGGTTGGGGGAAATTCTGACAGCATGAGGAAGTGCGTTCCAGAGGGTTGGTGCCGCACAAGAGAAGTCCTGTAGTCTAGCATGAGAGGAGGTGATGGTAGAAGAGGCAAGGAGTAGATCGTTGTTGGATCTTAGGGGATGGGCTGGAGTATATTTGTTGATGAGTGAGGACAGGTATGGGGGGGGCTGCATTGGTAAGGGCTTTGTAGGTCAAAGTGAGAATTTTGAATTTAATTCTGCTGTGAATGGGGAGCCAGTGAAGGGACTAACAGAGGGGTGCGGCAGATACAGAGTGTCGGGAGAGGTGGATTAGCCTAGCAGAGGCATTTAGGATGGATTGAAGGGGGGAGAGGCGGGAGAGAGGAAGGCCAGTTAGTAGGTTGTTACAGTAGTCAAGCCGGGAAATTACTAGGGAATGGATTAGCTGTTTAGTAGTTTCAGCGCTCAGAAAAGGACGAATTTAAGGACGAGATATTGCGTAGGTGGTTGCGACAGGATGAAGAGAGCGATTGGATGTGGGGTCTGAAGGACAGATTGGAGTCGAGTATAACTCCAAGGCAGCGGACTTGGGGTGATGGGGAGATAGTGGTGTCATCGACAGTGATAGTAAAGTTAGAAACTGGAGTAGAATTAGTTGGGGGGATTAGAAGAAGCTCAGTCTTGGACATGTTGATTTTTAGGTGGTGGGAGGCCATCCAGGAAGAAATGCCAGATAAGCAGCTGCTGATGTTGGAAAGGACAGACGGAGAGAGTGCAGGGGTGGATAGGTAGATCTGAGTATCATCAGCATAGAGGTGATAGTTGAAGCCATAGCTACTAATAAGTTGACCCAGCGAGGAAGTATAAATAGAGAAGAGTAGAGGGCCTAGAACAGAGCCTTGAGGTACTCCAACAGACAGAGGCAGTGGAGAGGATGAGTCACCAGCAAATGAGACAGAAAAGGACCTATTAGAGAGATAAGAGTGGATCCAGGAGAGGGCAATGTCACAGAGCCCAAGGGAGCTGAGAGTCCATAAGAGGAGGGGATGGTCAACAGTGTCAAAGGCAGCAGACAGGTCAAGTAAGATAAGTATAGAATAGTGGCCATTGTTTTTAGCAGAAAGAAGATCGTTAGTAACCTTGGTGAGGGCAGTCTCAGTTGAGTGTTGGGGACGGAAGCCAGATTGCAGGGGGTCAAGCAGTGAGTTGGAGGATAGGAAGTGTGTTGGCGATTGAAAACTAGTTTTTCCAGGACTTTATAAGCTAGCGGAAGTAGTGATATGGGGCGGTAGTTTGCAGGAGAATTGGGGTTGAGGGAGGGTTTTTTGAGGATGGGGGTGACCTTTGCATGTTTGAAGGATGATGGAAATGAACCAGTAGTAAGGGATCGGTTGAATATGTGAGTAAGAGCTGGGGTGAGGGTAGAGGACAGAGAGGGTATTAGATGTGAAGGGATAGGGTCAAGGGGGCATGTAGTGAGGTGTGAGGAAAATATTAGGGAACTCACTTAATTCTCAGTGGTTGGGGGGAAGGTACTGAGAGTGTTGGAGGGGGTGACCGGGGGCGCAGTTGAAAGGTTGCAGTCTTGTGGTGGGATGTTGCTTCTGATGGTAAGTGTTTTGTTGAAAAAGTAATCTGCCAAGTCTTGAGCACTAAAGTCAGACTAGGGGGGTGGTGCAGGTGGATAGAGGAGAGTGTTGAAAGTGGAGAAGAGACGTTTAGGGTTTGAGGAGTGAGAAGATATGAGAGAAGAGAAGTAGTTTTGCTTGGCTAAGTGAAGGGCAGAGGAGTAAGAATAAAGAATGAACTTATAGTGTAGGAAATCGTGTTCAGAGCGGGATTTCCTCCAGGCACGTTCAGCAGCACGGGAGCATTTTTGTAGATAGCGTGTTTGCTGAGAGTGCCAGGGCTGGAGCTGACGATGTGGGGTTTTGTGTATTTGTGGAGGAGCAAGAGTGTCGAGTGCAGAGGAAAGAGTATTGTTATAGTGGTTTGTAGCAAGGTCACAGCAGGATACCATGGAAGTGTGGGGAAGGTGTTTTTGAATAAGGTTAGAAAGTTGGAGAGGTTCCACAGTGTGCAGATTTCTACAGGTGTGGAGGCGGGGGGTAGAAATAGGTTTAGCCTGTACATTGAGATTATAGGTGAGCAGATGGTGGTCTGAGATGGGAAATGGGCAACAGGTGACATCAGAAGAGGAGCAGAGGTAGGAGAATACCAGATCAAGAGAGTGTCCGTCACGGTGAGTAGGGAATAGGGTGGATTGTGAAAGACTAAAGGAGTTTGTGAGTGAGAGAAGTTTAGAGGCAGCAGGGGTAGATGGGTTATCAATGGGGATGTTGAAGTCCCCTAAGATTAGAGCAGGTGTATTTGTAGAGAGAAAGTGAGAAAGCCAGGCAGCAAAGTTGTCGAGGAATTGGGTGGTTGGTCCATGGGAGCGATAGATAACTGCCACCTTGAGGGAGAGGGGGGGAGAAAATGCGGATGCAATGGACTTCAAAGGAGGAGAAGGAGAGAGATGGATGAGGATGGAGGTGCTGATAGGAGCAGGAAGGGGACAGTAAGATTCCAACACTGCCACCATGTCTCTCACCTGGCCTAGGTGTGTGGCTAAAGTGGAGAGCGCCGTGCGTTAGAGCAGCAATGGAAGCATTGTCAGAGGAAGAAAGCCAGGTTTCAGTAATTGCTAGAAGATTGAAAGCGTTAGAAACAAACAGGTCGTGAATAGTTGTAAGTTTGTTACAGACAGAGCGTGCATTCCAGAGGGCACAAGAAAAGAGAGGGGATAAGCGCTGTGGGTTAATGGAGATGAGATTGTTGGGATCGCGTGACCTTGAGTTTGTATTGTGGGGGACTGAGCGAGAGTGTATGAGTGTGGTGATTGCTGCAGGGCCAGGGTTAGGAGAGATGTCACCACAAGCAAGCAGTAGTAGCAGTGAGAGTGACAGAAGGTGAGAGTGAGACTTGTAGGAGCACGTATGACTAGACACAGGAGAGTAAGATGGGGAAGTATTGCTAAGGAAACAGAGTAGTTCATGAGAGGACAGCATAGGGGATGAGAGGAGGGAGGGAGAGATAATGATAGTGTGGGGATTATTGATGTTATAAGGGCATGCAGTGAGTTTTAGGAAGATGGCAGACAGAAAGATCAGAAAGGACATAGAGAGCATTGTGCAGGTGTACAGTTAGTAAGGATTACCTGTTAGTAGGGTCTGCAGTTTCCCCTCCAGTTTCTAAACTCCATTTCTTAACTCGGCCACTAATAATTCAGATGCCTGAAAAATATAAAGAAATTGTACATTTTAAATTGACTGTATTGCTATTTATTAAATTCAGCATATATATCCCAATTTGTCCCTTAGATGTCTGGCATTGTATTGTATCTCAATAGGAATGCAATATAGTTCATATTTCTAATACATTTTGAATGCATGGAACACCAGATGCAGGTCTGAAATTAAAGAAATAATGATGTTATTACTTTTGAAACATTTTGAATCCTTAAGACATTCTATGCTTTCAAGGGACACATGTTTTTAAAACCATGATTTACATTTTCAGTTTATCTGGAAATGAGAATGTGGATTGTAACCCAGCAGGGTTAAACATGTCTCTCTGTTAGCTAGTACAGATGTTTATCTAACACCGCAGGTACCAATTTGCATCAAAGGGTGAATGGTCACTTTCCCACAAAACTTGTCACTTTTCTCTGACTTTTAGGCTCTCTTGTAAGAATTAGGAAATATTATTACACATTTCCAGGTTGTGACCATAAGTTCTTTTGAAGTAAATTGCCTGAACTAATGACCAAATGTTTCAGAGCAAGAAGAATGGGGGTTGTTTCACCCAGCCAAGACCATCTCATATTACATCGGATTTTTAGCTACAAAATGAAATATTACATATATACAATATATCTGTAGTTTATTTAATGTTACTTACAGATACCCTGACAGCTCATATGCTACATTTCTAAGCCCCTGAAGCTTGCCTCTTATCTAAATGCATTTGACAGTGTTTCACATCTAGAGGGCATTAGTTCATGTGTGCCATATAGATAATATTGTGCTCACGTCCTTGGAGTTACTTATGAGAGGGCACTGATGGGCTAAAATGCAAGTCTGTCAAAATAACTAAATAAGGGGACAGTCTGCAGACTTAGATAATAGGTAATCACAGAGGTAAAAAGTGTATTATTATAACCGTGTTGGTTATGCAAAACTGGGGAATAGGTAATAAATGGATTATTTATCTTTTTAAACAATAACATTTCTAGGGTAGACCCTTTAAATATGTCACACATAATCCAGCCATTGTCCTTAGCACAGTGAGCGTGTGATCTGAGGAGCTACTAGAAGAAAGCTGTACTGGCCAATTGTATGAGTAATTTTTGAACTGGTAGAACTGATAGGTGAATCATTTGTGTAGAAATTTGCATGTCCAATTGATATGTATTAGAGTAAAAAACAAGCATTTTCAAGAATAATTTGAGAGAATAATTTTTCAGAGATGATGGCTCAAGAGCTATTCAGACTTGCAGGTTGTTTCTTATGGTTTCATGTTGTCCGAGTTCAGCTGGCTGTTTTACATGATGAGGTGTGGGTATGAATTATATTGTCTACCATTTGTCTGCTTTTAATTTATACACTGATGCTTGGCAGTTTGTGATGGATCTATCAACTTTTGGAAAGCAGACTTTGAACTAATAAATTATTAAAAGGGCTTTGAAGCCAACATTAAACATTCATTATTCAGATAAAGGATACAATTTTTCAAAAACGTTTTCTATATACTAATATTTCTATTGCCAAGTTTACCTCTTTCTTTGGTGTATTTGATAAATATTAGCTGTTTTCCATGAAAGCACACATTTGTTCAGGAGTGTGGCTAGTCTTGAGCATTATATGGAAACTATGTTTTTAACATTGTTATACATACAGCTCCAAAAACATGCTCCTGAGCCTAGCTTAGTATGCTCAAGTCATCAAAAGAAAGGGATATTTTTGATAATAGAAGTAAGCAGAAAAAAACAATTATAAATTATAAAAAGTCATGATAGCTTCATTTTGACCTAAACATCCCTTTAAAGAGACGTTAAATACTTTGAGATTGTAATATAAAATGATAAATTGTGTGTATATATATATATATATATATATATATATACATATATATATACTCTGCAATATACTTTCATTATTTATTTTGTCCCCTTTTCCATTAATTCCATTGAGCTTTTCAGTTCCTGTTAAATAGGGACCTATTTATAACTGTCCCTAATTGGCCACAGCAGAGAAAGTAACCTAAGTTACAACATGGCAGCTCCCATTGTTTTATAGACACTAACAGGCCCATTTATCAAAGGGCTTGCGGACCTGATCCGACACTGCGGATCAGGTCCGCAAGACCTCGCTAAATGCGGAGAGCAATACGCTCTCCGCATTTAACATTGCACCAGCAGCTCACAAGAGCTGCTGGTGCAACGCCGCCCCCTGCTGACTCGCGGCCAATCGGCCGCCAGCAGGGAGCTGTCAATCAACCCGATCGTATTCGATCGGGTTGATGTCCGGCGATTCCTGTCCGCCTGTTCAGAGCAGGCGGACAGGGTTATGGAGCAGCGGTCTTTAGACCGCTGCTTCATAAGTTGTGTTTCTGGCGAGTCTGAAGACTCGCCAGAAACACGGCCCTTCAAGCTCCGTACGGAGCTTGATAAATGGGCCTGCAAATCTTTACACTTATTTTGTCAATATTTAAATAACTAATTAAAATTTTTAAATAATCCATCTACATTTTATTCTCCGAATAATCTTTTCTTTAAATGTATCATTTAAGCTAGCATTGATCTAGTTTTTAATGTCCCTTTAAGGGTCTATCCTTAGAAAGCACAAGACACAGGACTCACTGACACAGATATATATGTATTCCTGTGAGGCATTGTTGTCATGAACACATATAGTGCATATCTGGCTTGGTATTGTTCTATTTTTGTGGATTCAGTGTATAGGTTTCAGGTGTAAGTAGGAATGTGTCCTATAGAATATTTTTTAGAGGGACATGAAAACCAAATTAATAATTTATTGAGCATGCAATTTTAAACAACTTTCTAATTTATTCCTATTATCAAAATGTCTTCCTTCCCTTTGTATCTTTTATCAAAAAGCAGGAGGTAAGTTTATGGAGCACTTTGTGGCAGCAGTTTTGCAAGAATGTTATCCATTTTCAAGACCACTGTAGTGGTGCTCCAGAAACCTACCTAGGTATCTCTGCAACAAAGAGTATCATGGGAATGAAGAAAATTTGATAATAAAAGTAAATTGGAAACTTTTTTTTTAAATTGCATGCTCTGTCTGAATCACATTCACAAACTCATCTTTTGGGGTTTCATATCCTTTAAAGGGACACTGAACCCAAATTTTTTCTTTCGTGATTCAGATAGAGCCTGACATTTTAAGCAATGTTCTAATTTACTCGAAAAACACCTGTATGGACAGAGAGAAAGAGAGGCGCCTCATGGGACAGTATCGTGCCAGTGGAGAAAACAGACAGAGTGGCAGCACGTAAGTAAATATACTCACAAGGATAGTGGCATATATGAATGCCTAGTAGAGCAGGATGGGACTTTCTGTCGCCCGACAGACAAACGCTCCGGTGCTTGGACGTAGAGTCAGCGTCAGGGATAGGAGCTGTTCCGGGAGTAGCCAATAGCCAGACGTCACAGAAAGAATGGCGGGTCGACGGACCAATCAGATGAAGGAGAGCGTAGAGCAAGTGGTAGTGTAAAAACTCGTATTTATTGAGTTAGGATAAAAACAAATACACGATACTGTCCCATGAGGCGCCTCTCTTTCTCTCTGTCCATACAGGTGTTTTTCTAATCCATATTGTCTAAGAGTGCTGCCTGCTCCTCCAAGAAAGACATTGGGATTTACCACTATCTGAATGTTTTGGAACTCTGCGCACCTTATATAGAGACTCTTTCTACTCTATATTTTTTGTTCTAATTTACTCCTTTTATCAAATTTTCTTCATTCTCTTGGTATCTTTATTTGAAATGCAAGAATGTAAGTTTAGATGCCGGCTGATTTTTGGTGAACAATCTGGGTTGTTCTTGCTGATTGGTGGATTAATTAATCCACCAATAAAAAAGTGCTGTCCAGAGGTCTGAACAAAAAAAAAGCTTAAATGCCTTCTTTTTCAAAGATAGCAAGAGAACAAAGAAAATTTGATAATAGGAGTAAATTGAAAAGTTGCTTAAAATTGCATGCTCTATCTGAATCATTAAAGAAAAAAATTTGGGTTCAGTGTCCCTTTAATATAAGTAAAGGAGATATAAGAGTAAAAATTAAATTGCACATTGATTACTTTTTTATTTTTGAATAAGTTTTAGTGCGAGCATATGAAGCATATCTAGATACTGCTTGCATCCACATTCAAACACTGCACCTTCTTAGAGAGCCGTGTTAGCTTCTATTGCTTTAGTGATGATACAAATTGAGTTGTCTCCAACATGATACAAAGCACCAAAGGCTCTCCGGAAAGAGTTTGACAGTAAAAGCTGTTCAGTAACCAATATACTTGGAAGCATATTTGCTTATATATTTTAAATGCATTAACATGTAATTTTAATTTTTGACTTTTATGTTCATGCAAAAAAAAAAAAAAGAAACAATTTTTGTAAAAGTTGCCAAGTGAAAAACTTGTAATATTGTCTTGTTTTGAAAAAGGTTGGACATCACTGTTCTAGAACATAATTTCACATGATGCTGTGTTATTATACAGAACTGATGAATCTTTGTTTAAAATAACTAATTGCTTGATGAGTCAGCAACACAGAAAAACACCATATTAACTGAAATTGCCATAGCACTTATAAATTAAATAAAAGTCACATTTCAACATTACAATATTGCCATAAAAATATAATAATAAGGAAATTATTATAATTCAAATTGTTAACATGACAGAGAAAAACAATTAGAATTGTGAATTTATTTTCAAAAAAAGCTTAGCATTTTTAAATGTGCATTATACTTAACAGGTATAATACAAAAATCAAGGCAAAGTGCTCATGTATTTAATTTCATTTGTATTGACCTGCTGACACATTATGTTGTGCAAGTTTAAAAAAAAAAAAAAAAAAAGCATTTCAGGGATTTCCTTTCAGCCTTTCACTTGACATTCAGTGTCATTGACAATTCACTGCTTAAGGAAAATCATTCATTTTCTATACTTATTAAAGAAAACCTGCTAGTTTGCATTATATTTTTAACAAACGTACTATAGATATTTGCAAAGCCACCCACTCACTATACACAGCGTTATAGCATTTCATAGGAGACCAACAGCAGAGAGAAACAACATTAGGATTCTAATCTTAATTACTTCAGAATCTTTAGTATCAAAACAAATGGTGTGAAGAAAGAATCCATTCTTTAAAAATATTCTTCTAGACACCCGGATTGGCTGAAATTCAACTTCAAAGGCTGTGAAATAACCGGTCATCCATATTCTTACTCAGCTGCTCCAAATCTTCAGTGGCATTGTAAGGCAGTGCACAAAAGCTGACGCATCTTTCCTGCTGTTATACTTTACAAGAGATCAAAACATTATAATGGTAAGGAAATGTCAATGTAAATCAAAATGATTGTTTTATGGTGTGTACAGTTGTGTAGTGCTGAATTTATGGCTTTTTTTTTTTTGTTATCTGTTGTATACCTAGACTTAGAAGAGAAATACTACCTCACAAGCATGCATTATAGTAAATAATACTTTGTATTATAAATCATTTAATTTGATAAGAGAGCATTTGCAAAGAATGCCATTTTGATCAGTTTATAGTAAATTCTAATTAAACTGCTTCTTGAAACAGAACCAAAGACAGTGGGTGGGAAACCATATTAATAATTAAGTTCTGTTTATCAAAGTCCCTAATGCAAATGAAGATCAATAAAATAGTTCCAGGATTAAAAATGGCACAAACAGCTAGCGATCTTGTTTTGTTAATTGAGATGGTTGTTATTCCATCTGTGTTCTTAAATTTATTTTTTTATACTAATGCTAAAGTTTGTTTAAAATGTATTTGAATCCAGCTGTGGTACGTTAACAATAGCTTATGTATGGGGTTGTATTTCTGCCAACAATTTAATTTCTGTACTGCTCTGTAGACAAAGAATAAGCACAGTGTGTTATTTAACTTTAAATGGAAATATAAAACAGCAAGTACAATTTTCAGTTTAAACATCTTTACAGATTGTATTAATAATTATAATGTAAACTTGCAGAATTAATTGTATTTGGCTAATTTTCAAATGGAGTAATACCTATAAAGCATCTATTGATACAAAATAACTACAAATATGGACTATTAAACAAACATTTGTTTATATTAAGCTCTTCCTTTCGTTAGAAATTGGCTTCTAACTGACTGCATTTTATTAGAATGCATCTACTGTATGTACCCCAAAATACTTTACTAACTTTAGCATACACTTCTTGCACATTCTGATGCATTAAGTGTAGAGTTTTGCAAAGTCTTTACCAAAGTCTCTAGATATTGTTCTGAATACAAAAATAACATTTGAAAAGTTGTGTGGGAGATGTGTAAAAATTAAGCTGCAAATGTTTTGAATGATTAAAGGTATATGAGAGCCAAAATTGTTTTTTCATGATTCAGGTAGATCATGCAATTTTAAACAACTTTTTAATTTACTTCTATCATCAAATTTTCTTCATTCTCTTGGTATCTTTTGTTTAAAAGCAGGGACGTAAGCTCAGGGGCGTGCATTTGTCAATAGCATTGTATGGCAGCAGCTTTGCAACATTGTTATATATCTGCAAGAGCACTAGATGGCAGCACTATTTCTTGCCATGTAGTGCTCCAGACACCTATCTAGTTATCTCTTTAAAAAAGAACACCATTGGAACAAAGCAAATTTAATAACCGAAGTAAATTGAAAACCCTTTTTTTTTAAACTGTATTCTCTGTCTGAATCACAAAAGATTTTTTGGGGGTTTTATATCCCTTTAAGAGGGTAACATACAGTTAAATATTGTTTACTCAATTTGTTGAATTTTGGGCGTGTTAGGTTCTTTAACCCCATGAGTCATCAAGTTCCACGCCCCCCCTAACATGTTCCCAACAAATAACACAGAGACACCTTTATTGGTAATAAATCTGGCCTCAGCATGATTACTAAGTACCAAAACTCCTTACAGAAAACATATAACCAAAAAAATTATTGAACAAAGTGCTCTATATAACTCTAGAAACCAGTGGTCTTAGTCCAACTTCATCCCCTTTCCCTAGCTGACCAGGCCATACATCATAATCTACCTGGACTTAGCAATGAATTGCTAAGTCTGTCCCCACTTCCCTTTATTACCGCTCAAAGGAACCCCATGTCCAAGGTGATGGGTTAGACAAATCAAACTGTTCTGCAATGGCCTGTAATTGTAATTTTCTCACCAACTCCTTATTTTTCCGTAATAAAAAAATAATTTGTATGGCACATACTATCACTGTAGTAAGAAACCTCTCATCGGTTTCTCTATTAGGGCTCCCATAGCGGAAAAATACATGACTCCTCTGAAGTATAATTTCGTGCTTAAGTATCTTATTCAGCCAGAAACTAACCCTGAACCAAAACTTCTTGATTTTGGGGCAGTCCCAGAGCACATGTGCTAAATTTGCTGTTGAAAACATTTGTATTCCAATTAGACATCTAAGCCAGGGTTAAATAATAATTACTAATTAATTTAGTCTGAGATTCACATGAAGAAGCGTGAGAGAAATTCTATGAAAACTTTGTTCAATCATTGTTAAGCCTGAATCAAGGAAAACTCTCAGCCATCTATTGGTTATTTGTTACAAAAAAATGTTTTAGTTTTTTTTTATACCAATATGAAATTAAATTTTCCCCTTCTTATAAAGAGAAAGACCTTGCGGTATATCTTTGTGGTAAACCCAGTGATGAACCTGAAGAAACCAATAGCTTCCTTTAAATCAAATTCCTGTTGAAGAGAAAAACATGTTCTTATTATAGCTTAATCTTAAAGTAATTGAATATTTCAATCAGCAAATATTCTGTTATTCACGCCTTTCGGAAAGTGAGGATTGTGTGTAATAGGCATAAAGTTAGAAGCAATAAAATTACAACCTAGGGCTGAACATAACTTTTGCCAGGCTATTATAACATTATATATACCTTTCTGCCCCTCCATTACATATGCAGCGTCGACTGCAAGAGCCGGCGACGCCGGTTTTTGCGTGGATTTGGTATCACATATACGGCGTAACATAGAAGTTACGCTCGTATATTTCACCCGTCAGACGTAGTTTTTCTACCCATAGACTAACATAGAAAAGACGCGCAATTTGGTATCCAATATCCATCGCATGGACTTACGTGGTGAAAATGGAGAAATCTTACTCCATTTTCACCTCGCCATAAAAAGCACCCGTAGCAAGCCTTGCGCTGAGTATTGGAGCACCGTAACTCCCTAAAATGCCTTAAAAAAAACAACTAACACCTAACCATGCGCAATGTCTATCTACCTGTCAAACGCAATCCCCCACCGCAATCACTAATAAAGTTATTAACCCCTAAACCGTCATAGCCCACACCGCAATAAACCTATTATAGTATTAACCCCTAAACCGCCATAGCCCACACCGCAATAAACCTATTCTAGTATTAACACCTAAACCGCCATAGCCCACATAGCCTATTAAATCTATTAACCCCTATCCTGCCCCCCCTACACCCCAGCCACTATAATAAAGTTAATTACCCCTAAACCTAAGTCTAAGCCTAACACCCCCCTAACTTAATTATTATTTAAATAAATCTAAATAATATTACTATTATTAACTAAAGTATTCCTATTTAAATCTAAATACTTACCTGTAAAATAAACCCTAAGATAGCTACAATATAATTAATAATTACATTGTAGCTATTTTAGGATTTATTTTTATTTTACAGGCAAATTTGTATTTATTTTAACTAGGTACAATAGCTATTAAATAGTTAATAACTATTTAATAGCTACCTAGTTAAAATAATTACACATTTACCTGTAAAATAAACCCTAACCTAAGTTACAATTACACCTAACACTACACTATCATTAAATTAATTAAATAAATTAACTACAATTCCCTAAAATTAAATACCATTAAATAAAATAAACTATAGTACAAAAAACCCCACTAAATTACAGAAAATAAAAAAATTACAAGAAGTTTAAACTAATTACACCTAATCTAAGCCTCCTAATAAAATAATAAAGCCCCCCAAAATAATAAAATGCCCTACCCTATACTAAATTACAAAGTAATCAGCTCTTTTACCAGCCCTTAAAAGGGCTTTTTGCCCCAAAGTAATCAGCTCTTTTACCTGTAAAAAAAGAAATACAACCCCCAACATTAAAACCCACCACCCACATAACCCACCCAAACCCCCCTTAAAAAACCTAACACTAAGCCCCTGAAGATCACCCTACCTTGAGCCGTCTTCACCCAACCAGGCCGAAATCTTCATCCAATCCGGGCATGTGGTCCTCCATCCAGCCGAAGTCTTCATCCAAGTGGGGCAGAAGAGGTCCTCCATCCGGCAGAAGTCTTCATCCAAACGGGGCAGAAGAGGTCCTTCCATCCGGCAGAAGTCTTCATCCAAGCGGTGCAGAAGAGGTCCTCCATCCGGCTGAAGTCTTCATCCAAGCGGCATCTTCTATCTTCATCCATCCGCGGCTAGATCTTCAAGACCTCCGACACGGAACATCCTTCCTGCCCGACGGACTAACGACCAATGAAGGTTCCTTTAAGTGACGTCATCCAAGATGGCATCCCTCGAATTCCGATTGGCTGATAGGATTCTATCAGCCAATCGGAATTAAGGTAGGAAAAATCAGATTGGCTGATTCAATCAGCCAATCGGATTGAAGTTCAATCTGATTGGCTGATCCAATCAACCAATCGGATTGATCTTGCATTCTATTGGCTGATCAGAACAGCCAATAGAATGCAAGATCAATCCGATTGGCTGATTCAATCAGCCAATCAGATTTTTCCTACCTTAATTCCGAAAGGATTCTATCAGCCAATCGGAATTCGAGGGACGCAATCTTGGATGACGTCACTTAAAGGAACCTTCATTCGTCGTTAGTCCGTCAGGCAGGAAGGATGTTCCGCGTAGGTCTTGAAGATGGAGCTGCGGATGGATGAAGATAGAAGATGCAGCTTGGATGAAGACTTCGGCCGGATGGAGGACCTCTTCTGCCCCGCTTGGATGAAGAGTTCTGCCGGATGGAGGACCTCTTCTGCCCTGCTTGGATGAAGACTTCGTCCGGATGGAGGACCACATCGCCCGGATTGGATGAAGATTTCGGCCCGGTTGGGTGAAGACGGCTCAAAGTAGGGTGATCTTCAGGGGGTTAGTGTTAGGTTTTTTTAAGGGGGTTTGGGTGGGTTATGTGGGTGGTGGGTTTTAATGTTGGGGGGGTTGTATTTATTTTTTTACAGGTAAAAGAGCTGATTACTTTGGGACAATGCCCCGCAAAAAGCCCTTTTAAGGGCTGGTAAAAGAGCTGATTACTTTGTAATTTAGTATAGGGTAGGGCATTTTATTATTTTGGGGGGCTTTATTATTTTATTAGGGGGCTTAGATTAGGTGTAATTAGTTTAAACTTCTTGTAATTTTTTTACATTTTCTGTAATTTAGTGTTTGTTTGTTTTTGTACTATAGTTATTTTATTTAATTGTATTTAATTTTAGGGAATTGTAGTTCATTTATTTAATTAATTTAATGATAGTGTAGCGTTAGGTGTAATTGTAACTTAGGTTTATTTTACAGGTAAATTTGTAATTATTTTAACTAGGTAGCTATTAAATAGTTATTAACAATTTAATAGCTATTGTACCGAGTTAAAATAAATACAAACTTACCTGTAAAATGAAAATAAATCCTAAAATAGCTACAATGTAATTATTAATTATATTGTAGCTATCTTAGGGTTTGTTTTACAGGTAAGTATTTAGTTTTAAATAGGAATACTTTAGTTAATAATAGTAATATTATTTAGATTTATTTAAATAATAATTAAGTTAGGGGGGTTAGGGTTAGACTTAGGTTTAGGGGTTAATAACTTTATTATAGTGGCGGCGACATTGGCGACGGCAGATTAGGGGTTAATAGATTTAATAGGCTATGTGGGCTATGGCGGTTTAGGGGTTAATACTAGCATAGGTTTATTGCGGTGTGGGCTATGGTGGTTTAGGGGTTAATAATTAGGCTTATTGCATTGTGGGGGGTTGTCGGTCTAGGGGTTAATACATTTATTATAAGTAGTGAGAGGGGGTATTGCGGATATAGGGGTATACGTGTTGGGCTAATTTTGTGTAGGCGTGTTAGACAGTTACGGGAGATTTAATCTTTTAGTTAGTTTTCTTAGGCGTCGGCAGTTTCTAAAGTGCCGTATGTCACTGGCGACTACAGAAATTTGTACTTACACTTATTTCTGGACATCGCTAGTTTATCCGACTTACGGCACTTAGGAAATGCCGGCAAAATATATGTAATCGTCCGATGTGCGAGGTGAAATTACGGGCGGTGCGGGTTTCCACGCTTGCGCTGAAACCTGTGCCGTTTATCGGATCGCACCACTGGTTCTTAATTGCATCAGGGATTGTAACCTTGTTAGAATGTAATAAAGCAGATAATGAGAAAGGGCTAATCAACTTTTTCTCAATTTGAGATCAGGAAATGTAGACCACCGTGTGTTTTGGAAGTCAGCTTTTGAGAAGAAATTCAAACTCTTTTTTGTACAAATACCGGTATATTTCGCATAAGATAGTAGAATTTTTTTTTAAATAATATTTTTATTGAGAAGTTGCGCATTACAGGTACAATATTCTCATGTAGATATGTGTTCAACAAAGGTACACATATTAAACGAGATGAAAAACAAGATTGTACATATTTTCTGTTTGTTCTCATTTTAGTCCCCTTTACTAAAACTATGGAACACTCTTGGATCCTTGTAATAGCTATATAGAAGAGATTTAGGGAATGAAATAATAGGAAATAAAAAGAGAGAAAAGGCCTAAATTAAACCTTTAAATATCATTCTGAAATAAGTATATTCTCTGTATTTGGTATTTTACAGAGGGATTACATAACACAAAAAGTATCAAGGAAAATATTGTTCCAAAGATTCCAACCATCAAAATTATTAGTAACAACCGTCAATAAGTCTAGCGGGGCTCGGTCAATGAGACTTTGAAATAGCGCTTCGAGTTTGTACCAGATCGCATCATGAGTACTTTTTGGGCCTGTTTCCTCTGTTGAAGCCATGTTAGTTGTGATGTGTTGTAAATCTGTTCGGCTTCGTTTTTTTCTCTGCAGGTCTCAGGTCACCCTCTTTATTTGTAGGTGTTGTGAAAAAGAGTTATACTTATAATGTAGTGTGATTAGTTTAGGCAGAGAACCTCGAATTACCGACGGGGGAAGCGCCACCTATTGTGTGCCGCCGCACTAGGCCCTTATTGTCTGAGTTTAAACTCCAGTGTCAAAAATACAGCTTAGTCCAAGATATGGGATAACACATAAAAACCTGCTTTCAAGATGAGTTAGTCAGATTGTGCTGTAAAAAGACTCTTTTAACCGGCGGTTTATGAGAGATTCAGCCGGAGCTCAGAGGAGCCCGACCGCTCTATATCGCTGTTCAGACATGCCCCCCCAAGATAGTAGATTTTAGTAAAAATTATCATTTTGATTAAATTCACCTTAGCTTTAAGAGATAAACCAAGAGAAGTCTGAAAATGAGCTATCTAAAATAAGTAAGACTAAGGGAAAACTTTTATTAGAATCCAACAGAAAAAGAAGAAGATTGTCCTTATAAAGAGATAATTTAAGGTAGTTTCCACCAAGAACAATACCCTCCAAGGCCTTCCTCGGACAAATTGCTAACGGCTCAATTGATAAATTGAAAATTAGTGGAAATAGAGGGCAGGTACCTCTTGTAAGCGTTATAGTGGAAGTTAAAGTACCATTAACCATTATTGAGGAAAAAGCACCTTTATAAATATTCTTTAAGAAAACTGGAAAAAATCTTTAAAGCCAAATTTTAATTTTAGAGTTTAAGGACTAATCTTATTGAATTTATTTGCATAAACATTCAATAACAGAAAGACTTTCCTCATATTTAAAGTGGGGCTCCATCTGGACATAAATCCAGTTTGATTTACATGTATATGGTTATTAGTTATGCATTTTAATCTCTCAGCTAAAATACTAGTAAGAAGCTTATCGTCGCTATGGAGCAGTGATATATACGCCTATATGATTGTGTTAACTCTGGATCCTTACCTTTCTTAAGGATTAGTGTAACACTCGCACTAGTAAATAGCTAAGATGTTTGATTCCCCCCCCCCTAGAAAATAATAGTTTAAAGATTTTTCAAATAAGGGGTAATTTCAGATTGTAGAAGTTTATAAAACTAAATCGGTAAGTAGTCTGGCCTAGGAGCTTTACCTAATATTGCTTTAGTGATTGCCCTTTGTATTTCAGCCTCTGAGATTGGAGAATTTAATTTGTTTAACTTATCAATAGGGAGGCTATAAAGCTTAATATTTTCCCAGAATTCAAACTTACTTGCTTGGTGAATCTCGTTGCTTGCATATACTTGTTGGAAATTTTGAAAGAATACTTCTTTAATTTCTTCAGTTTTTGTGTATCTATCTTGTCAGTATATACCAGGGTTATAAATATAATTTATTTGTTATTATTCTTTAAAACAAATCACCAATTAGAAATGTATATACGAAACAATTGAAAATAATTATTCCTAAATTATTTAGATTAGTTAAAATTTATAAACACATTGAATTATATTTATAGAAACTAGATTATGAATCAACCATACACATTTATGCTGTTACAATATTCTATAAAACAGATAATAAAAAAATATACCTTTAAAATGAACCTTACTCACAATGAATCACATTAAAATACCACAATTAAATACCAGAATATGGACCACTAACTTCACAGTGTTTAGATAAACAATATACCAAGATACTTCACACAAATCTTACTGGGTCTCAATAGATTTAGGATAACTTCCAGTCAAGTATAATTAAGTTATTGAGCCCACAATGATTCTATATAACTTCAATTAGAAACATCAGAAATTGTATATATTATTAATGCAAACAGCCAATTTATCTGAGCTGAAATAACCTCTTATTTAGCTACAATAAGGCAAATTCTAAAATATATATATAGCAATAACTGTAATTAATTTATGATATTAAATATGAAGTTATTTTTAAACATTAATATTTAATACCAGTATACTTACTACAATCTAACTAAAGCTTTAGAATATCTTTGATTTAAATATAAAAGTATGGAATAACCTTTTATACGTTACCAGATAAAATTGAAGTTCACCTCATAAATTATGAAAAGTATTTTTGCAATATGGATAAGGAAGTTGAGCCCAGATTTGCTTTATAGAGACTGGATTCCAAGGCAACAGTTTGTTGTCAAAATTCAGCAGTCAAAACCCCCCTTCTTTCTCCATGCATGAGGTTATATCACGTGATATGCCCTACACCTTTTTATTCTAATCATTGGTGAATATGGGATACGCTCCACGGAAGCTTGTCTGTGATAGGCCCTTCAAGCTGCACATTCTTGGTTATTTAGGAGACGTCTCCCTGAGTAGCCATTTACCTTTTGGTTGTGATACTATCTTTGAACTATAGATGGCAGCAGACAACCAGAAATGCAGTCTCATTATCAATACTACTACAGTAAATACAGTTTACTATGTATCTTTTAATTGTATATTTAATATACTCATTATTTCCTGATATTAAGAAACCTGTCTGGTTATATATCTGTCCCATCTAATATGACTTTTCATGTATCTGTAGAGACTAAATATGAGTATACTTCTAGCATCATACTAGTTAGCAATTTACTGTTAATTATTTTTCTTCACAAAATCATAGCATTCAACATCCTGGCATTGTATTGTATCTTAATATGAATACAGTATATTTCATGTTTCTAACAATTTTTGAGTGCATGGACTCATGTTTATGACCAATATTCATAGGACATCTTGTTGTCTGAAAAATAAAGAAACAGATGTTGTTATTTTGAAATGAATCAAACATTTATACATCTATCAATGCAGCTATTATTCAATACAGCAGACATATATCCAATATAGTATGTTTCAGATCAATACATATACATATATGTTGTTAATATAGTCTGGGTGTGGAGAATATTAACTTATATGAATTTATACTCAATTCATTTCATATTTAATATTATCCAAACAGACAATCTCTCAGACTTATCTATTTACATTTACTATACAGCTCTCTCTTAGATGTATTGAGCAGTGAGGGGGTCTGTAAATCTATTATCCATTTTGGGCAGGAAACCCATATATGGGCATAATGCTAATATTTACTTTGATACAAAGGTCTAAATCTTTTGTTCTTTCCTATGTAACCAAGAAGAGGGGGGGTTGGTCTGTTATGGTTACAGCCCACACAATTCATGTCAGAGGAGACATTAACTGATCTGAATACCAAAATGTATTTGATACGTACAGTATGTAGTTTATTTAATGCTATTTACAGATACCTTGATAATATAATCTTTTCTAATTGCAGAGATGTTGTTACTTTTATGTTATTTTTTCATTTTCACACAGTTAGGCAAAAGCTTACCAGATTTGTCACCAAGTGGTCGATTTATTAAGCTGTCAACCAGCTTATTCCTTGTGAGCCTACAGGCTCGCCGGAATCAGGAATTAAGAAGCTGCTCCTTAACTCGTCCGCCACCTCTGAGGCGGCGGACAACAATCAGCCTGATCGGATATGATTGGGTTGATTGACACCCCCTGCTAGCGGCCAATGTGCAGGGGGCGGCATTGCACAAGCATTTAATGAGAAAAGGCCCCCAAATCTGAGAAATCAGACTTGTACTCTGAAATTGTTAATTTTTAAATTCCTTACTCTCATATATCCTTCTCAATGATTGGATTTGCAAGCTATGTATTAAAACAGTTCTTAAGATGATTGAAAATGTTTGCTTTATTTTTCTCCAATTAAAAAAAATAAGATTCAATTTCCCCACACAGAACTGCTTTGGCTACTTCCCATAATATCTCAGTTTTGTATATATGTTTTATTTAAAAAGAGATAGTTTCTCTATGCTGAAGACAATAATTTTTTAAATTTTTTTGCATTAGAATAGAAAAATTGAGGAAAGAAAAACATTTTAGTCACATGTCTTTGTCAGCTGAAGACTCTGGGATAGAAAGAGATATTATTGTGGGGTAAGAAATAACAATATCTGAAATATCTGCTCTAAAATCAAGGCTCATCAAATTTTCGTGACTAAGAAAAATCGATGTTTGACAGCTAGCAATACTTCTATGACTCATATGTATACTGTCTAGGGTGCAGATTCTCCATATATCTTTCAATTTGAGATAGCTGCAAAACTTTTAAAGCAATTTAGATTCTTTTCTTGCTTGATTTTTTACCAGGTTTTCCAAGTAAGTATTATTTAAAATTAGATTGAGATATCCTGCCACAATTAAGTTTGTATTAAGAAACTCAAAAAGTGTAGGTCCATATAGGTTACATAATGTATAAATGGTACCTCTAATTTCAAAACAAGGTATAAGAAATCTTTCATCAATGTACAAAATAGTCTGCAAAATCCAGACTTAATTTTAATATATTTAGATTGCTTCAAATGTGTTTCTTGAATTAAAGCTATGTCTGGGTTGTGTTTTTTAATTTGTCTAAGGACTAATTTCTTTTTAATCAGAGATGGGATGCCGCCCAAGTTCCAGAACCAGCATAATTTCTGTCATCACTAGAAGTTTTTAAAAACATCAAAAAGGTCAAAAGGGGTAAGAAGATTGAGGGATAAAGAAAATAAAAATGGGAGAAAGGCCATAAAAAAACAAGAAAACAAAAACATCATACTTATTGAGACAACATTATTTCACTTGTTGAGGATTTTCTAAAAAATAGACCTCCTTACTTAAAAAAAAAACCTTAAAGGGACATGAACCCAAAAATAGTTTTTCATGATTTAGGCCGAACATACAATTTTAAACAAGTTTCCAGTCTACTTCTATTATCAAATTTGTTTCATTCTCTTGGTATCATTTGTTGAAGGAGCAGCAATGCACTTCTAGTTTCTAACTGAACATATGGATGAGCCAATGAAAATCGATATATATATATATACAGCCACCAATCAGTAGGTTTTTTGCTGTTCCTGGGCTTACCTACATAAACCTTTCAGCAAAAGATAACAAGAGAAGGAGGCAAATTAAATAATAGAAGTAAATTGGAAAATTGTTTAAAATGGTATGCTCTGCCTAAATCATGAATGTCTAATTATGACTTTACTGTAAGTTTAGATGCCAGCCTATTTTTGGTGAACAACCTGGGTTGTTCTTGCTGATTGGTGGATAAGTTTATCCACCAATAAAAAAGTGCTTTTCAAATTAAGATAGCAAGAGAACAAAGAAAAATTGATAATAGGAGTAAATTAGAAAGTTGCTTAAAATTGCATGCTCTATCTACATCACCAAAGGAAAAAAAAAAATGGGTTCAGTTTCCCTTTAATAGGACTTTTAGAATAAGGGAAAATACAAGTAAATATAACAGAAGAGGAAAAAAAATTCATACAAGTGTGCACCCGAAAAGTGTAATACACTGACAGTTATTCAGCTTAGTATGATCCCATGCTGTCCACCACACAAATCTTGGCACCATGTCAGATCAAACAACAACAAAAGAAAGGAGCAGAACTTCCAAAATGCTCAAGTCCCCATATTCCTTATCAGCTCAGCAAGTCCCTGTGCCAAGTCTTCACAGGAACTCCAGACACTCATTTTTAGTTTCCCCCACTTTCAGAGTCAGTTTCCAAAGTCATTGCCACTGGAAATGAGAAAGAGCATCCTCAATTGATGCGGATATGCTGAGCTCTAACAAGCACATTCAGACACTGCAACACCAACACCCATGGTATGGCAAACTACGCTCCATCCTACCCAGACAAAAACTGAAGCAAAGAAACAATGCCAGTATTTGGCGCTTACGGTCCTGGAACAGAGATGGCAGTTAGTGAGTGAAGATGCCGGTTACTCCTTTGAGATGAAAGTGGGAGTGTTGAAACAAGTTGCGTGAATCATGCGAACCTCCCTTCCGTATGCTTGAGAGAACGGACGCTGCCTGTGACGTTTGATGGATTTTCGACAATCACATCAGGAGAAAGAAGCACTGCAGAACAAAGACAGGACAGGCGCAGTCCGACTCAAGTGAAATACAATTTATTAGGAGGTAAGTGCGCTATGACAAATGGCTACTTACAAAATTTAAAAACATAAAATGCAAAACTGGAAATGATATTCAAGAAGAATAACCGCTGCAACTGTTCCACTGTTAGAGGAGTAAGTCCAACATACAAAGTCCAACTCAGCCGTAATTTTTAACCAAGTGTAGTTATGATTGCTGGAAATGTCTTCACAATGTTTGTAGTGAAATACCAAAGTGTGCAGACAGTTATAAGGTATAAGTCTAAAAAAAAAAAACTGCAGCAACAATCGGAAATATCTCAGGGAAAACCAAATTCCTCACCAAACCAGATTCTGCCAACTCAGACACACCGCTGTACACCACTGACCACAGAAAAAAGCCTCAAAACCCAAATTGCCAGCTGTGTCCGTTCATAACCCAAACTCCTCTTTAGGGATATGTGACGCCTGGATCAGTGCCATTGAAGCTATCAAGAAAGCCATACAAAATGTTGCAGTTGTTTCACACCCAATAGCCAAAGTTTGACACCTGCAAAAGATCCTCCCCATAGGAATAATTCAGCTGGCAAAATTACATTTTTGTAACAGGGCCTGCAAAGCCATCAAATTTACTTTAGGAACCACTAAAATAGTTAAAAAATAACTCCCATAAGGTTCAGTACCTTGTCTGTCGGAAGCCTGCATACCATCTAATTGTAAACAATAGTGTTTCCTACCTAAAAAAATGAGGACCATAGTCAGACCCTCTGACTTATCCAATGCAGTCGGAACACCAAACTATTTTGCCATCCAATAGCATACACCACATAGGCTGCGGCCAGGCAGTAACCTCTGCTCCCTCATGCCCTCCATTTTTATCCAGGAGGACCCCCAAAAGCTGCTCACATAGCCATCTGAAGCCCCTCACACCTGCCACCGTTTGGCCTTTGAACCCGTCCAAGAAGATCCTCCAACTTCATGAGGCATGACCAAACCAGATGTTAACTTCTCGCTGCTCCACAAGAACTGGTATGTTTCTACTACATGCTTATGTCAGCCTTTGTTGAAAATCATAAATACTGGCAGCTAAATGTTGATTGGTGGCTATGTACATATGCCACACACATAATATAATCTGATTCAGCTAGCTCCAAGTAGTGCATTACTGCACTGGAGCTTAGTTTATACATATTAGTTCAATAATAAAATTATCTAATACTTTTGAACATTTTTTCCCACTTTTATTTACCTTTAAAATATTAATGATTTCAAGCAAACAAAAGAGGGGCGCCCCATGTGCATATCAATCAGTAGCCAAAAAGATGGAAATAATATACATAGCAAAGGGTTACCCACATTTCAATAGAGCACCCTTATGTGCTAGTAGTCGCAAGCTGATATATTCAGGTGTATCAGCTCACCTATTCTCAGTAGCAGTAGCTGTTCCAGGATTCCTCCAAAGTCTCCAGCAACTGGAAAAGGGGAAAAACAGAGTCACCACCCTGGCCTAATATCGCCAGAACATATAGATATTTGTAAATGCAGGTAGATGTATATACTCACAAACGTCTAGCACCCAATGGTGCTAGTGGGGCAGACTGGAACTTTGCAGTGGTCCAGCTCACTGGTGATCCTCCGCAGATATCCAATTAGGGTTCTAGAGTCAGATGCCTGAGGGGACAAGAGAGGCAAACCACCATGGCCCAGTATCGTTGGAACAGACAGAAGGTGTAACCATAAGCTTATACTTACAAACTAGAAAGCACCTCCAGGTGCAATAACAGCAGTCTGGGACCTTACAGTCGCCCAGTAGACTATTGGCAGTCAGCAAATCCTAGCAATCAGCAGATAAATGGTGCAATATTAGCAAAAGTGGTAGATAATAATACACCACAACAGCAAGTGTATAAGTAAAAGATTAAAATACTTTAATAACAGAGCGACGCGTTTCTCAGCCTCCTATGGGCTGTTTCGTCAGGCTATAATGCACAAATAAAAATACACTTGCTATGTAACAAAAATCACATTGCAGAAAGGGTTCTGATAGGACTACCAATTAAGGCTCACACCTGTGTGTGTAAGCAATTAGTTGGTTGTTATGGTAACAGCAGTGTGCATGGAACACAACAGGTGGTAGCCTGCATACAGGTAATTGGCATAAAGTTCGTTGGCATGGCAGCCAAACATAAACAAAAATGTATACAATTCTGTCTGACACATCATCCCAAATAAATACAGATCACAATAATAACATACAATTTTCAACAGTTATAAAATAAGAATATAAAAGATTATCAAACAATATAAAACATTGATCATACCCTAGACACAGTATAAAGTCAATGGGAAGTGAGGGAGTTAGGTTCCAGGCCCCTCTCAAAATTGTCATAAGTAACACCTAATACATTATTTTTAAAGCTTTGAAATGAAGATTTTAAATGCTAAACAGCATTATAAACAGTATCAAATACTCACACAACACAGAATATATAATTAAACTAAGTTAAATGAACAAAAACATTTGCTTAAACAGTATTATAACCTAATAAAATAATCACACAACACAGAAAATATAATCAAACTAAGTTTAATGAACAAAAACATTTGCTAACAGCTCCTAATAAAATAATGACACAACAGACTGCATCATCATCAAACTAAGTTTAATGAACAAAAACGTTTTTTTACTTGCATTTTTCAGCAAACAGTTCTCTGCATTGTTAGCATGTTAGATAATATTGGGTCTGCACCTATTCTATGCATTTCAAAATGCAGTGATTAATAGGCAGATAGGTACCCTCACCTCAAGCTGCTGGACAGGAAGATAATAGGGAAGTGCCTGCTAGAACTTGTTGCTCGATCAATTTCAGGCTGTAAATCTTGCTTAACTTTGCTGAAAAACAAGCGGACAGCTCCACCTACTGGCTATTTTAATTAGTGCAATGTTTTTCAATCCATTTCAATATCAGTCACATGACTGAAAAAAAAGGTTGTTATTCTGAAACGGTGCAAATTGAACCAGCGTAAACCGAGGGCCACCTGTATGTATATATATATATATATATATATATATATATATACACATATATTTATATATATATATATATATATATATATATATATACACACAGTATATATAAAATTATACATGTGTATATATATATAAAATAGATTAGATAGCAAGATAAACAGACATATACATATATATTTATATATATATATTTATGACCTGGGTGTATGCAAATTCATTGCAAGTCCTGGTGTACATTTCCAAAAAAAAAATCACATTACACCGACCAAAAAATATTATGACCAAAAACAGCATAAAACCTAGGGGGTGGGGGGCAGCAGAATTTTGAGAGTCTAGGGCAGCACAAAACCTAAATACGCCACTGGCTTGCACACACTACTTGTTAAAACATGGATTTATTAAAATATAAAAGTTTAAAAACAACAACACAGTGGGACCTATTTATCAAAATACACTGGAATTCTGCATCATAATTGTTGCAATCAAGTTCAGCAAATGTTGAAATTTGTGACGTAACATACGATCCCACGATCTCAATCCAATGCAGATCAATGCTTACGTCATTACAAATGTTCCGAATACAGATTCGGGTCTACTTGACACTTTTCCACATTTATCAAACATTTAACAGATACACTCGTGGCTATTCTGACACATCGTACCTAGTATTTAAACCGCCACCCTTGAAGCCATGGACGCTATAGAAATCAATGGGAATCTGAAAGCACCGAAAGCTTATGTTCGATGCTGCAAGAGAATGAAGCATACCCCGTTGATTTCTATGGTACAAAAAAAGTTATGTTTACACCTAATACCCTAACATAAACCCCGAGTCTAAACACCCCTAATCTGCCGCCCCCGACATTGCCGCCACCTACATAATGTTATTTATTTTATTTATTTTTTACTTTTAAAATAATGTTTATTGAGCATCATAAAAAATAAAAGGATACAATATTTTTCATATGGTTACAAAAAGGTGTAAATAAATGCAAAGTTAAGAACAAACATTTTTAGTACGGATTAACTTTTGTGTGGCATAATATGAAGAGTTGTAAGTCTCTGGGCAGGTCATAGGGAGATCCATATCGCAGTCCCATGTTTCAATTTCCCTTTATGTCCCTTTGAAGAAGTGACCATCTAAACCCATATATAACATATAGAGTGCCATAATCAACCAACAAACTTTGCTGTCATAAACATGTTGCAGGATAAACTACAGTATTTTATCTTCGTTAAACATAAAGACATGTGCAAGACTATCGGCCTTGCATTTCTAATTAAAGATCCAGTACACAATCTAAAATATAACTTAAAAAAATCAGTTCCCCCCTCCCCCCAATTGCAATTTAGACTGCAAAAGTCTCTCGACCTGTGTTGTTGATATGTTGTTGTCCCGACCACATTACTAGCATTGTCTCGTGTATGTCCAAGTTATCGTTAAGTAAGTAGTGGTATCTTTCTAGCTGTAGGGTTGTATTTACTCTCACCTTCCACTCTGTAAGTGTAGGAATGTGGGTGGACTTGAGAGGGATTAAGATTTTGGCGCAAGAAAGGAGAAGCATGAGTAGAGATTTTTGTGCCTGTGTCTGAAATTTGAATGGAAAGTGAAATAATAATATGTCTGGGGCTTTGGGGATCATCAGACCTGTGATAGAGCTTATTTCTTCCCATAGCTCCTCCCAGAAAGGATTTAGTAGAGGACAGTCCCACCACACATGTACCAAGTTACCCTCCATTCCACATCCCCTCCATTATTTCCCTGTGGTGTTAGGGTATATCTTTTTTAGTCTGCATGGGGTTAGGTACCACCTACTCAGCAGTTTGTAGTGGGCTTCTTGTGTGCGTGCCGAGACAGACACCTTCCTCCCAAGGAGAAACATTTGGCTCCATTCCTCAGGTGTAAATGTGTAACCCAGCTCTTTATGCCATTGGGAGGTATATTGTGGGAGGGCCTCGTCGGATGGTGTCAGAATAATTTTATATATAATCAAGATCACGTGGTTAATCGTCAGGGGTGACATGCATAGTTGCTCAAATTTCGTCAGATTTGTACCGAAAAGGTGTTTGGATTTATGGGAACTAATATAATGTTGTACTAGGGAGTACACTAGGGAGTACGTAAACCAGGAATTTGCTAAAGCAGGGTGGTCAACAAGTAGTTCCTGAGGAGTTTTAAGTCTCCCTTGAGTCAATAAGTTGCTTATACAATTCAGAGGGAGTGTTGGAGTCCCAGTTGTCTCCGTCATGTGTAAAGGTAAGTTATGGTTATCATAAATAGGCATAAGGGGCGCATAATTAGTGGAAATACGTGAGTCAGTGGAGGTAATTTTATCCCATTCGTTGAGTAGTTCCTCAAGTAGTGGTAATTTAGCTATGTCTTTCGGTCTGTGTTTTTTGTCAGTCCAGAACAAAGTGGCAAGGTTAGTCTTATGGATGGAATAAGCGCCTACCTGTTTCCAGGCTTTGTCCGCTGTAGTCCAACACCACTCAACTACTCTCTGGAGTAGAACCGCCCTTCTATATGATTGCATGTGGGGTATTCCCAGTCCCCCCTGTTCCCTCTGGAGATATAGAGTTTGCCTATTAATCCTTGGACTAATGCCTTTCCATATATATATTCCTCAATTAAGGCTTGCAAAGAAGGGATAAAGGAGTGAGGGAGGGCTATAGGGGCAATTTGAAGCAGATATAATTCCCTCGGCAGGACGTTCATCTTAACGACACCGACTCTGCCGAGCCAGGAAATTGATTTATTTTTCCATTCGGAGAAATCTCTGGCTATCTCCTTTTTCAATTGTACATAGTTAGTTTCAAAGACCTCTTTGAGAGATCCCGATAAGTGGATTCCTAGGTATTTCAAAGAGCTGCTTTTTTGTAGGAAGGGGGAATGGTCTTTAAGCCAGGACAGTATTTCTGGTGATAGAGAGATGCCCAAAAGTTCCGATTTTGTGAGGTTGAGTAGGAAGTTTGATGTTTTCAATGGGTCCTGTCAGTATGCCTTTTATGTTGGGGTTGTGTCTAATGTTGCTAGCTAATGCTTCTATGGCAATAGCAAATAATGCCACCTACATAATGTTATTAACCCCTATTCCGCTGCTCCCCGACACCACCGGTACTAAATTAACGTATTAACCCCTAAATAAACTTATTAAGCCCTAAACTTCTGGCCTCCCACATCACCACCATTAACTAAACCTATTAACCCCTGAACCATTAGCCCCCCACATCTCAAAAACTAAATTAAGCTATTAACCCAATCAGCCAATAGGATTGAGCTCTCATCCTATTGGCTGTTCCAATCAGCCAATAGGATTGAGCTCTCATCCTATTGGCTGTTCCAATCAGCCAATAGGATTGAGCTCTCATTCTATTGGCTGTCCCAATCAGCCAATAGGTTGAGAGCTCAATTCTATTGGCTGATTGGAACAGCCAATAGGATTTTAGCAGCTCTAAATCCTATTGGCTGATTGAAATCTTTGAAGCATTAGGAATGCAAGGGATGCCACCTTGGATTGCGTCACTTGCATTGAAGAATCAGTGTACAGCGGCGACTGTATGAAGAGGATGCTCAGCGCCGGATGTCTTCAGGATGGACCCGCTCCGCGCTGGCTGGATGAAGATAGAAGAGGCCGTCTGGATGAAGACCTCTTACCGCTGGATGAGGACTTTGCCGGCTGTATGAAGACTTCTTGCCTCATGGATGAAGACTTCTTGCTGCCTGGATGGATCCTTCAAGCTGGACTTCAAGAAGTGGATCATTGGGGGTTAGTGTTAGGTTTTTTGGGTGGGTTTTATTTTTAGATTTGGGTCTGGGCAGTAAAAGAGCTAAATGCCATTTTCAGGGCATTGCCCATAGAAATGCACTTTTCAGGGCAATGCCCATACAAATGACATTTTCAGGGCAATGGGTAGTTTCGGTTATTTTAGATAGTTTTTTTTATTTCGGGGGGTTGGTTGGGTGGTGGGTTTTACTGTTGGGGGTGTTTGTATATTTTTGCCAGGTAAAAGAGCTGTTATCTTTGGGGAAATGCCCCACAAAAGGCCCTTTTTTTTATTTAGTGGTGGTGGGATAGGGGTTAATAACTTTATTTAGGTTGCAGTGATGTTGGGGAGCGGCGGGATAGGGGTTAAACATTTTAGTATAGTGGAAGCGTTTAGTGAAATGGTATAAATAAAGTTGGGAAAAAGCTAAATAGACGCAAGATCGATGACTGCTAGTTAACAACAGTCCGATGCTCATCGCCCCATACTTTGTTTATGATGGCTTTTTTATAAATAAGGAGAGCGTATTGAGATCCACGGCTGCAATGTTTGCCGATGTTAGGCAAGCGTATTGATGCCGGCGAATGCAACATAGTTGACATTTTGATAAATATGCCCCAGTGTATAAAATAGGGAGCATGTAAGTGCTCCCCTAAATATGCAATGCTTTTCTCGGCAAAGGGATGTTTCATCAGGCATAACAAGCCTTATTTGTCTACACATATTTTAATGTAGCAGCAACCAATCAAAACGTTTGAACACAGGTGAAGTGATACAAGATACAATGATACAATAGATGTTGCAACAACCAATCCAAAAGCTATGTATTAATTGTGGAATATTGCGTAATTATACCTTTATGTATTTTATCATTGTATCTTTATTGTGACACATGCAATTTTCTTGTGTTCTAGCATTTGGATTGGTTGTTGCAACATCTATTGTATCTTGTATCACTTCAACTGTGTTGCAAACGGATTTCTGCATATCTTTTATTAAATTTTTTAAACATTTATAGGCTTAGTTTCTGAAAATAAGTGTGTTTTAATGTTTATAATAAACTACAATTGAATATGTGTACTATTGTAATTTGAACTATATACAGTATATTTTTTAGTTAAATGAACACATAAAAAAACATTAAGATTCTAAAAAGTCTAGACATAGTTTTCCTTGCCGACAACCCTCAGGGAAATCTATAAAAAATGGGCGAGGTGTCTCTATTAGAAAAAATTAGAGTTCTTTGTTAGGTAAAAGTTTACAATGGAGGACAAAGTACAAAGGGAAAACCTGGCGCATGTTTAAACTTGAATATTACTCCTAATACAAAATCAAATTTTGCTTTTTTCAGTGCACTGTACCTTAAAATTGCTGTTATTCCCATATGCATAGGTTTTCCATTCAGAGCAATTAGTGTTTTGAGTAATTTGACAAACGCTTGCCACCTTTTAATATGTAAGGAAAAATAGATCTGTAGAGCGAAAATGTTTACAGAATTACGCTAAGATTATATAGACAATTTCATATACACCCATGAAACACCCGTGTTCATCCAATTTTACAATAAAACGACAATTACGCTTTGTATTTTACACATAGAAGTATGAATTTCTATGGCCTAGATTTGGAGTTTGGCGTTAGCCGTGAAAACCAGCGTTAGAGGCTCCTAACGCTGGTTTTAGGCTACCTCCGTTATTTGGAGTCACTCAAAATAGGGTCTAACGCTCACTTTTCAGCCGCGACTTTTCCATACCGCAGATCCCCTTACGTCAATTGCGTATCCTATCTTTTCAATGGGATCTTTCTAACTCCGGTATTTAGAGTCGTGTCTGAAGTGAGCGTTAGACATCTAACGACAAAACTCCAGCCGCAGGAAAAAAGTCAGTAGTTAAGAGCTTTCTGGGCTAACGCCGGTTTATAAAGCTCTTAACTACTGTACTCTAAAGTACACTAACACCCATAAACTACCTATGTACCCCTAAACCGAGGTCCCCCCACATCGCCGACACTCGATTACATTTTTTTAACCCCTAATCTGCCGACCGCCACCTACGTTATACTTATGTACCCCTAATCTGCTGCCCCTAACACCGCCGACCCCTATATTATATTTATTAACCCCTAACCTGCCCCCCACAACGTCGCAGCCAGCTACCTACAATAATTAACCCCTAATCTGCCGACCGCAAAGCGCCGCCACCTACGTTATACTTATGTACCCCTAATCTGCTGCCCCTAACACCGCCGACCCCTATATTATATTTATTAACCCCTAATCTGCCCCCTCAACGTCGCCTCCACCTGCCTACACTTATTAACCCCTAATCTGCCGAGCGGACCGCACCGCTATTATTATAAAGTTATTAACCCCTAATCCGCCTCACTAACCCTATAATAAATAGTATTAACCCCTAATCTGCCCTCCCTAACATCGCCGACACCTAACTTCAATTATTAACCCCTAATCTGCCGACTGGAGCTCACCGCTATTCTAATAAATGTATTAACCCCTAAAGCTAAGTCTAACCCTAACACTAACACCCCCCTAAATTAAATATAATTTAAATCTAACGAAATTAATTAACAGCCAATAGAATGCAAGCTCAATCTGATTGGCTGATTGGATCAGCCAATCGGATTGAACTTGATTCTGATTGGCTGATTCCATCAGCCAATCAGAATATTCCTACCTTAATTCCGATTGGCTGATAGAATCCTATCAGCCAATCGGAATTCGAGGGACGCCATCTTGGATGACGTCATTTAAAGGAACCGTCATTCGTCGTTCAGTCGTCGGCAAGGATGGATGTTCCGCGTCGGAGGTCTTCAGGATGCTGCCGCTTCGCTCCGGATGGATGCCGCTTGGATGAAGACTTCAATCGGATGGAAGACCTCTTCTGCCCCGCTTGGGCTTGGATCAGGACATGGGAGGAGCTCTTCTGGACGGATCGATGTGATACCCGGTGAGGTGAAGACAAGGTAGGATGATCTTCAGGGGCTTAGTGTTAGGTTTATTTAAGGGGGGTTTGGGTTAGATTAGGGGTATGTGGGTGGTGGGTTGTAATGTTGGGGGGGGGGGTATTGTATGTTTATTTTTTACAGGCAAAAGAGCTGAATTTCTTGGGGCATGCCCCGCAAAGGGCCCTGTTCAGGGCTGGTAAGGTAAAAGAGCTTTGAACTTTAGTAATTTAGAATAGGGTAGGGCATTTTTTTATTTTGGGGGGCTTTGTTATTTTATTAGGGGGCTTAGAGTAGTTGTAATTAGTTTAAAATTGTTGTAATTTTTTTCTTATGTTTGTAAATATTTTTTTATTTTTTGTAACTTAGTTCTTTTTTATTTTTTGTACTTTAGCTAGTTTATTTAATTGTATTTATTTGTAGGAATTGTATTTAATTAATTTATTGATAGTGTAGTGTTAGGTTAATTGTAGGTAATTGTAGGTAGTTTATTTAATTAATTTGGTAGTGTAGTGTTAGGTTTAATTGTAACTTAGGTTAGGATTTATTTTACAGGTAATTTTGTAATTATTTTAACTATTTAATAGCTATTGTACCTGGTTAAAATAAATACAAAGTTACCTGTAAAATAAATATTAATCCTAAAATAGCTATAATATAATTATAATTTATATTGTAGCTATATTAGGATTTATTTTACAGGTAAGTATTTAGCTTTAAATAGGAATAAGTTATTTAATAAGAGTTAATTAATTTCGTTAGATTTAAATTATATTTAACTTAGGGGGGTGTTAGTGTTAGGGTTAGACTTAGCTTTAGGGGTTAATACATTTATTAGAATAGCGGTGAGCTCCAGTCGGCAGATTAGGGGTTAATAATTGAAGTTAGGTGTCGGCGATGTTAGGGAGGGCAGATTAGGGGTTAATACTATTTATTATAGGGTTAGTGAGGCGGATTAGGGGTTAATAACTTTATTATAGTAGCGCTCAGGTCCGGTCGGCAGATTAGGGGTTAATAAGTGTAGGCAGGTGGAGGCGACGTTGTGGGGGGCAGATTAGGGGTTAATAAATATAATATAGGGGTCGGCGGTGTTAGGGGTAGCAGATTAGGGGTACATAGGGATAATGTAAGTAGCGGCGGTTTACGGAGCGGCAGATTAGGGGTTAATAATAATATGCAGGGGTCAGCGATAGCGGGGGCGGCAGATTAGGGGTTAATAAGTGTAAGGTTAGGGGTGTTTAGACTCGGGGTACATGTTAGAGTGTTAGGTGCAGACGTAGGAAGTGTTTCCGCATAGCAAACAATGGGGCTGCGTTAGGAGCTGAACGCGGCTTTTTTGCAGGTGTTAGGTTTTTTTTCAGCTCAAACAGCCCCATTGTTTCCTATGGGGGAATCGTGCACGAGCACGTTTTTGAGGCTGGCCGCTTGCGTAAGCAACTCTGGTATCGAGAGTTGAAGCTGCGTTAAAAATGCTCTACGCTCCTTTTTTGGAGCCTAACGCAGCCTTTATGTGGACTCTCAATACCAGAGTTATTTTTATGGTGCGGCCAGAAAAAAGCCGGCGTTAGTTTTTCGGGTCGTTACCGACAAAACTCCAAATCTAGCCGTATGTGTTTTTTGCACATCAAATTACTATTTATGCAGTGGATATTTAATACAATTTATTCCTGTGTTACATACAAATTTTTATCTTTTTGATAAAATGAGTTTTGGTGAATAATATTATCGTTGTTTCCTGAGTATTTTTGTATGATTTTTTTAATTTCAAGCTTCATTGCACTTTCGTAATGTATGTTTTCAGGGTAAAAGGTGACTTTATATAATTCAATAGAAGTACTTTTGAGCATTCTTAAATAATCTCATCAGCACAGAGACCTTTAATAAAGGGGCCCTAAATGCCCTGCTGTCTCTTCTGTAGTTTGCTCTTTAGAACATATGTCCAGGTTTCCTTTGTAGAGCCAGGGACTAACCAGCTCTACCCACAACACACCCTGGTTCCACCCATGTTATGTCAAACTTTGACCACTTTACTCTTGTGGCCCAACTCCTCTGGTTTTTGCTCCGTCTACAAAATACTCATGGCCACCACCCACAAGTCTCTTTCATCTTCCACTTCTGTTAAAGGGACACTCAATAAAAATTCAACTTTCATTATTTAGGTAGAGAATGCCATTTTAAACAACTTTCCAATTTACTTCAATTAAGTAAATGTACACAGGCTTTTTATATTTAAACTTTTTGAGTCACCAGCTCCTACTGAGCATGTGCAAGAATAAGTGTGTATGCAATTAGAGTTCTTTGTTAGGTAAAAGTTTACAATGGAGGACAAAGTACAAAGGGAAAACCTGGCGCATGTTTAAACTTGAATATTATTCCTAATACAAAATCAAATTTTGCTTTTTTCAGTGCACTGTACCTTAAAATTGCTGTTATTCCCATATGCATAGGTTTTCCATTCAGAGCAATTAGTGTTTTGAGTAATTTGACAAACGCTTGCCACCTTTTAATATGTAAGGAAAAATAGATCTGTAGAGCGAAAATGTTTACAGAATTACGCTAAGATTATATAGACAATTTCATATACACCCATGAAACACCCGTGTTCATCCAATTTTACAATAAAACGACAATTACGCTTTGTATTTTACACATAGAAGTATGAATTTCTATGGCCTAGATTTGGAGTTTGGCGTTAGCCGTGAAAACCAGCGTTAGAGGCTCCTAACGCTGGTTTTAGGCTACCTCCGGTATTTGGAGTCACTCAAAATAGGGTCTAACGCTCACTTTTCAGCCGCGACTTTTCCATACCGCAGATCCCCTTACGTCAATTGCGTATCCTATCTTTTCAATGGGATCTTTCTAACTCCGGTATTTAGAGTCGTGTCTGAAGTGAGCGTTAGACATCTAACGACAAAACTCCAGCCGCAGGAAAAAAGTCAGTAGTTAAGAGCTTTCTGGGCTAACGCCGGTTTATAAAGCTCTTAACTACTGTACTCTAAAGTACACTAACACCCATAAACTACCTATGTACCCCTAAACCGAGGTCCCCCCACATCGCCGACACTCGATTAAATTTTTTTAACCCCTAATCTGCCGACCGCCACCTACGTTATACTTATGTACCCCTAATCTGCTGCCCCTAACACCGCCGACCCCTATATTATATTTATTAACCCCTAACCTGCCCCCCACAACGTCGCAGCCAGCTACCTACAATAATTAACCCCTAATCTGCCGACCGCAAAGCGCCGCCACCTACGTTATACTTATGTACCCCTAATCTGCTGCCCCTAACACCGCCGACCCCTATATTATATTTATTAACCCCTAATCTGCCCCCCTCAACGTCGCCTCCACCTGCCTACACTTATTAACCCCTAATCTGCCGAGCGGACCGCACCGCTATTATTATAAAGTTATTAACCCCTAATCCGCCTCACTAACCCTATAATAAATAGTATTAACCCCTAATCTGCCCTCCCTAACATCGCCGACACCTAACTTCAATTATTAACCCCTAATCTGCCGACTGGAGCTCACCGCTATTCTAATAAATGTATTAACCCCTAAAGCTAAGTCTAACCCTAACACTAACACCCCCCTAAGTTAAATATAATTTAAATCTAACGAAATTAATTAACAGCCAATAGAATGCAAGCTCAATCTGATTGGCTGATTGGATCAGCCAATCGGATTGAACTTGATTCTGATTGGCTGATTCCATCAGCCAATCAGAATATTCCTACCTTAATTCCGATTGGCTGATAGAATCCTATCAGCCAATCGGAATTCGAGGGACGCCATCTTGGATGACGTCATTTAAAGGAACCGTCATTCGTCGTTCAGTCGTCGGCAAGGATGGATGTTCCGCGTCGGAGGTCTTCAGGATGCTGCCGCTTCGCTCCGGATGGATGCCGCTTGGATGAAGACTTCAATCGGATGGAAGACCTCTTCTGCCCCGCTTGGGCTTGGATCAGGACATGGGAGGAGCTCTTCTGGACGGATCGATGTGATACCCGGTGAGGTGAAGACAAGGTAGGATGATCTTCAGGGGCTTAGTGTTAGGTTTATTTAAGGGTGGTTTGGGTTAGATTAGGGGTATGTGGGTGGTGGGTTGTAATGTTGGGGGGGGGGTATTGTATGTTTATTTTTTACAGGCAAAAGAGCTGAATTTCTTGGGGCATGCCCCGCAAAGGGCCCTGTTCAGGGCTGGTAAGGTACAAGAGCTTTGAACTTTAGTAATTTAGAATAGGGTAGGGCATTTTTTTATTTTGGGGGGCTTTGTTATTTTATTAGGGGGCTTAGAGTAGTTGTAATTAGTTTAAAATTGTTGTAATTTTTTTCTTATGTTTGTAAATATTTTTTTATTTTTTGTAACTTAGTTCTTTTTTATTTTTTGTACTTTAGCTAGTTTATTTAATTGTATTTATTTGTAGGAATTGTATTTAATTAATTTATTGATAGTGTAGTGTTAGGTTAATTGTAGGTAATTGTAGGTAGTTTATTTAATTAATTTGATAGTGTAGTGTTAGGTTTAATTGTAACTTAGGTTAGGATTTATTTTACAGGTAATTTTGTAATTATTTTAACTATTTAATAGCTATTGTACCTGGTTAAAATAAATACAAAGTTACCTGTAAAATAAATATTAATCCTAAAATAGCTATAATATAATTATAATTTATATTGTAGCTATATTAGGATTTATTTTACAGGTAAGTATTTAGCTTTAAATAGGAATAAGTTATTTAATAAGAGTTAATTAATTTCGTTAGATTTAAATTATATTTAACTTAGGGGGGTGTTAGTGTTAGGGTTAGACTTAGCTTTAGGGGTTAATACATTTATTAGAATAGCGGTGAGCTCCAGTCGGCAGATTAGGGGTTAATAATTGAAGTTAGGTGTCGGCGATGTTAGGGAGGGCAGATTAGGGGTTAATACTATTTATTATAGGGTTAGTGAGGCGGATTAGGGGTTAATAACTTTATTATAGTAGCGCTCAGGTCCGGTCGGCAGATTAGGGGTTAATAAGTGTAGGCAGGTGGAGGCGACGTTGTGGGGGGCAGATTAGGGGTTAATAAATATAATATAGGGGTCGGCGGTGTTAGGGGTAGCAGATTAGGGGTACATAGGGATAATGTAAGTAGCGGCGGTTTACGGAGCGGCAGATTAGGGGTTAATAATAATATGCAGGGGTCAGCGATAGCGGGGGCGGCAGATTAGGGGTTAATAAGTGTAAGGTTAGGGGTGTTTAGACTCGGGGTACATGTTAGAGTGTTAGGTGCAGACGTAGGAAGTGTTTCCGCATAGCAAACAATGGGGATGCGTTAGGAGCTGAACGCGGCTTTTTTGCAGGTGTTAGGTTTTTTTTCAGCTCAAACAGCCCCATTGTTTCCTATGGGGGAATCGTGCACGAGCACGTTTTTGAGGCTGGCCGCTTGCGTAAGCAACTCTGGTATCGAGAGTTGAAGCTGCGTGAAAAATGCTCTACGCTCCTTTTTTGGAGCCTAACGCAGCCTTTATGTGGACTCTCAATACCAGAGTTATTTTTATGGTGCGGCCAGAAAAAAGCCGGCGTTAGTTTTTCGGGTCGTTACCGACAAAACTCCAAATCTAGCCGTATGTGTTTTTTGCACATCAAATTACTATTTATGCAGTGGATATTTAATACAATTTATTCCTGTGTTACATACAAATTTTTATCTTTTTGATAAAATGAGTTTTGGTGAATAATATTATCGTTGTTTCCTGAGTATTTTTGTATGATTTTTTAATTTCAAGCTTCATTGCACTTTCGTAATGTATGTTTTCAGGGTAAAAGGTGACTTTATATAATTCAATAGAAGTACTTTTGAGCATTCTTAAATAATCTCATCAGCACAGAGACCTTTAATAAAGGGGCCCTAAATGCCCTGCTGTCTCTTCTGTAGTTTGCTCTTTAGAACATATGTCCAGGTTTCCTTTGTAGAGCCAGGGACTAACCAGCTCTACCCACAACACACCCTGGTTCCACCCATGTTATGTCAAACTTTGACCACTTTACTCTTGTGGCCCAACTCCTCTGGTTTCTGCTCCGTCTACAAAATACTCATGGCCACCACCCACAAGTCTCTTTCATCTTCCACTTCTGTTAAAGGGACACTCAATAAAAATTCAACTTTCATTATTTAGGTAGAGAATGCCATTTTAAACAACTTTCCAATTTACTTCAATTAAGTAAATGTACACAGGCTTTTTATATTTAAACTTTTTGAGTCACCAGCTCCTACTGAGCATGTGCAAGAATAAGTGTGTATGCATTTGTGAATGGCTGATGGCTGTCACATGGTACGTGTATGCATTTGTTATTGGCTGATGGCTGTCACATGGTACAGGAGGAGTGGAAAAAGACATAACTTTTAAAATTGTCAGAAAAAAATCTACTACTCATTTGAAGTGCAGACTAAGTGCTATTGCATTGTCTTGTTATCTTGCATTTGTTGATTATGCAAATCTACTGTGTTGACTGGTCCTTTAAGCAGTATGTTAGAGGGACACACATCTTGCTGGCAATGCAACATGAATGATGTTTCATGGAAAGTACTTGTCCTATCTTGTGTGTAACAAAATCATCTGGGCTGAGTAGTCTGAATGAATTCTAGAGAAATGACAGTCTTTTATCCAGAAATATTTTGTGCAAGAAAGTTACTGAGCACAGATAGACAAGTAAAGTCAACCTTTTATGATTTACATTCTTTTTGGAATTTTTTTCCACAGCAAGGCACTTCTGGGAGCTAACTGAGCACATTAGATTAGCCAATTACTCATCACCAGCTCCCAGTAGTGCACTGCTTTTTCTCAGCCTACTTCCATATGCTCTGTTATAAGAGAACAAAGCAAATTTGATAATAGAAGAAATTTGGAAAGTTGTTTAAAATCGTGTGCTCTAATTCATGATAGTTTAATTTTCCCTTTAAATGACATGATCAGGAGCCCAATGGCTACCTCAGTCACTCAGAGAGAGAAGGGACCATGCATGCAGGGAACAGGAAGCTCTGCTCTGCAGGGCCTGTGTGACTAGGTAGGCCCAGGTCCGCGCCCAGAATGTACAGCTGCTGGTCTGGCACCTCAGAGAAAGGTGTGTCTGGGGGGACAAGGAGGGCAGTGATACATCTCCTGAGGGCGGGGGAGTTTGTTACCTGACATTGTGGATTGCACCACAGGCAGCCCAGCCCAGTTTAACCCACTATGCCATGCACTGTGTGCTGCGGAACTGAACAATAGTGGTTTGATTTTTACTGTAATTTTACTTTTTTTATGTATCTGTTTACACCTCCCCCCCCCCAAACACCTACCCTTTGTTAACAGATAGGTTTTTCATTTACAACTCCCTTTCTCACACAGACCTCACTGCAACAACAATCCTACAGACTCTCTGCACACACTAGCCCACCAAGCCTCCCTCCACCTCCCACCCTGGTTTTTACCTTAATATATAAACACCTAACAGCAATTAGGTGCAGCTGTCACTAATGATCCAGGATAGAGACACTACTTCTCACTCACAGCCTCTGAACTGACACTTTATCATATTCTGTTACACTTTCCCAACTCTCATTTACTCACCACACATTTCAGTCACTCTCAGTTTACACTGCCTTATATCAGACATATTTCTCTTCTCCCTCACCTTTTGTGTCCAATCCCTCTCTTTTAGATTGTAAGCTTGAGAGCCTCTCTACCTGTAGGCCACTTTGTATTTAAAGTGAGCTACTACTGATTGTGCTCAAGGGCAGGGCATTCCTCTCCTTTTGTATAACTCAATTATTTCACCTACAACTGTAATGTACCCCAATACTGTACTTGTTTGTTTGTGTTTGTAATGCATCCTTGTAATGTTCCATTATTTCTTGTATAGCGCTACGTAATCTGCTGGCGCTTTATAAATACCTGATAATAATAATAATAATAATACTGTGCAGCTCTTTTCCGGCCCTGTCATTTTGTGCATCTGGAAGTCAGCTGTAAGGTGGTGAACAAGCAGAACAGCCCAGGCAGTGGCCTTTTTGATTTCTAGGGCAGTCCCACTGACTGCTAAAGTTTTTTTTATTGGTGAGGTGGTAGGGTGGACACTACCTAGGGGCAGGCCAAGTGTGAGTTTACTGGCAGCGCAGAAAGTGGCACTATAAGAGTGAGGGTCACACTGCATCAACTGTTAGATTCTGCTGGAGCCTGAGGGGATGCTTGCTGTAGATGATGGTGCTGCTGGGCTGTTGGCCTGTATGCTGCTGATAAGGATAGAGGTAGGCCAAGGCCAGGGTGGCCCCACCTAACAATTACATAATTTAAAGCTAAACTTAGGGGTTCCTCAGGAATGTTGGTTCTTGGTTGATGCTAGCCTTAATATACTTTATATATCATGCTTTGCTGCACTGTAGGAGAGCAGTAGTGGTGGTGGACAGAGCACACTTTTGGGTATGTTTACTGTACATAATCTCATCTGTTGTTCACAAAAATACTTAGATTGCTTTTAATGCTCTGGTATTTGGTACAAAATGAATTAAATGCTTCCAAAGTAGTTTTTTCTAGAGGCTCGTCTTTTTAAAAATGGCTTTGTGTTAGCATTTCACTATCTATTCTAGAAAAATACATATAGATTGCTGTACTTTGGCATTTGGTTGGTGGTGTACAAAGTAATAATATGCTTCTAAGATTTTGTGTTAATAGTAGAATTGAACTTTTTCAAGATGAGCTTCTGATAAAAATATATTGTGGTAATTAAATGCTTTTTAATTTTTAAATTGTTATTGTTTAAAAAGATAGATAATCCCTTTATTACCCATTAGGCGATAAGCCTGCCCAGAGGGCAGTCTATGTTTAAAAAATACAAACCCCCGAACTAAAGTTATAAAAAATAAAAAAAGTAAAATTACAGAAAAAAATAAACAAAGATATCCAAAATAAAAAAATAAATCTAAACTAATACCCCAATAAAATAAAAAAATCCACCCCCCAAATAAAAACACCCCCTAATCTAATACTAGATTGAAAGGGCCTTTTGTAGGGCATTGTCCTAAGTTAAACAGCTCTTTTACTTACAAAAATTACCAATTACCCCCTAACACCAAACCCCCGAAAATAAAAAAACCTAACACTAAAAAAAAAAACTAAACTACCCATTGCCCCTAAAGGGGCATTTGTATGGGCATTGCCCTTAAAAGGGCATTCAGCTCTTTTACTGCCCTTAAAAGGGCAATCAGCTCTTTTACAGCCCAAAAAAACCCCTAAAAAATCAGCTCTTTTCCAGCCCAAAAAACCATAATCTTAAAATAAAAAGGCACCCCAAAAAATAAAATAAAAAATCCTAAGACCTAAGCCCCAAATAGGTACTCATCGTTCCTGAAGTCCGGCGGAGAAGGTCCTATTCCAGGCGGCTCCATAATCTTCTATCTTCATCCAGAACGAAGGCGGTGCGAAGCGGAGGTGCGGAACTGTCTTCCCCGATGCATGGAGGCTCAGCGGCTGTCCTCTGCAACGTTCCTCGGCGGCAAAGGAGGCTCCTCTTCATCCGATGTCCG
The DNA here is from genome assembly GCF_027579735.1 of Bombina bombina. Classification (NCBI taxonomy): domain Eukaryota; kingdom Metazoa; phylum Chordata; class Amphibia; order Anura; family Bombinatoridae; genus Bombina; species Bombina bombina. The sequence continues at coordinate 778,672,026 of NC_069502.1, read as the reverse complement.
TCGTACACTGAAGATTGAATGCTAGGTACTGCAATCAATTTGAGGTACCTTGCATTCCTATTGGCTGAAATTTTGAAATCAGCCAATAGGATTTAAGCTATTGAAATCCTATCGGCTGTTCAAATCAGCCAATAAGGTTTCAGTAGCTCTCATCCTATTGGCTGATTTCAAAATTTCAGCCAATAGGAATGCAAGGTACCCCAATAAATATGGTGTACCTTGCATTCAGTATTCAGTGTGTGACAGACGATCGCATGAAGAGAAGCCTCCACACCGCTGAGGACCGCTGCAGAGGATCCACACATCGGGGAAGCCAGTTCTGCAGCTCTGCTCCGTGCCACCTTCACTCCAGATGAAGATAGAAGATGATGGAGCCACCTGGAAGAAGACCTTCTCCGCCGGACTTCAGGAACAGTGAGTACCTATTTGGGGCTTAGTGTTAGGATTTTTTTTTTTTTTAATTTCACCACCCTGCTTCGCTGCATCCTGGTGGATTCTTTTGGCTGTACCCGCAGCCAACATTCTTTTGGCTGCACACGCAGCCAACATTCTTTTGGCTGCCTCGTGCATCCAACATTCCTTTGAGAATGCGTGCACAACTGGTGACACTGACGGACGCGTAGCAAAGGCGATTCTATATATACTATTATAGATTCCCAAGTTTTGCATAACCAGCACAGTTATATTAATATACTTTTTACCTCTGTGATTATCTTGTATCTTATACTCTGTAGACTGCCCCCTTATTTCAGTTCTTTTGACTGACTTGATTTTCAGGCAATAAGTGCTGACTCTTAAATAACTCCACGGGAGTGAGCAAAATGTTATCTATATGGCACACATGAACTAACACCCTCACTAGCTGTGAAAAACTGTCAAATACATTCAGATAAGAGACGGCCTTCAAGGGCTTAGAAATAAGCATATGAGCCTACCTAGGTTTAGCCCTCAACAAAGAATACCAATAGAACAAAGCACATTTGATGATTAAAGTAAGTTGTAAAGTTGTTTAAAATTACATGCCCTGTCTGACTCATGAAATTTTAATTTTGACCTTACTGTCCTTTTAAACTATATAGAAAAATACATATGCAGTAGATTGCAGTACTTTGATGTTTGGTTGGTATACAAAGTAAAGATATTTTTTTTCTAGAAGCTCATCTTTGAAAGGTTTTGTGTTAGTAGTGTTTTTTTTAAAATGAGCTGTTGGAAAAAATAAATTGGAATCATATTATTACTTTATACACCAACCAAACACCAATGTACTACAATCCATATTAAAGGGACAGTCTAGGCCAAAATAAACTTTCATGATTCAGATAGGGCATGTAATTTTAAAAATTCTGGTGTAGACTGTCCCTTTAATTTTCCTGGAACAGTGCTCACAGATTGCAATACAAAAAAATGGAAGCATACTCTCTTTTAAAAGGGTTTTGTTGTGTTTGTGTTGATTGAGATTTAGTTTATTAATTAAAAAATAAGCTGTGCCCGTGTAAAATATAAGCCGTTATGACTTAAATGGACATGAATCCCAATTTTTTTCTTTCGTGATTCAGAGAAAGCATGCATTTTTAAACAACTTTCCAATTTATTTCTAATATCTAATTTTTTGTTCACTTTTGGTATCTTTTAAAAAAAAAATCATATCTAGATAGACTCAGGAGCTGCTTATTGGTGGCTGCACATTTATGCCTCAAGTTATTGGCTCACCCATGTGAATTTGCTGTTTCTTCAAAAAAGCAAAATAGAAGTATATTGGAAAATTGTTTAAAATCATATTCTCTATCTAAACCCTAAAAGAAAAAAATGGGTTTCATGTACCTTTAAAGGGTTTCATGTAGGAATTGCTTAAATAGGCAAACGTTATATTTTTGGGTCAAATACAGGGGGGGGGGGCTTTCCACTGGTTTAGTAAGGGGCCCCAACATTTCTAGTGGTGGCCCTGTTTACTGTTAAGCAGTATTGCCCAACTTTTTGTTAAATTGGATTTTTTTAAAACCTACCTGTTAAGATAAATGCTTAGATGGGTAACAGCAATATTTGAATATACTCTAAATACAACACATTGATTGTATATAGGATCTGCTGACCACATAATAATGAAGTACTGTACTTTTCCTCTGATATTTTTAAATTGCCTAGAGCATACTCTGCCTTTATAGTGATCTGCTATCACACAGCATACTTGCACAGCATATCCACAGTCCACTAAGAAGTGCAGCACAGTCTTTGATAAATGACCATAATATTCACAAGCAAAACACATCCATTAACATGTTAGTATAGATAATACAAATGTAGTACAATAAATAATCATCCGTAAAATACATTTATGTTCTACTTCACACATCAGTAGGTCCATTCTACATCTACCATAAAACACATCCACTTCCTATTCAATTGAATTAATATATTAGAGTTTATTACAATCTGTAATTTGCTCCCAAAAATACTTTTCTTGCCTTCCAAACACATTGGGAGGGGAGTTTCTTGAGTGATCACACTGTTATTTTGTATACCACAGCCACAAATGCATTTTCAACTGAAAAGCTCCCAAAAAGGACTTTTCGTGTATTAAGTTGTTTTTTTCAAAATAGAAACTGGGAGGTCTCCCAAAGCTAACACATAAAATAATAAAACAAAAGTCCACAATCCGCTGGATGAGAAAATTGCAATTTATTGTGCAAGTGAAAATAGATCAAACATGGCTATGCAAAACGAAAGAAACATCCTATGCATTTCGTGCCTGTGAGGCACTTCATCAGGGACGAGTAACACTCCCCCTTTCACATCATTTATACAAATGTGTGTGTAACTCTTTGTGAGACAACAGCTTTTGTCATTCACTAAATACATAGGCATTTTTTATTATAAGTCAGTGAAAATAACATTATAGCCAAACCAAGAGTCATCTGCATCTATCATACTATATATATATATATATATATATATATATATATATATATACTATCGTATATATCATGCTATATTTTGATCACTCTTCTAAGCCCTTTGCAATCTTTTAATTGGTTTCCCATATGCATCATATCTGTAATTTAAACTTATTATTATTGTATTCTTCACAAAAGTTAGCTTTTTTACTCTGAAGCACATACTTCAAGCCTTGTGTTCAACCCAAAAGGCAGTGGCAGTCCTGTTAAGCTGCAAAGAGTTCATGTATTATGTGTCCTGTTTCTTTAAATTTTTTAACCACCTCTTTTATCCCCCCCCCCCCCCCCCATTTAGACTACCCAAATATTATGTTCTAGAACTGCCACTGCCAAAATGGCTTTCTATTATTTTTTTTGTGCTATAAAAGACATACACTACACAGCACATATACATCTTTTATGTACAGTTTTCTTCCACTGTCTATGCTTACTCCGTTGTGGAGCAGCCAACCCCCTTTCTTGTTATACTGAGCCAATGGGCTCCATTTACCAAACAGTGATTGCTTTGGAGTCCCATTGTTTTCTTACCACAGCTACTCCTTAACCTTTCCCCCACCTAAAAGGATTGAAATTATCCCAATCCAATCTGGATGATTGACAGCCCCTTCTATTGCCCATTTGTCAACAAGCGAGCAGAGTGCAGCATTGCACAAGCATTCCTGGTGCAATGCTTGCACAATGTTAAATGTGGCGGCGTATGCTGTGTGCTTGCAGAGATGTCCGGTGGACATGATTCGCGGTAGGGCATCATGTCTGCCCGACATTTAATAAATGGAGCCCAATATGTGTAGCACAATATCTCAGTGGTGCTTGGCCACTTGGTTATATTACAATGTATCAATTAGTTATGCCTTCAACTGAGTTTTTTTTTTTTTTGGAAAATCAAAATAATTTGAAATAAAAAAGGCATGTAGACTAATTTTAAAGGGACATGATACCCAAAATTAACTTTTCAATTTACTTAGAGAGACATGAAACACACATTTTTTTCTTTCATGATTCAATGTTTTTCTATCATGATACAAATTTTAAACAACTTTCCAATATACTTCTATTATCAAATTTGCTTAATTCTCTTGGTATAGTTTGTTGAAGAAACAGCAATACACATGTGTGAGCCAATAGCATGAGGCCTATATGTGCAGACACCAATCAGCAGCTTTTGAGAAACCTAGGTAACCTTTTCAACAAAGGATATCATAAGAACAAAATAAATTAGATAGTTGAAGTAAAATGGAAAGTTGATTAAAAAATGTATATTCTATCTGAATCATGAAAGAAAAAAATTGGGGTTCATGTCCTTTTAAATATTACCAAATTTGCTTCATCCTCTTGGTACCTTTTTGTTAAAGGAGAAGTACTGCACTAATGGGAGCTAGTTGTACACTTCAAGATAGCCAATTACTAGAGGCATATGTGTACAGCCACCAATCAGAGCTAGCTTCCAGCAGGGCATTGCACCCCTGAGTCTAGCTAGGTATGCTTTTCAACAAGGGATACCAAGAGAACAAAACAAATTAGAAAATGTAAGTAAATTGGAAAGTTTTTTTAAAATTGTATGCTGTATCTAAATTATGAAAGACAAATGTTAGGTTTCATGTCCCTTTAAACTCATGTCTACTGATTTTACATTCTTAGAGGTATATGAAACCCAACATTTTTCCTCCATGATTCAAATAGAGCATACAACTTTCCAATTTATTTCTAATACTTAATTTGCTCAGTTTTCTTGGTATCCTTTGTTGAAAAGCACCCATAGGTAAGCTCAGGAGCTTGGGACTAGCAGCTGATTGGTGGCTGCACATATATACCTCTTATATTGGCTTACAATTGTGTTCAATTAGCTCCCAGTAGTACATTGTCCCTTCTTTAGCAAAGGATACCAGGAGAATGAAGCAAAATTGATAATATAAGTATATTAGAAAGTTGTTTAACCCCTTAATGTCCGAGGACGTGCAGGATACACCCTCTAAAAAATGTCAGTTAATGACCAAGGACGTACCCTGCACGTCCTCGGTCTGGAAAGCAGCTGGAAGTGATCCTGCTCAGTTCCAGCTGCTTTCCGGTTATTGCAGTGATGCCTCAATATGGAGGCAACCTGCAATAACTCTGCATGGCCATCCGATGCAGAGAGAGCCACTCTGTGGCCCTCTCTGCACCGGACATCGATGGCTGGTATCGTTGGTGGGTGGGAGCCGACTTGGGAGGCGGGTGGGCGGCCATCGATGGGCCGTGTAATGTGGAGGGGGCGGGGCGCGCACGTGTGCACGGGGGGCGGAGTGTGTGGGAACTGCTACACTACAGAAAATATGAATGCAAATAAGTGGGAGAAAAGGGGGATATTTAAAAAATATAAAATCATCTAAGGGTTCTTGCAGGGGTGGGGGGTTGGTCTTGGGTGGGGGGAGCTACACTACAGAAAAGGGATTTTTTTTAAAAAACAAAAACACATTTTTTTCAAAACTGTGTACTGGCAGGCAGCTGCCAGTACCCAAGATGGCGCCCATTAAGGCAGAGGGGAGGGTTAGAGAGCTGTTTGGTGGGGGATCAGTGAGGTTGGGGGCTAAGGAGGGATCCTACACAGCAGTATATGTAAATATGCTAAAAGAAAAACACAAAAAAGGCCAAAAATACCTTTTATTTTAGTACTGGCAGAGTTTCTGCCAGTACTTAAGATGGCGGGGACAATTGTGGGGTGGGGGAGGGAAGAGAGCTGTTTGGGAAGGATCAGGGGGTCTGATGTTTCAGGTGGGAGGCTGATCTCTACACTAAAGCTAAAATTAACTTTGCAAGCTCCCTACAAGCTACCTAATTAACCCCTTCACTGCTAGCTATAATACACGTGTGATGCGCAGCAGCATTTAGCGGCCTTCTAAGTACCAAAAAAGCAATGCCAAAGCCATATATGTCTGCTATTTCTGAACAAAGGGGATCCCAGAGAAGCATTTACAACCATTTGTGCCATAATTGCACAAGCTGTTTTTAAATAATTTCAGTGAGAAACCTAAAGTTTGTGAAAAAGTTTGTGAAAAAGGGAACCTTTTTTCAATTTGATTGCATTTGGCGGTGAAATGGTGGCATGAAATATACCAAAATGGGCCTAGATCAATACTTTGGGTTGTCTACTACACTACACTAAAGCTAAAATTAACCCTACAAGCTCCCTAAGTAACCCCTACACTGCTGGGCATAATACACGTGTGGTGGACAGCGGCATTTAGCAGCCTTCTAATTACCAAAAAGCAATGCCAAAGCCATATATGTCTGCTATTTCTAAACAAAGGGGATTCCAGAGAAGCATTTACAACCAATTGTGCCATAATTGCACAAGCTGTTTGTAAATAATTTCAGCGAGAAACCTAAAGTTTGTGAAAAAGGGAACTTTTTTTTAATTTGATCGCATTTGGCTGTGAAATGGTGGCATGAAATATACCAAAATGGGCCTAGATCAATACTTGGGGTTGTCTACTACACTACACTAAAGCTAAAATTACCCCAAAAAGCTCCCTACATGCTCCCTAATTAACCCCTTCACTGCTGGGCATAATACACGTGTGGTGCACAGTGGCATTTAGCAGCCTTCTAATTACCAAAAAGCAACGCCAAAGCCATATATGTCTGCTATTTCTGAACAAAGGGGATCCCAGAGAAGAATTTACAACCATTTGTGCAATAATTGCACAAGCTGTTTGTAAATAATTTCAGGGAGAAACCGAAAGTTTGTGAAAAAAAATGTGAAAAAGTGAACGATTTTTTGAATTTGATCGCATTTGGCGGTGAAATGGTGGCATGAAATATACCAAAATGGGCCTAGATCAATACTTTGGGTTGTCTACTAAAAAAAAAATATATATATATATATACATGTCAAGGGATATTCAGAGATTCCTGAAAGATATCAGTGTTCCAATGTAACTAGCGCTAATTTAAAAAAAAAAAAAAATGGTTTGGAAATAGCAAAGTGCTACTTGTATTTATTGCCCTATAACTTACAAAAAAAAAAGCAAAGAACATGTAAATATTGGGTATTTCTAAACTCAGGACAAAATTTAGAAACTATTTAGCATGGGTGTTTTTTGGTGGTTGTAGATGTGTAACAGATTTTGGGGGTCAAAGTTAGAAAAAGTGTTTTTTTTTCCATTTTTCCTCATATTTTATATTTTTTTTTATAGTAAATTATAAGATATGATGAAAATAATGGTATCTTTAGAAAGTCCATTTAATGGACTGTGTGTGGGTACAGTAAATGAGTAAGAGGAAAATTACAGCTAAACACAAACACCGCAAAAATGTAAAAATAGCCTTGGTCCCAAATGGACAGAAAATGGAAAAGTGCTGTGGTCATTAAGGGGTTAAAACTGTATGTTCTTTCTGAATCATGAAATAAAATTTTGGGGTTTTATGTCACTTTAATTTATTTGTTCTCCCTTTCTCTTGGCCAAAGCTCTCTGTGATTATTGCAAATTACACGAAAAAGGCCCGCATCATTGTCTTGTCCCATTATCTATCACAATTTTCATTGTTCTTATAGTTGGCATCCTTAAATCTGTTAACAGGCACATGTTGCATCTCACAAGTAGCCCATCAGCACCTCTCTATCCTTTCTATTGGTTATTTATGAGCACATAGTATCTATACTTTGTTATGCAGTTAGTAACATGACAGTTTTACATTTAAAGCTTCTTTTAATTCTAGAGCAACACCACTTGGTTTTACATCAGTCTTGGTATAATCCTTTGACTCAGCCTAACAATGCATCACCATTGCCAAATTTCTTATGATTACAAACCTTTAAACTATATCAAAATACTTTTTTTTTCTTTGCACGCAGAGAGCTGAATTATTGAATTATTCCTTTCAATTGCTAACCCAATTACATAGTAACATAGATGAAAAAAATACAAAAAAATCCATAAAGTTCAGTCTTCACTGATCCTTTTTTATTCTTATTTTAACAATAAAAACTCTGCTAAGTGAACTGAGAGTAATGCATTTAAAAAGCCTAACCATTTATTAGTCATACCCTTGAATTATGTTTTAGTAAAAAATATATATTCAGCCTATATATTCAGTAGCAATATCTACTGTATTGGATTGCCTCTGTAGGTGAAGAGTTCCACCATTTTATTGCTACAACATTTTTATTGCTGGAGATTTACATGAAATCCAAAAGAAGAAAGCAAAATAGATACAAATACACTGGAAAATGTTTAAAGTTGTATCTATCTGATTCATGAAAAAACATTTTAGGTTTCATGTCTCTTTAATCTGTTTCCTCTAGCAGCCTTAAAGGGACAGTCTAGTCCAAATCAAACTTTTATGATTCAGATAGAGCATGCGATTTTAAACAACTTTCCAATTTAATTTTATAATCAAATTTGCTTTGTTCTCTTGGTATTCTTTGTTGAAAGCTAAACCTAGGTAGGCTCATATGCTAATTTCTAAGCCCTTGAAGGCCGCCTCTTATCTCAGTGCATGTTCACAGTTTTTCACAGCTAGACACTGATAGTTCATGTGTGTCATATAAATAACATTGTGTTCACTCCCGTAGAGTTATTTAAGAGTCAGCAATGGTTGACTAAAATCCAAGTCTGTCAAAATTACTGAGATAAGGGGGCAGTCTGACAGAGGCTTAGATACAAGGTAAACACAGATTAATATAACAGTGTTGGTTATGCAAAACTGGGGAATGGGTAGTAAAAGGATTATCTAACTTTTTAAACAATAAAAATTGCCAAATAAACTGTCCCTTTAAATAGTACTCCCTCTGAGGAAACGGGGAGGTTAACGCCGAGAAACGTGTAGCATGTCTTACTGATTTGTTTTTTAAACATTTTTATTATTGTAAATCTGCAATTTCTATTATAATTTTCTTTTTAGTATTATATAAAGTTTTACACTTTTTTAATACCTGGAGTCTCCTATTCTTTTATGATTGTTCGCATCTATCATCAGCCTGTTTATACATACCTTGGATATCTACATGTGCACTGGGTCACTGAAATATACCCAGTAGGTGAAACTTGCACTATCATGTGCGCTTCAAATTGTGAGTACCCCTTCACTTGGGATCCACTTACGGGGTTCACATACCTGATTGCTCTGCACTAGAAGTCGCCCTCTTTTTTTCCCATTTTCTAGACTGCTGAATTTTCCATTGATTCCAGGAGGAGCTGCCCTTACTTGTGCACAGTATACTGGGACACTGCTGAGTTCCCAGATCGTTCTCCTTGGCATTATCTTTGCCACTATACTTGTGAGTATTATTTTAATATTGGTAATCTCATGGAAAATATCTATTGGCTACACTAGGAGGCGCCCTTTCTTTCTCTTTATATCTATGAATGGAATAAACCATCCTCCTGCCACCTCTCTATATGAATCTTGAATATATTTATATAAATTGAACATATAATCACCTCTCTTTTTGTAAAATATTTTGGCTAACTTCTCCATGCAGTTTAAATGATATATTTCCTTTACTAATTTTGATAGCTTTCTTTAAATACGTTCTAAATTTTGCAATTTATTCTTTTTAATAATTGCTCCCACAAAAATATTTTACATACTTCATACTAAAGTGAGGTTTTACCAATGACTTATATAGAGGGGAAAAAAATCTAATCTTTCCTCTAGGTAATTTATACAACTATAATATAACTGCTCCTTGAGGGACACAACTTAAAGGGATATGAAACCAATGTTTATTTCATGATTCAGATAAATCGTATGCTGTCAGCATTTATCGTTGTCGGTCGGCGGATCATGTACATTTATTGATGTCACTACAGCGGATCATGTGCGCCAGACACATGATAAATCGGCCTCTTTATCTGAATCATTAAAGAAATGTTTTGGGTTTCATATCTGTTTAAGATTAGCCCAAGTTGAATATGATTCTTGGGGTTGATTTATAATATGTTGAGAGGACATTATTTGCTATAGCGAATCATGTCCCTCGACATTGTTAGCAATGTGGACAGCGTATCATTGAACAAGCATTTCTGGTAAAGCATTTTCCTGCTCACTGGCAGCCAATCGGCTGCTAGCAGGGGCTGCCAATCATCCTGATCAGATCGAATCGGGATGATTTCAATCCCCCACCTAAAAGGTGGCGGAGAGGTTAAGGACCAGCGCAGTCTTATTACCTCTGCTTCTTGACTTCTGTTTCAGGTGAGCCTGAAATGACCGGTCTACCGAAACAGCATTCACTGCCTCATAAATAGAGCCACTTGTTCCCTGCTTTTCAACCAGCTATTTTTTCCCCCAGGTATTCCCATTCCCTTCATATTGTGTAGTAGTCTCCTATGTGACACTATATCAAAAGATTTTTAAATAACTTTGGTATAACGTTATCCATGTTCCAACTAAATCCCCACAGATATTTGTTTCCCATAAAACAATTCTTATTGGCACTTCTTCTTTTACATGCAGTTTCCAAAGCCACTGGATTTCATGCCAAATGGTCTATATTTTTTTTATATGAGCTGTGATTCCCTTTTTAAACATTGGCATCAGCTTTACACAAGTCTTATGAGAACAAAACTGGGGCAGGTGAATCTTGAAATGTTTAATTATATGTAAATAAACAACTTTGCAATATACTTCACTATATTCATCATTTAATTTCTTCTCTTTTCCTGTAATTTAACTCTGAAATGTTTTCTAAATTCCACTGAATTTCTATAAAGTAATGGGTGCCACCATGTTTTAACTTATTTCCCCTTATTTATCCTTTCCTCTGAGGACAATTAGGGACAGATATAAAACAGGCAATATCATAGACTGTCCAAACAAGGCATTGTGGAACATAGGTTTATCCAATAGGGTTTCCACACTAATCCAAACATTACTTTATAAAAAAAATAAACATATTTTCTAACTAATAAAATTGTAACAAAATAAAACTACATATTATTCTAAGGCTAATCTCAGCTTTGAACTATGCCTAGCATGTATTTGCATCCCTTTAATAAAGTATAGGTTTGGCTGTTACAAAGCTAACCTCCGTCATTGCCCTTTTGCATGCTTTGTTACATTAGTTCATAATATAATAAGGCTAATTTAATTTAGTATGTTATCTGCACTGTGTGCATTACATTTAGATCTATTAAAAGCATCTAGTGTTACCAATACCACAAGGAAGAACTACACTTGTTAAATGTACCTTTAAAGAGACAGTTTAATAAAAAAATATTTATTGCTAAAAATATGGATAAACCCTTTATTACCCATTTCCCAGTTTTGCATAACCAACATGGTTATAGTAATATACTTTTAACCTCTGTGATTACCTTGTATCTAAGTCTCTTTTGACAGCCCCCTTGTCACATGGCTATTTATGTATTATCTAGTGACTTGCATTTTAGTCAACTAGTGCAGTGTCAGCCACAACTCCATGGGACAGAGCACAAAGTTTATCTATATGGCACACATGAATTAGCAGTCTGTTGTTGTGAAAACTAATGAAAAAGCATGTGATAAGAGGCTATCTTTAGTGGCTTAGAAACAGGCAGAAATTTAGAGGTTTAAATGTTATCAAGTATATTAATATAACAATGTTGGTTGTACAAAGTTAGAGAATTGGTAGTATCTACCTTTTCAAACAATAACAATTTTGGTGTAGACTGTCCCTTTAATCTACATTTTTGTGTTAGTTTGATGCATGACAGTCTATTTTCTCTCTATTATACTTTTTAGTATTTTTTGTAATTTAACAATTTAATAACTATATAAAGTGATAACTCTGGAATTCGATTCTGCATTCATAAGATTGTTATTATATTAGCCCTGTATGCTCCATTTTTATGCATGAAGACAGAGCGCCATATGTGTATATGCTATACAAACTCAAATGAATATGTCAAATAAATAGATGCAATTCTTACACATCTTTTTAAATGTATGATAGAATCTTCACTGCATAGTGTATCCATTTTTGCTTCCTCTGGATAAACATAACATCTTTTCTTAGCTTTCTGAAAGGCTCTGAAAACTCATATATGGAGAAATTTAACCTGGTTCTATAAAATATGTAAAATAATCAATAATTGTTTAAAGGGATATTATAGTTAAAAATCTAATTTGTTACAGCATGTAATTTTAAAGGGACATTGTACACTAGATTTTTCTTTGCATAAAATGTTTTGTAGATGATTAATTTACATAGCCCATTGGGGAGTGTTTTTGTAACAATGTGTAGTTTTGCTTATTTTTTAATAACATTGTGCTGTGCTTTGTCTAATCTGTCTTTTTATATGCAAGGGAGGGGGGGGGGGAGGCTTCTGTTCTTTCTGATTTCCCACCCCTTTCACTGGATGTGCCAGCCTAACCTCATCAACAGTGCTAATGTTTTTAAAAGGTTTTATACTGGATTTTTTCATCAGTATCTGTGGATATTCTTTATAGTAGTGTCTATCAGGGTGTATTTAATTTAAATCAATTTTATTTAAATCACTAGTCAGTAAAACAGATTTAAATTGATTTAAATCATGGTTTTCATTTTCAAAATAATACGTTTTCAGATTATTTTTCCAATTATATCATACCATTACTGATTTGGTTATATATCATTAGATATGAGTAGATAGATCATTGAAATTAATACTATTATTTGGAGGTGAACTATCTTCAGTTTAATTGGTTAATCATTCATATTTTATCAACTTTTCACCTGTACTTTATTGGAAGGAGAAAAATAATGATTACATTAATAATAATAATAATAATAATAGAAATAGTTTTATTTAACTAAAACAATAACATTATTTTTCATTTTTTTAATGCCCATCCCTCCCTCTTCACACTAAGGGGCCGATTTATCATAGTGTGAGCGAATATGATCCGCACATTGATAAATGCCGACAGCATACGCTAAAGACTGCTGCTCCATAACTTGTTTGCCTGCTCTGAGACGGCAGACAGAAATCAACCTGATCGAATACGATCGGGATGATTGATACCCCCTGCTAGCGGATCTGTAGGGGCGGCATTGCACCAGCAGTTCACAAGAACTGCTGGTGCAATGATAAATGCCGACAGCGTATTCTGTCGGTATTTATCGATGCGGCGGACATGATATGCTACTTGATTAATAGGCCCCATAATGTGAATAACTTACTTACACAATTTGGTACATGATGAAATTGGGGTAATATAGATCAGTGGTTAATACAGGTTAAAATTGGATGTTTTTCAACCTCTCCCTGGTATAAATTGTTAATTTCATTATGAGGCAATTTAAACCTGGATTATTTAGCTAATAAATTGAATAATATTAATATTAGGAGAAACAGAAGTTAATGCGGAAAAAGTTAAGATATCGAAAATTGAAGTAGAAATTACTACACTTTCCGCTACATGGAGAAAAGCCCATTTAAAACTTATTTATAAATCTTACTACACATCGGAAAAAGGTTATTTATGGATGAACAATGCATTTGATAAATGTTATAAATGTCAGCTTATAGCAGCAAATCTAGTACATTTATTATGTCTTTGTCTAAAAATTTATCATTTTTAGAGGAAGATAGAGTTCTGGTTAAATATTTAAAAAAAGAAGGTACAATTCAACCTAAAACAGATAATATTCCTGGTAGATAAACAGACTTATGGGGTAGAACATAAAATGATAAATGTGGCAATTCTAGCAGCTAGAAACTTGATTATGAGGAAGTGGGTAGAAAAAAAAATTAGCCAAAACTGTCTGAATCGATACATTTGATTAAAAAAACAGTTAATTATAGAACAATTTGATAAACCAATGAGCGATGAAAAAAAAATACAAAAGTTTTTTCAGAAATGGGCCTTGTTTATTAGAGCCCAATCAGAAAGGGAACACAATCAATGAATTCATCCTTTTAGTAAGAGTGATCTAGTACTTTTAGATTTATGGTAAAGATCTAGGTAACATTGAACCAAGTGGAGAGGGATGTTAGGGGTGTGTTTTTTTATTTATTTATTTTTTATGCTCTTTGTTTGTGTGAGTTTATGTCTGGGTTTGGAAAAGAGAAAATAAAAAAATTAAAGGGACAGTAAAGTAAAAATTTTTTTTTCATGATTTAAATAGGGCATGTAATTTTAAACAACTTTCCAATTTACTTTTATTACCAATTTTGCTTTGTTCTCTTGGTATTCTTAGTTGAAAGCTAAATCTAGGAAGTTCATGTGCTAATTTCTTAGACCCTTGAAGACTGCCTCTAATCGGAAAGCATTTTGACAGTTTTTCACCACTAGAGGGCGTTAGTTCATGTGTTTCATATAGATAACATTGAGCTCCGGCACGTGAAGCTCCTAAGAGCAAGCACTGATTGGCTAAAATGCAAGTCTGTCAAAAGAACTGAAATAAGGGGGCAGTTTGCAGAGGCATAGATACAAGGTAATCACAGAGGTAAAAAGTATATTAATATAACTGTGTTGGTTGTGCAAAATTGGGTAATGGGTAATAAAGGGATTATCTACCTTTTTAAACAACAAAAATTCTGGTGTTTACTGTCCCTTTAAGTACTGGATGATTAAGGTGAAGCACATAATTAAGGATTTGTGTTTCACAAATGGGTTATATAAAAAGAATGTGAATGAGTAAAGATAAGAATTATTCTTGTTAAAACTAGTCATGATATTATAAATGTCTTTCTTCTCTTTATTGTGTTTAAATTATGAATATAGATTTTGTAAATATTATTTTTTATAAACTGTATGAACTGTGCTTCAATAAAATAATAATAATAACAAAGTAATACAGCTACAGTAAATCAAGAGTGCATGTGTTGCAATAATTTACTTTAACTTGGCATTTTATTATGATCCCATGATTGACGGCTCGGGCGGAAACTGCTGCATTCGCAGCATGTTAAATCGGCCCCTTAGGCCCTTGTGCAGATCTATTCCACTCCAAACAATCTTCTATTCAGTGAGCTTCGTGAAACTTAGCATGGGTGGATTCTGTGTATATAGATTTGCGGGGGAGCAATGGCATTAAAGGGACAGTAAAGTCAAAATTAAATTTTCATGATTCGTAAAGAACATTCAATTTTTAACAATCTTATCTAATTTGCTTTGTTCTTTTGGTATCCATTGTTGAAAAGCATACAAAGGTAGGCTCAGAAGCAATGCACTATTGTGTGCTTGTCAGTGTCTCACCCAATGTATTCAGCTAGGCCCCAGCAGAGCATTGCTCTCCTTCAACAAAGGATTCAAAGAAAATGAAGCAAATCTTATAGTAGAAGTAAATCTGAAATCTTAAAATTGTATACTCTATCTGAAACCCAAAAGCTATCTTTCATGATGTATGTCCCTTTAAGGTCTATTTATCAACTCTTTATGTTAATTTTGTAACATTTTTTTGTGAAGAAGGGACATGTTATTTCTGCAGACACAAATTCAAAGTTTTAAGAACTAAAAAAACTATAATATGTGATAATATCTTCTAGATAGAAAAAAATGTCTAAAATAATCTGACAGAAACATTTTTTTGGATCAGCATGACATTGTGAATGGATTAATGGAATTTATTGACCAAAAAAGCAACAACGTTACAGCTATGAATATACACTAATCTATATTTCAGGATAAACAGCCTTTGGATTATAATGTATTTTAAAAAGAAACTATTTTTTTAATGTATTTTTTATGACTTTTTTTTATTATTGTTATTACACGTAATTAAATATTTTGTAGGGAAATTAATACTGAATTTTATGTCTCTTTCCTCATCAAGTCCCTGATTCCAATACATCATTTTTTTTCAAATGCTGTATTGAAAATTATATAAAACAGTACAAACAATAAAACGAGTCTCTATTATTTTGTAAACACAGAGAATAACAATTTCCTTCTTATATAGGTTGCATGAGGCTGGTTGCTAACAGAAAGTTTGGTTGTTAATAAATAATCCGTTATAATCAAGAATTTAAACTGCATAAGATATAGAATAGATAGTAGGGTTTTCGCAGGAGGAAACATGGGTTTTAGTTGTTAAGGTGTATATTTAGGTAGTTAACTCATTTGGAGTAGGTAGGTCATTCGTCAATTCTCTTGGTAATGTGTGTTTTTTTACGTTGTGCTTGAGGGTATTGATGAGAAATTTTGGTTTGTAGGTGGGGTGGGTTTCTGGTTAAGATATTGTTCCTAGAGGAAGCAGATTGAGTGATTTGTTTATTGTGTGTGTAATAGTATTTTTCCAGTTGGAGGGATTGGGAGGTTATGTCTTTCCAGGTAAGGATTGATGGAATATTTCGAGATTTACAGTTTTTTGGTATCAGCCTTTTTGCCGAGTTTACCATGATAGTTAGTAGTGCTAATTTTAATTTGTATTTTACTTGGGTGAATTGGTTGAAAAGGAGGAACCAGATGTTTAATTCAAGAGTTTCGGATAAAATTTTCTTAAATTCTGTTTTAATTGCCTCCCAATAAGCCTGGGTGATTGGGCATGTCCACCATATATGTGTTGGATTGCCTTCTGCATTACAGCCTCTCCAGCACTCTGGTGAAAGTGCGGGAAGGATGGTGTGCAGTGAATCAGAAATTGAAGGAGAACAGCACACCTGTTTGTGGGGCACGAAGTAAGATTTGCCAAATCTTGTCAATCCAAATAGTCATAAATCCAATGCACTCCAGCCACCATCAAAATTATTTGTTTAAAAGACCTTTATTTCTTTTACAAAGATATGATGAGTCCACGGATTTCATCCTTACTTGTAGGATATTAACCTCCTGCTAACAGGAAGTGGCAAAGAGCACCAAAGCAGAGCTGTTTATATAGCCCCTCCCTTCCCCTCCACCTCCAGTCATTCTCTTTGCCTGTGTTATACTAGGAAGACATGGTAAAGTGAGGTGTTAGTTTTAGTTTATTCAATCAAGAAGTTTTTTTATTTTAAATGGTACCGGTGCATACTATTTTCCTCAGGGGGATATGGAAGAAGATTTCTGCCTTGAGGTTGATGATTTTAGCAGTTGTAACTAAGATCCACGCTGGTTCCCACAAGACTTCTGAAGGTAACCATGAGACATCTTCAGTGTGGAGACCGGTTTCATGCTAAAAGCAGCATTAAGGTATGTGCAGCCTTTTTTATTCTTAGGAGACTTGGTGTATCAGAACTGGCTGGCATTATTTCCCTGTATGGGAATGGGGTAAGCAGTAAATCCTATTTTATAAGAGGGGTATTACTGGAGTCCCTATATTATATTTTTCATTAGTTGACTTTATTTGGGCATTATGTGACATGGGAGACAATGAAAAAAACGATGTTTTACGTTTTTTATTTTTTGGCATTTAAACTTGTTTGTTGTATGTTTGAGGGGTTGTAATACTGTGAGTACATTGACTTTGGTGCAAAACCGCATTCCCATGCGGTTTTGTTTGGGCCTACTCCGACTTTGACCTTAAGGGGTGGGGCTTATTTTCGCGCGCTCAGATGCGCACTTCCTTCAGGCTAAGCAGCAGCAAGCAGTAACTCGGTGGCTCCTGGACTGTGTAGCTGGTCTGAAGGGTTGGAAACTTGTTTCAAAGTACCCTGGGGGCAGGTAGGTGCCACAGCGTGCAGAGGGTATTTTTATCTATCTTTTGACTAGTTGTTGATATAAGTACTTTTAAGCCTTATGTCTGCCCTTGCTTCTGGGTGCAGTAATTTTTGGATTAACCAACCATATTAAATTAAATTTGGGGATAATTTAACGTTAATTGAGCATTTTGGAAAAATTGTTCACTTTTTCTTTTCTTAAAGGCACAGTACACGTTTTATCAAATGTTTATTTCTCTTACTTGGTGTATTCAGTCCACGGATTCATCCTTACTTGTGGGATATTCTCATTCCCTACAGGAAGTGGCAAAGAGAGCACACAGCAGAGCTGTCCATATAGCTCCCCCTCAGGCTCCGCCCCCCCAGTCATTCTCTTTGCCGCTCTAACAAGTAGCATCTCCACGGGAGGGTAAAGTGAATGTGGTGTTAGATTTGTAGTTTTTATTTCTTCAATCAAGAGTTTGTTATTTTAAAATAGTGCCGGTTTGTACTATTTACTCTAAGGCAGAAAGTGATGAAGATTTCTGCTGAGAGGAAAAAGATTTTAGCATGTTGTAACTAAAATCCATTGCTGTTCCCACACAGGACTGTTGAGTACTGGAGAACTTCAGTTGGGGGGAACAGTTTGCAGGCTTAACTGCTTAAGGTAATGCTCAGTCACTTTTTTTCTAACAAGACTTGGTAATGCTAGAAGACTGACAGAAATCCCCATGTGGGAAGGTAAGCCATTTTCTGAGACTCAGTATAGAAGGATGGCTTAGTTGAAGGGCTTAAATCACTGGTGGACACTGTTATGGGGAAATCGATTACTTTATTACTATAATCTGATATTTATACAAGTGTTTAATACGTTTGGAACACTTTTTGGGGTTTTATTACGCCTGGCATTTCTTTAGACACCTATTTTGGCTTTGGAAGGCCCCACAACTCCGCAGTGATGAGGGAGGGGGCCTAATTTTCGCGCCTCAGTTGCGTAGTTCCTTTGCAAGACAGCTTCATGCAGCTTCACGTGCAGAGCCCAGAGATTGATAGAAGGGCTCCAGAGAGGCTTATTTTCATCCAAAACTAATCCCCAAGGAAGGTAGGGCCACAGCAGAGACTGTGGCATGGTGCTGTAGCTTATTAAACCGGTGGTCTGCTTTAATTTGCTCCGGTTTGGGCAATAAGGGGTTAATTATCTTGAAATTTACTGTGCAATCATTTCAAAGCATTAGGATCATATGGTGAAAATTTCATAAAGATTGGATGTTTTTTTGAGATTCAGTAAAAAAGTGTGCGCTTTTTATTATTTAAAGGCACAGTACCGTTTTTTCAAAAATTGTATTTTATTGTATTTGAGTGCTGTCAAAGTCTGTTTAACATGTCTGAGCCTACAGATAGACCCTGTTCTATGTGTTTAATAGCCATGGCGGTCCCCCCTTTACATTTGTGTTTAAAGTGTGCTAAGGTTTCTAAACATTTTAAAGACCATGCAGTGACACTTAAAAATGTAGCCCAAGATGATTCTTTGACGGAAGGTAACGAGGATAGTCCTCCTTCCTCTCCCCATGTGTCGACACCAGTTACGCCTGCGCAAGCGTTGCCTAGTACCTCTAGCGCTTTGAGCCCTATTACATTACAACAATTAGCAGCAGTCATGGATAATTCCCTTGCAGCTTTTCTATCCAAACTGCCAGTTTTTCCTAAAAAGCGTGATAGCTCAGTTTTAAGAACAGAGGATGAGCAATCAGAGGCTTTGGATGATCTATCCGTTGTGCCCTCACAACACTCAGAAGTGGCAGTGAGGGAGGGGCTGTCCGAGGGAGAAATTTCTGACACAGGAAAAGTTTCTCAGCGGGCAGAATCAGATGCCTTAGCGTTTAAATTTAAGCTGGAACACCTCCGCGTACTGCTTAAGGAGGTTTTAGCTACGCTAGATGATTGTGACCCCATGGTGGTCCCAGAAAAATTGTGTAAAATGAACAGGTTTCTAGAAGTCCCTGTATACACTGATGCCTATCCGATACCGAAGAGGGTGGCGGATATTGTGACTAGGGAATGGGAGAGACCAGGCATACCCTTTGTTCCCCCCCTATCTTTAAAAAATGTTCCCCATAAATGACCCCAGGCGGGACTCGTGGCAGACGGTCCCTAAGGTTGAGGGAGCAGTTTCAACTCTCGCCAAGCGCACAACCATTCCAATAGAAGACAGTTGTGCTTTCAAAGATCCTATGGATAAAAAATTGCTGAAGAAAATGTTTGTGCAGCAAGGTTTCCTTCTACAACCAATTGCCTGAATTATTCCTGTAACTACTGCAGCGGCTTTTTGGTTTGAGGCGCTGGAGGAGTCGCTCCAGAGGGAGACTTCATATGACGAAGTCATGGATAGAATTCATGCTTTAAAGCTAGCTAATTCTTTTATCACAGATGCCGCCTTCCAATTAGCTAAGTTAGCGGCAAAAAATTCTGGGTTTGCCATTATGGCGCGAAGAGCGCTTTGGCTCAAATCATGGTCGGCTGATGTGTCGTCCAAAACAAAGTTACTAAACATTCCTTTCAAGGGAAAGACCCTTTTCGGTCCCGAGTTGAAAGAAATTATCGCGGATATCACCGGGGGAAAGGGCCATGCCCTTCCGCAGGATAGACCGTTTAAGGCCAAAAACAAGGCTAAATTTGCTGCAAAGCAAGAGGGTAACGCTTCACAGCCCAAAGCAACCTGTAAACCCTTGCAGGGCTGGAATAAGGGTAAACAGGCCAAGAAGCCAGCGGCTGCTAACAAGACAGCATGAAGGGGTAGCCCCCGATCCGGGACCGGATCTAGTAGGGGGCAGACTTTCTCTCTTTGCTCAGGCTTGGGCAAGAGATGCTCCAGATCCCTGGGCATTAGAAATTGTTACTCTCCTAGAATTCAGGGACTCTCCTCCAAGGGGAAGGTTCCACGTGTCTCGTTTGTCTTCAGACCAGACAAAGAAACAGGCGTTCTTACGCTGTGTAGAAGATCTTCTAAAGATGGGAGTGATACACCCAGTTCCAGTTGCAGAGCAAGGACTGGGCTTTTACTCAAACCTGTTTGTAGTTCCCAAAAAGGAAGGAACTTTCAGGCCAATCCTAGATCTGAAAATTCTAAACAAATTCCTCAGAGTTCCATCATTCAAGATTGAAACCATTCGGACAATCTTACCGATGATCCAGGAAGGTCAATATATGACTACCGTGGATCTAAAGGATGCATACCTACATATTCCTATCCACAAAGATCATCATCAGTTCCTAAGGTTCGCCTTTCGGATTGGCCACCACTCCCAGAATTTTCACAAAGGTGCTGGGGTCCCTTCTAGCGGTACTAAGGCAGCAGGGTATTGCAGTAGGACCTTACCTAGACGACATCTTAATACAGGCGTCGTCTTTTCACAGAGCCAAGGCTCATACGGACATTGTTCTGGCCTTTCTAAGGTCTCACGGGTGGAAGGTGAACGTAGAAAAAAGTTCTCTGTCCCCGCTCACAAGGGTTTCCTTCCTGGGAACACTAATAGACTCGGTAGAAATGAAAATATTTCTGACGGAGGTCAGGAAGTCAAAGCTTTTCACTACTTGCCGAGTTCTTCATTCCATTCCTCGGCCTTCTGTAGCTCAGTGCATGGAGGTAATTGGATTAATGGTCGCGGCAATGGACGTGGTCCCTTTTGCCCAAATTCATCTCAGACCACTGCAACTGTGCATTCTCAAACAGTGGAATGGGGATTATGCAGATTTGTCTCCTCAAATTCAACTGGACCAGAAAACCAGGGATTCTCTTCTCTGGTGGTTGTCTCAGGATCACCTGTCTCAGGGAATGTGCTTCCGCAGACCGGAGTGGATCATTGTCACGACCGATGCCAGTCTGTTAGGCTGGGGTGTGGTCTGGGACTCCCTGAAAGCTCAGGGCCTATGGTTTCAGGAAGAATCTCTTCTCCCGATAAACATTTTAGAACTGAGAGCGATATTCAACACGCTCCAGGCATGGCCTCAACTAGCGGAGGCCAAATTCATCAGATTTCAGTCGGACAACATCACGACTGTGGCGTACATCAATCGTCAGGGAGGAACAAAGAGTTCCCTAGCGATGAAGGAGGTAACCAAGATCATCAAATGGGTGAAGGATCACTCCTGCCATCTTTCAGCAATTCACATCCCAGGAGTAGACAACTGGGAGGCGGTTTTTCTGAGTCGTCAGACTTTTCACCCGGGGGAGTGGGAACTCCACCCGGAGGTTTTTGCTCAACTGACCCAGCTATGGAGCATTCCAGAATTGGATCTGATGGCGTCCCGTCAGAATTCAAAACTTCCTCTTTACGGATCCAGGTCCAGGGACCCCAAGGCGGCATTGATAGATGCTCTAGTAGCGCCTTGGTCCTTCAGTCTAGCTTATGTCTTTCCACCATTTCCCCTTCTCCCTCGGCTGGTAGCCAGAATCAAACAGGAGAAGGCTTCGGTAATTTTGATAGCGCCTGCGTGGCCACGCAGGACTTGGTATGCAGACCTAGTGGACATGTCATCTGTTCCACCATGGAAGCTGCCATTGAGGCAGGATCTCCTAATACAGGGTCCATTCAAGCATCCAAATCTAGTTTCTCTGCAACTGACTGCTTGGAGATTGAACGCTTAATTCTAGCTAAGCGTGGGTTCTCTGATTCAGTTATTGATACTTTAATCCAGGCCAGAAAGCCTGTCACCAGGAAAATTTACCATAAGATATGGCGGAAATATCTTTGTTGGTGTGAATCCAAGGGTTTCTCGTGGAGTAAAGTTAGGATTCCCAGGATTTTGTCTTTACTCCAAGAAGGATTGGAGAAAGGATTGTCAGCTAGTTCCTTAAAGGGACAGATATCTGCTCTGTCTATCCTGTTACACAAGCGACTGGCAGCAGTACCAGACGTTCAGGCATTTGCACAGGCTTTAGTTAGAATCAAGCCTGTCTATAAACCGGTGGCTTCTCCATGGAGTCTTAATTTAGTTCTTTCAGTTATTCAAGGGGTTCCGTTTGAACCTTTACATTCCATAGATATTAAGTTATTATCTTGGAAGGTTTTGTTTTTGGTAGCTATCTCTTCTGCTAGGAGAGTTTCAGAATTGTCTGCTTTGCAGTGTGATTCACCTTATCTGGTGTTCCATGCAGATAAGGTTGTTTCGCGTCCCAAACCTGGTTTTCTTCCGAAAGTTGTTTCTAATAAGAATATTAACCAGGAAATCATTGTTCCTTCTCTGTGTCCTAATCCAGTTTCGAAGAAGGAACGATTATTACACAATCTTGATGTGGTTCGGGGTTTAAAATTCTATTTAAAAGCAACTAAAGATTTCAGACAAACATCATCCTTGTTTGTTGTCTATTCTGGTAAGAGGAGAGGTCAGAAAGCGACTGCTACCTCTCTTTCCTTCTGGCTGAAAAGCATCATCCGATTGGCTTATGAGACTGCTGGACAGCAGCCTCCTGAACGAATTACAGCTCATTCCACCCGAGCTGTAGCTTCCACATGGGCCTTCAAGAATGAGGCTTCTGTTGAACAGATTTGTAAGGCAGCGACTTGGTCTTGACTGCATACTTTTGCCAAATTTTACAAATTCAATACTTTTGCTTCTTCGGAGGCTATTTTTGGGAGAAAGGTTTTGCAAGCAGTGGTGCCTTCCGTTTAGGTTACCTGACTTGCTTCCCTCCCTTCATTCATGTCCTAAAGCTTTGGTATTCGTATCCCACAAGTAAGGATGAATCCGTGGACTGGATACACCAAGTAAGAGAAAACAGAATTTATGCTTACCTGAGAAATTACTTTCTCTTACGGTGTATCCAGTCCATGGCCCGCCCTGGCACTTAAGTCAGGTTCAAATTTATTTTTTGTAAAACTACAGTCACCACTGCACCCTATGGTTTCTCCTTTTTCTCCTAACCGTCGGTCGAATGACTGGGGGGGCGGAGCCTGAGGGGGAGCTATATGGACAGCTCTGCTGTGTGCTCTCTTTGCCACTTCCTGTAGGGAATGAAAATATCCCACAAGTAAGGATGAATCCGTGGACTGGATACACCGTAAGAGAAAGTAATTTATCAGGTAAGCATAAATTCTGTTTTTATGCAATAAATAAGTGTTTTTTTTCCAAATATTTATTTATATCCAACAAGGACCCATAACAATCAGATAGTAGTAAAAGAAACATAGCCATTAAATAAAAACAAGAGTAAAGCTTTTTCCAAACCATAGCTTGGGTATAACAAGTGTACATATAGTATATAAATTATTCCACATTCAATACTATGTTATAGGTACACATCAACTCTTTGGATGTGTCTTATGTAAAGAAAAAGAATAACCCAGATAATAATATTATGCTTCGTGATACTCTATACCTTGTTGAGTTTTTATTTTTACATAGAAAAACAACACGATACCCCAAAACAACAAAAAAAAAAACAAAAAAAAAAAAACCCTTCACCATCTCCCCAGCAGAACTAGTTCAGAATTACGTAAGGGATGTATCAAATATTCAATTTCCGTGGGAGAAAAAACTTTTATAAATGCTGACCATTTGAGAAAGAATTTAACAACATGGACATCATTATCAACACTAATATTATATTGTTCAAGAATGCATTGTTTTTTTAAACAGTTTTTAATTTCTGATATACTAGGGACCGTAAGCGTTTTCCATTTTTTAAAGATAAGATATCTAACAGCCAATATAGTTATATTAATAAACTTCACATTGAGTTGTCTATCTTCTGGGTCAGGAAAGAGAAAAATGATATGTCTGCCTATCAAATTTAATGATGAGAGCTTTAGTATCTTACAAAGCCAAAATTGGACTTTGGACCATACGTTTTTAATTTTAGGGCAGGTCCATAACATGTGCAGGAGGTTTGCAGAGGGAAACGAGCATTTAGGACATGTAATAAAATTCATACTGCCGCGTAAAATATGTCATATGTAACAACTTCAAATGAGATTCTCTCCATGTGGCAGAAAGGGTTGTTTGAGTAACCTTTCGAATTGAGAGAGAAGGTATTTTAGATTCTACTTCCTGAGATATCAATGTGGCCCAATTAATAGCAATTTTGTCAAGATTAATTGTGCCCCTGTCGGAGACAATAATCAGATAGCATGGAGAAATTGACATGAGTCTATTTTTTGCCAGAATGAACCAGTTTTCTATGCGCCCCAGTGACCAATTCCAGCCATACTCATTCACTAACTTCATAGCATAGTGTCTAGCCTGAAGATAGGCAAAAAAGTTTCTCTGGGAGATATTGAATTCCACCCTAAGAGCATCAAATGATTTCACACATCTTTTTTTATGTCAAGTATCTGAAGAACATTAGCAAGCCCTTGGGTCTTCCACTCTAAAAAGATTGAAGATGGTGTTCCTAACTGAAATTGTGGGTTCCCCAAAAAACCTAGGAAACTCGACACCCGATGTTCTATTCCTAACAAAGTAAAATAAATAAGTGTTTAAACGACTTTTGTGGTATTACTAGTCTGACATTGAGGTTTCTCATTGTTCTATGTGTTTAGAAGCTATTGTACAACCCCCTCTAACATAGTGTTACATAACTTGGACGTGGTCCGTGCCTTAAAGTTTTACTTACAAGCAACTAAAGATTTCCGTCAATCATCATCATTATTCATTGTTTATTCTGGAAAGCGTAGGGGTCAGAAAGCTACGGCTACCTCTCTTTCTTTTTGGCTGAGAAGTATCATCCGCCTAGCATTTGAGACTGCTGGACAGCAGCCTCCTGAAAGAATTACGGCTCATTCCACTAGGACTGTGGCTTCAACATGGGTTTTTATAAACGATGCATCTGTTGAACAGATCTATAAGGCTGCGTCGTCCCTTCACACTTTTTCCAAATTTTACAAATTTGATACTTTTGCTTCTTCTGAGGCTATTTGTGAGAGAAAGGTTCTTCAAGCAGCGGTGCCTTCCATTTAGGTCCCTGTCTTGTACCTCCCTTTCATCCGTGTCCTATTGCTTTGGTATTGGTTTCCCACAAGTAAGGATGAAATCCGTGGACTCATCATATCTTTGTAAAAGAAAAGTAAATTTATGCTTACCTGATAAATTAATTTCTTTTACGATATGACGAGTCCACGGCCCACCCTGTTATTTTAAGACAGATTTATTTAATTTTGTGAAAACTTCAGTCACCTCTGCACCTTTTTAGCTTTTCCTTTTCTCTTCCTATAACCTTTGGCCGAATGACTGGAGGTGGAGGGGAAGGGAGGGGATATATATACAGCTCTGCTGTGGTGCTCTTTGCCACTTCCTGTTAGCAGGAGGTTAATATCCCACAAGTAAGGATGAAATCCGTGGACTCTTTATATCGTAAAAGAAATTAATTTATCAGATAAGCATAAATTTACTTTTTCATTAGTTGGGTCCAAAAATTACAGGAACAACGTTTTGAACCTACAATAGGCTCTTAGTCATGTACACTGATTGCATGCAGGTTTGTACCTTTTATACCCTCACCTGTGTAATACAGAGTACTAGGTAACATTATAGTGACATCTACTGGTAATATATCGATATTACACCTTCCTTCAACTTCAATGTAAACCCATAATGTACTATACTAAAAAAGTTAAAAACATAGGTAAAGTAAACCATTATATACAATTTTAAAAAAAACTGAATATAACACAACAAAGTATATGTTTTCTTTAAATCAGAATAAGCTCCAATAAAAGTCTCTATTGAGACCTTTAGGCATCATAGTATCCAATTTGTTTATCCAATACATCTCCCTTACTTTAAGAAGGTGTTCCCTGTCACATCCTCTCCTGGGGACAGCCACGTGTTCGATAACTAGGAAGAGAATAAAGACAGGCAAGTATAAATACATTTATTGCAAGGTAAGTGCACAAATAGCTAAATGGCCACTTACTAGCGTTTAAAAAGATTAAAAGCACATCAGTTGTATAAGCACACAAGTTCCCTAGAAAGCCACGATCAGGAGTCCCCGGCACTCACGCCACCTTAGCCGTAGATAAACTAAGTCTGGAACAGAGCACCAGTGGTCAATCAGAGCCGGTCAGGAAAGTGTGAGATGAATGAAACAGTTTCATTCATCTCACACTTTCCTGACCGTCTCTCCCTTTAAAAGGTTCTCTAATGAAGAGATAACACTTGTATGTTTATTAAGGTATAGAGGCTACATATATCAAGAGGGAACAATATACACTTGTCACCAACATGGCCTAGTTCTTCAGTCTTAGCTAAAAAAAATCATAAGTATCTCTTACATAGGAAGGGGTTTTTACTACCAATGGTTGCAATACCTTATCTAGGAAAATGGCAATTTGTGTAAAAATGGGCCACATGCCTGCCACTATGGGGTGTCCTGGAGGTTTATTAAGATTTTTGTGAATTTTGGGGAGTACATAGATTTACTGGTCTGATTAGATTCTTTACTAACAATGAGTTCTTAAAATTATATGTGATGGTATTCATTTTAACAGCTCTGGTGACAACAGATTCAATCTCTTTGTTAATTTGAATAGTTGAATCTCTTAGCAGTTCTTGATATATTTGTTTGTCTGCCAAATGTTTCTTAATTTTATCAATGTAGTTTTTTTTTTATTTTGCACAACTACCCTTGTCCGCCTCTTTTATGACGATCTTGTTATTTTTCAAGGAGTTTATTGCTAATTGGGCTTTTTTATTTTTAGCCACAGGCTGTCTTTTTTTCTCTTTATTAAACAAGTTATCAGTTTCCTTCTGCACTAAATTCATATATGTTGCTACACTGTGAGTAGATGTAGGTGTAAATTTACTGTGACTTCAATACCGTATTTTTTTGTATCCTGAAATTTGGAAGTGCTGAAACTAGTGGTTGTATTAGGACTCCAAACTGAGTCATGTGAATTAGCAAAGTGTATTTTAAGTTTAAATTTTCTAAAAAAAATTGTAAATCCTGCTAAATTTAAAAAAAAATCACAATAATCACCAAAAACAAAACGATAAACCCTTATTCAATATATCCATTTCCTCTTTACTTCAATGTTGTGAATTACATTTAATTCTTTTTTGTGCGCATAATTTCATTAGAATGTGTACTATATTTGATCGCAGTATTGCTATTGTTTGTATCAACATCAATCACATTTGTATTATTAGCTGTAACAACATCAAAATTCACATCATTAATATTAGTGGTTGTCATAGTCCCATTATTTGATGTTGTGTTTTTTGTACCCAAAATCCTGTTACCAGGTAGAGTGACATTCCGGTTCCCAATATTTTCAATTCCTTTATATGATTTTGGCAGAGTGTCTATTTCTGAAATCACGTCTGCTGGTTATTCGTGTGTTCTCATTTGGCATATCCCCTTAATATTACTTTTATGTCCTTTACACATTGGCACCCCTTTATCATATTCATCTGTTTTCATCTGCATACATGTCTGTGTTTGTGGGGCCTGTGTGTTGATCTCTATAAGATTTGTGTTGGACAATAAGGGTTTTGCATACCTTAATCCTGTTGTTGAAGCATCACGATACCATGCAGCTGGCTTATCCGTTCCCATCTCTAGCGGTAGTAACAGCATTGATTCCCTCTTTCCCTCTCGATCTGCTAGGTCTGAAAAGATCTGAGTGGCCCATCGCTCTTCATGCCGCGTTTCCAGTGTTTCCTACCGGCCCTGTGTAGTCTATGTCTGAGTCCTCCGTTAAAAAACTTGTGGAGGACTCAGAACCGCTGTATGCCTCCTCTGTTGCACAGCGTTTACGGCCCCTCCTCCTGGGATCATGTGCTTCCATTTTGTTGGTCCCAGCAAAGCTAATACTCTGATGCCATCTATAAATGGTTCCAAGGCAGTAGTCTTGCTCATCTCTGACGAATTTTTGGCATTTGCAACCTTCCAACTGTTTTCTGTATTCAGCAACCAATATCTCCACTTCCATCACAAGCTTTTTATACTTATCCAATGGTAAGTTTTTCACCAGTTGCTCCTTATGTTTATTGATGGACTCCTTGTTCGAATATGATCGGGTTGATTGACACCCCCTACTAGCAGCCAATTGGCCGCAAATCTGCAGAGGGGGGCATTGCACAAGGAGTTCACCAGAACTGCTTGAGCAATGTTAAATGCTGACAGCGTATACTGTCGGCATTTACCATTGTCGGGCGGACATGGTTTGCTACAGCCATATGATAATTCGATCCTAAAGTATCTACTTAACTGAGGTCTCTTGGAGTGCCAAACATTCAGGCATGCAGGCTGTCATTTTTCCTACAGTGTATTATTGAGTGGTACAATAACTATGAAAATACTAGTACAGATACAGTGGGTATTGAAAACAATCACCCCCCTTAAAAATAATCACATTTTGTTGCTTTGCAGCCTGACATAAAGACAGACACAGTTTTTGTTTATCCAGTTGCAATTACTCATTGCAACTTATAACATAAGAAAGATATAACACTAACATGTCAGGCAAAAATAAAGACAATTCAAAAACAGAATCACTGAGTTGGAAAAAGGATCTCCCCCTCCTAAAATTACTTGCAAACTCAATCAGGTGTAGCTAATCACCTTCTCAACGGTACACACAAAGCCATTTGACCTTCACCTGTGATCTGCTGTTGGCATATTGCTTAGCTCAGCATGAAAAGAGCTTTCCTGGAGCATCTTAGTCCCTGGTAGCGCAACTGAAGCAAAAAATGAACTATGGGTGGCAGGGCACTGTCAAAAGATGGATACAAGAAAATATCAAAGGCTTTATCAATGACTAGAAGCACAGTGAAGCTTATTATGTATACAACACAGACCATCTCTGGATCAGGACATTGCTCCAAAACTGGATGAAATAGCCGGGAGGAAACTGGTGGCTACCAAGAGGCCCACAGCAACTCTGAAGCAGTTGCGGGAATTTATGACAAAGAGTGGTCATTGTGTGCATGTGACAACAATATCACAAATTCTCCACAAATGTGGCTTGTATGGGAGGGTTGCAAGAAAAAAGCCACTCCTCAAGAAAGGCCACATTCAGTCACGATTGAGCTTTGCCATAACATACCTGTAAGGATAGAAGGAATGAGGAGAGCAAAGCGGTTATAGCCTGTAGTTTTGAATCCACACTCTTCAAATGTGGGGTGTGTGTTCCCAGCGTCAGACCCTGACGAGTAACTGCATTTACTACCTCATTAGGGTCCATGGCCCAAGTATAATTTAATGCTTGTGGGATATTCTTCTATCAGACCAAATTTGGCCGTTAGTTGTCTTATCCTGGCATCAAGTGGAATGATAGGAAATATCATAGAGCAGAGAGAGAGCTTGTAAAATGAGGTAAGCAGTACTCACAGCAGGCAGGGCAGTACTCAGCGGCAACAGGAAGGTAATCCAGAAGTATGGCAGTTCAGGGGTAAACCAATTGAAGGACCGGGAACAGGCAGGAGTCAGAAACAAAAGGATATCCAGCAGTATAACAGTTCAGGGGTAAACCAAGAGAATGGTCAGACTGGTAGAGTTCAGCAATAAAGTATCAATCAAGTAGTTAAGGGGTTAAGCAAGCAGAGAAGTCAAACTAGCAGAGTTCAGTATCAGTATAGCAATCCAGTAAACAGAAATACAGCACCCTGGAGAACATGAAGTAACACCTATACTTGGGCACAGGTGAGAGAAACTGAGGCACTTACATAGCGAAGACAGGGCAGGCGGTGATGATGTCATCACCATGCTGCAGTTACACTGCCGCATCCCTAGCAACAGGAGGACTGCCTGCGTCCACAGCAGAGTGGAGGAGCAGCTTCAGCGGTTAAGCTTCTGCTCTCTATCCACATCCATCCAGCTTTCAGGGTTTCTCCTTTGAGTGATAACCACTTTATTATCATTCAGCTACCCTCATTGTATGGTGTCAATATTGCATTTGTGACGTTTTTATTAGTTTTAATAAATTCTATCTTTTACTACTTGCGTGTGAGATACTGTTTGCCTACCAGTATAAAGTAGGTGTGCGCATTATCCTGAGCCTGGAGCGGCTCCACTAAATGTGAGTAACTATTTGTATGTTTTCTACCATACATTCCAAGTGGGTTACAGAGTTACACTATGGTGTGTTTTTTCTTCTATCATTCTATGTGAGGATGAATTTGAAGACATTGATTGTTGAAGAACTCCTTTAGGAGGGAACATATCCTTCTAACCAATTAATGAACTTTGAGTTCACATTTCTATTTTTCACATTTATTTCACTGATATCTCGGAGAACTGTTGAAGAGCATTATATGTGTTAGGGAGTGAAAGCAATGGTTTTGAGATAGTAAGTAACACATTGGGGGGTAGTTATCAAGCCGTCTACTTTTCTGGCTTCGCCGGCCCAATACGTCCGCCTAAGCTCGCCTACCTTCGCCGTCGCGGACCTTGAATACGTTCGCCTAAGTTATCAAATAAAGCTGTCAAAAAGCCGCGGGGCGATGAGCAGCGGACTGTGACAGTTATCACTCATCCGATCTCGCTGCCCTTCGGCTTTTTCCCAGCTTTATTGCTAGCCTGTCACTAAGCACTCACACTAAACTGCACTGTTCTACCCCCTATACCGGCGCCCCCGGAGCCCCCCGCAACTAAATAAAGTTACTAACCCCTAAACCGCCGCTCCTAGACCCTGCCGCAACTCTTATAAATGTATTAACCCCTAAACCGCCGCTCCCGGACACCGCTGCCACCTACAGTATACCTAGTAACCCCTATCCTGCCCCCCCTACACCGTCGCCCTCTATTATAAAATTATTAACCCCTATCCTGCTGATCCCGCACCTCTCCGCAACTAAATAAATAGTTTAACCCCTAAACCGCCGCTCCATGAACCCGCCGCAACCTATATTAAACCTATTAACCCCTATCCTGCCCCCCTACACCGTCGCCACCTATAATAAATTTATTAACCCCTATCCTGCCCCCCACTACGCCGCCGCCACTGTAATAAAATTATTAACCCCTAAACCTAAGTCTAACCCTAACGCCCCCCTAACTTAAATATTAATTAAATAAATCTAAATAAATTAACTCTTATTAACTAAATGAATCCTATTTAAAACTAAATACTTACCTTTAAAATAAACCCTAATATAGCTACAATATAAATAAGAATTATATTCTAGCTATCTTAGGATTTATATTTATTTGACAGGTAACTTTCAATTTATTTTAACCATGTACAATAACTATTCAATAGTTATTAACTATTTAATAGCTTACCTAGCTAAAATAAAGAGAAATGTACCTGTGAAATAAATCCTAACCTAAGTTACAATTACACCTAACACTACACTATACTTTAATAAATTATTCCTATTTAAAAATAAATACTTACCTGTAAAATAAACCCTAAGATAGCTACAATATAATTAATAATTATATTATAGCTATCTTAGGATTTATATTTATTTTACAGGTAACTTTGTATTTATTTTAGCTAGTTAGAATAGTTATTAAATAGTTATTAACTATTTAATAACTACCTAGCTAAAAGAAATACAAAATTACCTGTAAAATAAATCCTAACCTAAGTTACAATTAAACCTAATACTACACTATCATTAAATTAACTAAATAAACTACCTACAAATAACTACAATTAAATACAATTACATAAACTAACTAAAGTACAAAAAATAAAAAAAGCTAAGTTACAAAAAATAAAAAAATAAGTTACAAACATGTTAAAAATATTACAACAATTTTAAGCTACTTACACCTAATCTAAGCCCCCTAATAAAATAACAAACCCCCCCAAAATAAGAAAAATCCCTACCCTATTCTAAATTAAATAAATTTCAAAGCTCTTTTACCTTACCAGCCCTTAAAAGGGCCATTTGTGGGGGCATGCCCCAAAAAGTTCAGCTCTTTTGCCTGTAAAAGAAAAATTCAACCCCCCCCCAACATTAAAACCCACCACCCACATACCCCTAATCTAACCCAAACCCCCCTTACAAAAACCTAACACTAATCCCCTGAAGATCATCCTACCTTGAGTCGTCTTCACTCAGCCGAGCCACCGATGGAACTGAAGAGGACATCCGGAGCGGAAGAAGTTAATCCTCCAAGCGGCGCTGAAGAAATCTTCCATCCGATGAATTCATCATCCAGGCGGCGCTGAAGAAGTCTTTGATCCGGCTGATGTCATCTTCCAAGAGGCGCTGAAGATGTCTTCTATCCGGGCGAAGTCATCTTCCAAGCTGGGTCTTGAATCTTCCTTCCGCCGACGCGGAACCACCTTCTTCACCGACGGGCTACGACGAATGACGGCTCCTTTAAGGGACGTCATCCAAGATGGCGTCCCCTCAATTCCGATTGGCTGATAGGATTCTATCAGCCAATCGGAATTAAGGTAGGAAAATCTGATTGGCTGATGGAATCAGCCAATCAGATTCAAGTTCAATCCGATTGGCTGATCCAATCAGCCAATCAGATTGAGCTCGCATTCTATTGGCTGATCGGAACAGCCAATAGAATGCGAGCTCAATCTGATTGGCTGATTCCATCAGCCAATCAGATTTTTCCTACCTTAATTCCGATTGGCTGATAGAATCCTATCAGCCAATCGGAATTGAGGGGACGCCATCTTGGATGACGTCCCTTAAAGGAGCCGTCATTCGTCGTAGTCCGTCGGTGAAGAAGGTGGTTCCGCGTCGGCGGAAGGAAGATTCAAGACCCGGCTTGGAAGATGACTTCGCCCGGGATAGAAGACATCTTCAGCGCCTCTTGGAAGATGACATCGGCCGGATCAAAGACTTCTTCAGCGCCGCCTGGATGATGACTTCATCGGATGGAAGATTTCTTCAGCGCCGCTTGGAGGATTAACTTCTTCCGTTCCAGATGTCCTCTTCAGTTCCATCGGTGGCTCGGCTGAGTGAAGACGACTCAACGTAGGATGATCTTCAGGGGATTAGTGTTAGGTTTTTGTAAGGGGGGTTTGGGTTAGATTAGGGGTATGTGGGTGGTGGGTTTTAATGTTGGGGGGGGTTGTATTTTTCTTTTACAGGCAAAAGAGCTGAACTTTTTGGGGCATGCCCCCACAAATGGCCCTTTTAAGGGCTGGTAAGGTAAAAGAGCTTTGAAAATTATTTAATTTAGAATAGGGTAGGGATTTTTCTTATTTTGGGGGGTTTGTTATTTTATTAGGGGGCTTAGATTAGGTGTAAGTAGCTTAAAATTGTTGTAATATTTTTAACATGTTTGTAACTTATTTTTTTATTTTTTGTAACTTAGCTTTTTTTATTTTTTGTACTTTAGTTAGTTTATGTAATTGTATTTAATTGTAGTTATTTGTAGATAGTTTATTTAGTTAATTTAATGATAGTGTAGTATTAGGTTTAATTGTAACTTAGGTTAGGATTTATTTTACAGGTAATTTTGTATTTCTTTTAGCTAGGTAGTTATTAAATAGTTAATAACTATTTAATAACTATTCTAACTAGCTAAAAGAAATACAAAGTTACCTGTAAAATAAATATAAATCCTAAGATAGCTATAATATAATTATTATTTATATTGTAGCTATCTTCGGGTTTATTTTACAGGTAAGTATTTAGTTTTAAATAGGAATAATTTATTTAATGATAGTGTAGTGTTAGGTGTAATTGTAACTTAGGTTAGGATTTATTTCACAGGTACATTTCTCTTTATTTTAGCTAGGTAAGCTATTAAATAGTTAATAACTATTTAATAGTTATTGTACATGGTTAAAATAAATTGAAAGTTACCTGTCAAATAAATATAAATCCTAAAATAGCTAGAATATAATTCTTATTTATATTGTAGCTATATTAGGGTTTATTTTAAAGGTAAGTATTTAGTTTTAAATAGGATTCATTTAGTTAATAAGAGTTAATTTATTTAGATTTATTTAATTAATATTTAAGTTAGGGGGGCGTTAGGGTTAGGGTTAGGTTTAGGGGTTAATAATTTTATTACAGTGGCGGCAGCGAAGTGGGGGGCAGGATAGGGGTTAATAAATTTATTATAGGTGGCGACGGTGTAGGGGGGGCAGATTAGGGGTTAATAAATTTATTATAGGTGGCGACGGTGTAGGGGGGGCAGGATAGGGGTTAATACATTTAATATAGGTTGCGGCGGGTTCAGGGAGCGGCGGTTTAGGGGTTAATACATTTATTATAGTTGCGGTGGGCTCCGGGAGCGGCGGTTTAGGGGTTAATATGTATAGAGTAGCTTGCGGTGGGCTCCGGGAGCGGCGGTTTAGGGGGTAATAACTTTATTTAGTTGCGGCGGTGTAGGGGGGGTCAGATTAGCGGTGTTTAGACTCGGGTACATGTTAGGGTGTTAGGTGCAGACAGTTCCCATAGAAATCAATGGGATGTCTGGCAGCAGCGAACTTGTACTTTCGCTATGGTCAGACTCCCATTGATTCCTATGGAATCCGCCGCCTCCAGGCTGGCGCTTTGAAAACCAGGTACGCTGGGCCGTAAAAGTGCCGAGCGTACCTGCTAGTTTTTTGATAACTAGCAAAAGTAGTGAGAATGTGCCGCACTTGTGTGCGGAACATCTGAAGTGACGTAACAATCGATCTGTGTCGGACTGAGTCCGGCGGATCGAAGTTTACGTCACAAAATTCTACTTTTGCCGGTCTCGAGCCTTTGATAACTAAGGCGAATCAGCCTCGCCACAAATACGCTGCGGAATTCCAGCGTATTTGAGGTTGACGGCTTGATAACTAGGCCCCATTGTCTGCAAATACTCTCCAGTTAGACATGCATCGATTTCTGAGGGAAAATAAGCATGCGAGAATCCCACATCAAATATTAACATGACATAGTCCGTATATGTCTGGTGAATTACGTATGTATGTATCTGTTCTATGCATATGCTAAAGATTAACGGCGACAATGGGCACCCTTGTCTGGTACCATTGCAAATGTGAATATTCTTGGATTGGTGTCTAATAGCTCGAACTTGGACTGTAGGTGTGGAATATAAAATTTTTATAGCCTCTAAAAATCTCCCATCAAATCCCAATTAATGAAATCATATATTTCCAGTCAACTCTATCGAATGCCTTCTCTGCATCCAGAGATAAGACCAGAGAAGGTACTCTGTGATCATGGAGATAGTCTATTACCAAGATCATTCTGTGTATATTATCAGGGGCTTCCCTATCCTTAATAAATCCCACTTGATCAGGGTGTATAATGGTGGGTAGAATATGTTTTAGTCGATTAGCCAAAATTTTTACTATTTTGATATCTTGGTTAATAAGGGAAATTGGCCTATAGCTAGTACAAAATTTAGGATTTTTCCCTGGTTTCGGAATTACTACAATCTTAGCTTGAAGGAGATCTTACGCGAGTTCCTTACCCTCCATAATATGATTTTTATAGCCGCTAATACCTCCTTACCCTCCATAATATGATTTTTATAGCCGCTAATACTTCTGCATATGTGATTTTAGCATTCAAGTTTTCTCGGTACTCTTTTGTTATGGGTCTCAAATTTGCTTTTTCTATAAAGCATTTAAACAATATTTGGGTAGACTTAGTGTAGTGGACTTTTTTACCATCATATACATTACCATAATACTGTGTGAAAACATCAACGATTTCCTGAGAGTGGGAAGTTGATCGACCCTCAGAGTCTTGTATCATTGGTATAGATAGACGAATCTGTGATAGTGCAAACAAAACACAGAAGGGCGCCTCCTAGTGTGATATAGTACAGACTGTATACATATACACAATTTTAATACATAGTGGAAATTTTTGTACACTGGTTTTTAAACTGTATTTTATTAAAGTGATTTTATACATTTCACTTGACTGAGAGACAGTTATTTTGCGGTTGGAGGAAACGCCCTAGACGGAGGCGTGTGGGAGCCCAAGAGCAGTGAGCTGAGACACTGAGAGATCCCAGTAGGTTTCACTAAGCACGAGTGAGTGCTGCCACACTTGTGAGTACTGGTCTATTGCAATTGTGTATATGTATACAGTCTGTACTATATCACACTAGGAGGCGCCCTTCTGTGTTTTGTTTGCACTATCACAGATTCGTTTTTTACCTCTTTTTGGGAAGGAGCCGCCGTCACTGGAGGATAAAGACACCAATGGGTGTGAGTCCAAGTGGGGACCACATCAACAGAGACTGATTATCCTATGGACTGATAAGTCATAGCATTATATATGTACTGTAACTATTGGTTTATATTGTTATCATTGTATTGTCTTGTATAGTGTTATTTGGACCATTGGGTTCGTTTGCGCCCCCTTGAGTGGTGATGAGGGATTGTCATCAGGCTGGTTTTTTGGTATAGATAGAGCTTGGTAGCTATCTCTTATTTTTTGCTAAGTATTTTTCTGGCTTACTGGCCAGGATGATAGGGATTATAGTCAGGTACTCATTCTATAGGACATATTAAAGTCCACCAACTAATGAATGTTTAAAAGCACTATAATTTCTGTTATGACTACACCTACAATTAATATTGTAAATGTTTTTACCCATTTACATGGAATATCACTTTGTTATAAAGTTAAACTATTTATCATGTTGTTTGTTATTCAAGTATGCACTTTTATGATGTACTGTACACAAAACATAAACTCACCAACAACACACAGACAATTTGTCCATCTGGGGCAAACCATACTTATTGTAAACCCGAATACTTTAATCTATGGGCAGTTTTTATAGATTGTTAATTTAGCATTGTGTTTAGTTTGTATTTCGTACTTGTAACCTTTGATTTTGTTAATTAGTTTTCTAGGGAGTCTATTTCTGAATG
The DNA here is from genome assembly GCF_027579735.1 of Bombina bombina. Taxonomy (NCBI): domain Eukaryota; kingdom Metazoa; phylum Chordata; class Amphibia; order Anura; family Bombinatoridae; genus Bombina; species Bombina bombina. The sequence goes on along the minus strand of NC_069502.1, from coordinate 778,634,820 downwards.
CAGTTGTCATAAGTCATAAGTGTATAATTTTTTTTCTTATATAAAGCTTTCTCTTTAATCAGTATTCCCATAATCACTGATTTGTGTGCAGCCCATGGTGAGATAGGATTTTTAGTAGAATCTAAATTAATCTGCCAAAACTCTTGAATTTTTTAATAAATTGTCTTTTGTGACTGGGTTTTTAATGCATGAGGGATCATATGTCCAGGTTTTTATCCTTTTCAGGGTCTGTTAGGTCTCCCAAATGTAGTTGTGTAATGGAATGATCCGACCATAAGCAGGTATGTATATCTACTGATTGTAGGATTGGTTGGAGGATCTGGCTAGTATATACATAATCTATTTTTGTATAGCAGTTATGTGCTGCTGAGTAAAATGTAGTATCTGTTGTGATCCCATTCAGTGTGTTCCACGTATACTGCAGCGTATGTTGGTTCAGGGACTCTACAATGTTCTTAGCGATTATATGTTGCCTTTGTTTTGTTTTTTTTAGTTTGTATTGTAGAAACTCTTTGTGTTAATGCTTGGAGGTCTATATTGAAGTCTCCTGCTAAGACTATTCTTATTTTGGACAAGCCAGTAAGTAGATTAGAGGAGCACTAAAGAACTTGTCTTCTTGCTCATTAGGTGCGTATATATTACATAGGAGTATGTCTACATCTTGTATTTGGCCATGTACCAAGATATATCTGCCATCTTTATCAGAGATAGTTTCTTTGTGTAAAAATGGTGAAGAGGAATGTGTTAAGACAGAAACTCCCCTTTTCTTGGAGTCAAGTGTTGAGTGATATTGCAATGGATAATCTTTCGCCCAGTACTTAGGAATTTGGGCTATAAGAAAGTGGATTTCCTGGAGGAAAACTTTTATGATGTACTGTACACAAAACATAAACTCACCAACAACACACAGACAATTTGTCCATCTGGGGCAAACCATACTTATTGTAAACCTGAAAGACAAGAAGATATATATTACTATAATTATTAACCCGCAGAAGAGCAGGGACGCACTATACCTTTTCAACCCAATCACACAGCCTCAGATGGGGGACTCTGACTATTATACGCTGACGATTTATCTACACATTAAACACAATGACGATACCTAAGCTTAGTTTGATCTCGCATAATGTGAGAGGACTTAATACCGATATAAAAAGATGGATAGCTATGACTAATTATAGAAGGCTGAAGCCTTCTATAATTAGTCATAGCTATCCATCTTTTTATATCGGTATTAAGTCCTCTCACATTATGCGAGATCAAACTAAGCTTAGGTATCGTCATTGTGTTTAATGTGTAGATAAATCGTCAGCGTATAATAGTCAGAGTCCCCCATCTGAGGCTGTGTGATTGGGTTGAAAAGGTATAGTGCGTCCCTGCTCTTCTGCGGGTTAATAATTATAGTAATATATATCTTCTTGTCTTTCAGGTTTACAATAAGTATGGTTTGCCCCAGATGGACAAATTGTCTGTGTGTTGTTGGTGAGTTTATGTTTTGTGTACAGTACATCATAAAAGTGCATACTTGAATAACAAACAACATGATAAATAGTTTAACTTTATAACAAAGTGATATTCCATGTAAATGGGTAAAAACATTTACAATATTAATTGTAGGTGTAGTCATAACAGAAATTATAGTGCTTTTAAACATTCATTAGTTGGTGGACTTTAATATGTCCTATAGAATGAGTACCTGACTATAATCTCTATCATCCTGGGGACTTTAGTTTCAAGTAAGTCCCAACTTCAGCATCTAAGAGTGTAATTTTTATTGAGGATTCTTTATATCAGTCCGGACTTTATCAAGTTTTACTTTTCTTCTTCATGACTTTTGTCCATCTTGGCCTTTGAGATCTTGCTTGTGGATGAGATGGGTCAGGTAGATTTAATGAAACTTCTGTTTCTAAAATATCAGGTGGTTCTAGTTCAAGAAATTTACAGATGTCAGGAATTTCCTCTGCTGTTTTGATAGTAACTGTTCTTCCATTTTTCATGACATGTAGCGCAAAAGGAAAACCCCATCTATATGGAATGTGGTGTTTTCTTAATATCTTTCGTTGTAGGGTTCTGACACATAGGTCTTGAAAAAATTGGATGACATTCCCTTGGAATTTGAATGTGGGGTTTTGTCTGGCTGCTAATCAAATTTTTTCTTTATCTGGGAATCTGAGAAGTTTAAAGATCACATCTCTTGGTGGCTGATCCTTTTTGGGTTTTGCTCTAAGAGCTCTATGAGCTCTTTCCAGTTGGTATTCTGACTCATTGGGTTCTCCCAGGATAGCATGAAACAACTGTTGGAGATAGGAAGGGAGATCTTAATTGGAGACCATCTCAGGGATTCTTTTGAGTCTAATATTAGATCTTATACTCCTATTCTCCATATCTTTTAGTTTGACTTCTATCTCCAATATTGGATGTTGTTGATTTGAAAGATAATGTGAGACCATGATGACCTCTTTGCCCATTTCATCTGTAGTGGTCTCTAAAGTTTTGACACGGTTTCCCAGTTCTGAGATTTTGTTTTTTACATCAGTCAGACTATTAGTGAAGACTGTCCATTTTCTCCCACAACTTTTCAAAATTAGTAGCAATATCTTGCTTATATACCAGGGCTTGAAAGTCAGCCTTAGTCACAGGAGTTAAATCTTGTGACCCTGTTTGAGTTTCATTTTCAGAGTAATTTTCTTCTTCCATCTCTGCTGTAGCCATATCTTGGAGTTCATTTATTTTAGAAGCTCTAAAGAATGTGGTTGTGGGTTTAGCCATTTTGTCAGCTTTAGTAGATTTTCTGGTGGACATAGTGGTTTTCCAGATTCTTAGGCTATAGCTCTTATATAATGAATATTGTGTAAACAGTCCTGTTAGAGTTTGTTGAAAGATATATATTGTGATTTTTGTGATGAAGAAAGTCAATATCTATCTCAGCATTTCCCAAGTTGTTGCTATGTTCACAATTGATGTGATTGTTGGGTTTTGGTCAAGAAAAAAGCAGCCATTCATTCAATATAGGGATGATTACAACCATACACTCTCTGTTCTTGCTGTGCGTAATTTTTTCAACCTGTGCAGCTATGAGTGCCCTCCATTTTATCTTTTAGCTTGCCGCTTGTTAGTATCTTTTATTACATTTAAGTTTTGCAGCTTATCTACATAGCTTTTTGGATGGTGGCTCTGTTATGTATTTCTTACATCGTTTCCACCTCTTGGCTGTTAGACTACACAGAGTTCTAAAACCAAATTTCCATGTTGGAGCTCAGTCCAGTTCCGCTCCCTGGCAAGGAGTACTTTTCAGAAGATATTTATCAAGTATGGGTTGTTATTGCTGAATTCTGAACTGGCACTTCTCCCCAAGGTAAATGTCCACACTGGAAGGTGATGGAAAAAGGAAGGGGGATATGACCTGCTGACACCAGGTTCAGGGGGAAATGGAGGGGATAGTGCTAAATCCGTTAGCTGTATCAGAGGTCCAACTCTATGCAGTTATTTTGCCAGCAGGGCTTGTGTAGATAGTGTGTGAGTGAGCTAGCTGTATATACCGCATGAGGCATAAAAGTGTCCATTCTATGCACCCCACTTGGGCTTGGGTGTTGTATCTATTAACTTAGGGTCTTCAGTTATTGCGTGGCCAAAGCAAGGCACTACTCCGTAATATTGAGGGATTTTGCTAGAATTAGAGGTGGGGGGCTTCGGTGTCTTGCCTCTCTGTTATATACATAGGCCTAGATTTAGAGTTCGGCGGTAAAAGGGCTGTTAACGCTCCGCGGGTTTTTTTCTGGCCGCACCATAAATTTAACTCTGGTATCGAGAGTTCAAACAAATGCTGCGTTAGGCTCCAAAAAAGGAGCGTAGAGCATTTTTACCGCAAATGCAACTCTCGATACCAGAGCTGCTTACGGACGCGGCCGGCATCAAAAACGTGCTCGTGCACGATTCTCCCATAGGAAACAATGGGGCTGTTTGAGCTGAAAAAAAACCTAACACCTGCAAAAAAGCAGCGTTCAGCTCCTAACGCAGCCCCATTGTTTCCTATGGGGAAACACTTCCTACGTCTGCACCTAACACTCTAACATGTACCCCGAGTCTAAACACCCCTAACCTTACACTTATTAACCCCTAATCTGCCGCCCACGCTATCGCTGACCCCTGCATTACACTTTTAACCCCTAATCTGCCGCTCCGTAAAACGCCGCCACCTACGTTATCCCTATGTACCCCTAATCTGCTGCCCTAACATCGCCGACCCCTATGTTATATTTATTAACCCCTAATCTGCCCCCCACAACGTCGCCGACACCTACCTACACTTATTAACCCCTAATCTGCCGAGCGGACCTGAGCGCTACTATAATAAAGTTATTAACCCCTAATCCGCCTCACTAACCCTATCATAAATAGTATTAACCCCTAATCTGCCCTCCCTAACATCGCCGACACCTACCTTCAATTATTAACCCCTAAACTTCCGATCGGAGCTCACCGCTATTCTAATAAATGGATTAACCCCTAAAGCTAAGTCTAACCCTAACACTAACACCCCCCTAAGTTAAATATAATTTTTATCTAACGAAATAAATTAACTCTTATTAAATAACTTATTCCTATTTAAAGCTAAATACTTACCTGTAAAATAAATCCTAATATAGCTACAATATAATTTATAATTATATTATAGCTATTTTAGGATTAATATTTATTTTACAGGCAACTTTGTAATTATTTTAACCAGGTACAATAGCTATTAAATAGTTAAGAACTATTTAATAGTTACCTAGTTAAAATAATAACAAATTTACCTGTAAAATAAATCCTAACCTAAGTTATAATTAAACCTAACACTACCCTATCAATAAAATAATTAAATAAACTACCTACAATTACCTACAATTAACCTAACACTACACTATCAATAAATAAATTAAACACAATTGCTACAAATAAATACAATTAAATAAACTAGCTAAAGTACAAAAAATAAAAAAGATCTAAGTTACAGAAAATAAAAAAATATTTACAAACATAATAAAAATATTACAACAATTTTAAACTAATTACACCTACTCTAAGCCCCCTAATAAAATAACAAAGCCCCCCAAAATAAAAAATTCCCTACCCTATTCTAAATTAAAAAAGTTACAAGCTCTTTTACCTTACCAGCCCTGAACAGGGCCCTTTGCGGGGCATGCCCCAAGAATTTCAGCTCTTTTGCCTGTAAAAGAATAAATACAATACCCCCCCCCCCAACATTACAACCCACCACCCACATACCCCTAATCTAACCCAAACCCCCCTTAAATAAACCTAACACTAATCCCCTGAAGATCTTCCTACCTTGTCTTCACCATCCAGGTATCACCGATCCGTCCTGGCTCCAAGATCTTCATCCAACCCAAGCGGGGGTTGGCGATCCATAATCCGGTGCTCCAAAGTCTTCCTCCTATCCGGCAAGAAGAGGACATCCGGACCGGCAAACATCTTCTCCAAGCGGCATCTTCGATCTTCTTCCATCCGGTGCGGAGCGGGTCCATCTTGAAGCAGGCGACGCGGATCCATCCTCTTCTTCCGATGTCTCCCGACTAATGACGGTTCCTTTAAGGGACGTCATCCAAGATGGCGTCCCTCGAATTCCGATTGGCTGATAGGATTCTATCAGCCAATCGGAATTAAGGTAGGAATTTTCTGATTGGCTGATGGAATCAGCCAATCAGAATCAAGTTCAATCCGATTGGCCGATCCCATCAGCCAATCAGATTGAGCTCGCATTCTATTGGCTGATCGGAACAGCCAATAGAATGCGAGCTCAATCTGATTGGCTGATTGGATCAGCCAATCGGATTGAACTTGATTCTGATTGGCTGATTCCATCAGCCAATCAGAAAATTCCTACCTTAATTCCGATTGGCTGATAGAATCCTATCAGCCAATCGGAATTCGAGGGACGCCATCTTGGATGACGTCCCTTAAAGGAACCGTCATTAGTCGGGAGACATCGGAAGAAGAGGATGGATCCGCGTCGCCTGCTTCAAGATGGACCCGCTCCGCACCGGATGGAAGAAGATCGAAGATGCCGCTTGGAGAAGATGTTTGCCGGTCCGGATGTCCTCTTCTTGCCGGATAGGAGGAAGACTTTGGAGCACCGGATTATGGATCGCCAACCCCCGCTTGGGTTGGATGAAGATCTTGGAGCCAGGACGGATCGGTGATACCTGGATGGTGAAGACAAGGTAGGAAGATCTTCAGGGGCTTAGTGTTAGGTTTATTTAAGGGGGGTTTGGGTTAGATTAGGGGTATGTGGGTGGTGGGTTGTAATGTTGGGGGGGGGGGGGGTATTGTATTTATTCTTTTACAGGCAAAAGAGCTGAACTTCTTGGGGCATGCCCCGCAAAGGGCCCTGTTCAGGGCTGGTAAGGTAAAAGAGCTTGTAACTTTTTTAATTTAGAATAGGGTAGGGAATTTTTTATTTTGGGGGGCTTTGTTATTTTATTAGGGGGCTTAGAGTAGGTGTAATTAGTTTAAAATTGTTGTAATATTTTTCTTATGTTGGTAAATATTTTTTTATTTTCTGTAACTTAGTTCTTTTTTATTTTTTGTACTTTAGCTAGTTTATGTAATTGTATTTATTTGTAGCAATTGTGTTTAATTTATTTATTGATAGTGTAGTGTTAGGTTAATTGTAAGTAATTGTAGGTAGTTTATTTAATTATTTTATTGATAGGGTAGTGTTAGGTTTAATTATAACTTAGGTTAGGATTTATTTTACAGGTAAATTTGTTATTATTTTAACTAGGTAACTATTAAATAGTTCTTAACTATTTAATAGCTATTGTACCTGGTTAAAATAATTACAAAGTTGCCTGTAAAATAAATATTAATCCTAAAATAGCTATAATATAATTATAATTTATATTGTAGCTATATTAGGATTTATTTTACAGGTAAGTATTTAGCTTTAAATAGGAATAAGTTATTTAATAAGAGTTAATTTATTTCGTTAGATAAAAATTATATTTAACTTAGGGGGGTGTTAGTGTTAGGGTTAGACTTAGCTTTAGGGGTTAATCCATTTATTAGAATAGCGGTGAGCTCCGATCGGAAGTTTAGGGGTTAATAATTGAAGGTAGGTGTCGGCGATGTTAGGGAGGGCAGATTAGGGGTTAATACTATTTATGATAGGGTTAGTGAGGCGGATTAGGGGTTAATAACTTTATTATAGTAGCGCTCAGGTCCGCTCGGCAGATTAGGGGTTAATAAGTGTAGGCAGGTGTCGGCGACGTTGAGGGGGGCAGATTAGGGGTTAATAAATATAATATAGGGGTCGGCGATGTTAGGGGCAGCAGATTAGGGGTACATAAATATAACGTAGGTGGCGGTCGGCAGATTAGGGGTTAAAAATTTTAATCGAGTGGCGGCGGTGTGGGGGGACCTCGGTTTAGGGGTACATAGGTAGTTTATGGGTGTTAGTGTACTTTAGGGTACAGTAGTTAAGAGCTTTATAAACCGGCGTTAGCCCAGAAAGCTCTTAACTCCTGCTATTTTCAGGCGGCTGGAATCTTGTCGTTAGAGCTCTAACGCTCACTGCAGAAACGACTCTAAATACCGGCGTTAGAAAGATCCCATTGAAAAGATAGGCTACGCAAATGGCGTAGGGGGATCTGCGGTATGGAAAAGTCGCGGCTGAAAAGTGAGCGTTAGACCCTTTAATCACTGACTCCAAATACCAGCGGGCGGCCAAAACCAGCGTTAGGAGCCTCTAACGCTGGTTTTGACGGCTACCGCCGAACTCTAAATCTAGGCCATAGTGTCTGCCACCTATAGAGGCCTACGGCCTAAGGAGTCTGTTGGGCTTGGTGAGGGGTTCGTGTAGTAGCTGTGTAATATTGCCTTACCAATTCTTTGCTGCCACAAGAAGAGTTTTAGCTGCCGATGGAAGTATTCTGCACCAGGCACTGGCTGGAGCAGTGTCACACTTGACGTCTTTGTAGCTGTTACTAGGCCCCAAAATGGTGGAGTCTCTGACCACTAGCTGTATGGCGTTAAGTCAAGTCCTCTCGTGATCAGTTGCATACTCAGCTAGTACATTTTTAGCTGTGAGCCGGTTCAGCAGGTTACTATTTCGGGATAATGCTAATTCTGCAGCCTAGTCGGGTTTCTGGCTCTCATGAGAGCTATCTAGTCTTCCGGGTCACAGGCCCAGGTCTTAAATATTCAGTCCTACCTACTCCTAGATATTTGCAGGTTTATCCAGTAGCTTAAGGGGTCCTCTGGGTTAAAATTAGCAGGTTTTAGGACCCTAATCTCTACTTTTATTAGTTTTAAGCTATGGAGCTCTTCAAAACTGCGTCCTCTTCCTTCACAGTCTAGCTCCACCCCATTTTCATTTTTTTAAGGTATAACATTGCAGTAAGATGAGGGGATTTTGGAGACTATTATTCTTTTTTATTACATGCTGACTCTTCTGTTTTTTTTTTACTTGCACCTCGCATTTGCTGGTCATTTTCTGATTTGAATTTAAGTTGTAAAAGGTATAAAAGTGCATTGTCACTTGTACATTTATACATTGGATGATTATCAGATATGATTAAAAAAAGGATAATTTATTAAACAATGGTGTCTTGAAAGTTAATAATTAATATATTTAACCTTTATGCCTGAAAAAATAATAATTTACATATATATTCTTCTACAAAGGAAATTATTGATCAAATAAATATATTCCACTTATCACAGAGGCCATGTATGACTTGCCATTCACAAATGAGCTTAAGGTATTAAGAATTTAAGTTTATCATGTACACTAGTAATACACCTCTTCAGATTTTTCACATTGAATGCAGAAATATAAAGTGAAACTCTAAGAGAAGGAAAGAAGGAATTTGACTGTAATGATACTGGCATTGACATTAGTTGTGTTATCTATGAAAGCATGAAGCTTATTACAATGTAAGTTGTCAAATACTATAATTATTAGTTTGATAAAAAAAATTTTAATGCAAGTGCAAGCTAAACCATATTTGGACAACTAGGCCATATGTCATAATTGGCACCTACACTGTGCCTTTAAGCTTATTTCTCCTCCGCCTCTGAACCCTGCCTATAAAAGTTATGTCCAGTTCCAACTCATTGCTTAAATTATCGCAATCAAACTGTGGACTACCTTGAACACAGAGATCCTGCTGATACCTAGCCTTCCTGTGATTATCTCTTTTTCAATCTTATCCTGAATGCACCTCCAACTACTGATCATAAGATATAAACTTCCTATTACGTCCTATGTACCCTAGAATGGTTAAACAATAAACACACAACAGGTTTTGGGCTAAAGACTGGTCATGGTCACGTTTATTATAAAAATAAACCTCTTAATTTACAGCTATATATGCCAATCTAGGCAACTCAATAATAATCATAACATAGAACTGTATAAAGTTCTTAAACTGGTGGTGGCAATGAACTAGCTAGCTTAACCCCTACTGACAGATGGCCAGGGCCCTACACGGTGATTGCAGCATGGCACGGATTGTGCACGCCCAATTGGCAGAGAGAGAAAGCTGTAATTGGTAGAGCTATTTGGCCTATGATTCGTAGGGGGGAGTAACCCCTAGGTCGGCACCTAGCGAGCGTAGCCTCCCCCATCCTAGGGCATCACTCTTCTCTCTCCCTGCCCGCTCTCTGGGCCATGACCGACCGCCAGCTAGGGCATAAACAATCAGCCTCCTCAAGCGAGTCGTAAAACACGCCTGAATCAGGTAGAAGGCTACAATTAAAACCTGGGCTTAGAGGGCTAGTTCACATAAACCTACCCATGCCAAGGTGAACCCTAATAATTACCACTAGAAACCGCCACCTCTTCTTCCAGGGATGGGCGGGGAAAGCTCCCTTGAAGTCTGGAACCAGGAGCAAAGAGGCCGGATCCACTACAGCCAGGACCTATAAAGGTAAGCAGAAACACCCGCCCCCAAACTTGCAACAATGTAGCTGCCCTAGTACACTCCAGACTTCAATTCAGTTATCCCTTCATTTTGTCACAGGCCCACTAGAGGGCCTTCCACTTCCATAAGAGATAAACTTTCTATTACGTTCTATGTAGCCTAGAATGATTAAACAATAAACACACAACAACAGGTTTTGGGCTAAAGACCGGTTACTTTTATTATAAAAATAAACCTCTTAATTTACAGCTATATATGCCAATCTAGCAACTCAATAATAATCATAACATAGAAAAGTATAAAGTTCTTAAACTGGTGGTGGCAATGAACTAGCTAACTTAACCCCTACTGACAGATGGCCAGGGCCCTACACGGTGACTGCAGCGCGGCACGGATTGCGCGCGCCCAATTGGCAGAGAGAGAGAGAAAGCTGTAATTGGTAGAGCGATTTGGTTTACGATTCGTAGGGGGGAAGAACCCCTAGGTTGGCACCTAGCAGGCGTCGCCTCCCCCATCCTAGGGCATCACTCTTCTCTCTCCCTGCCCACTCTCTGGGCCCTGACTGACCGCCACAAGAGGCAGACACCTCTTGCGGCCACAAAACTGACAAGCTCACAGGTAACCATAAATATTTTTAAAATTTAAAATTTCAACTTTCTTTTTTTTTTTTATACTACAGCCAAAAGAGCTTTTTGGATATCCCCAAGGAAAATGTCTTATCCCACATCCGTAAGATGGACGCCATCAGGGTGATAGAGAACCTGTCAGCCGTTAGTGCATCATGTCTTATGGCAAAACCGCCAAACGCCGTGACCGATCTCCCCATTTCCCTGTTCAGCTTTTTCCGCACATTGTACGCTGCCCGCTGTGTAACAATGTACCTCCAACGCAGTGTGCAACTACGTTGGACCACCCAATCTTTACATTCTGGAGCCATGCGCACACCCAACGTAGGTCCAAAGCCATTTTCCTAATTAATTCCAAGACTGGAACAGACCCCATGTCATTCCCACCCAAGTGCAGTATGATAATGTGAGGTTGCCCCCACCTCCTATGAGCATCTTGAAAAAGGACTGGCAACTCATCCCACATTAAGCCCCTGCATCCCAGCCACCGAATTCTAGCTCTGGATGAGGGAAATCCCAATTGCTGCCCGTCTGGCAAACCCAGAGCCCTGATGGACGCCCAATGCATGAAGGAGTGCCCTACTATCCAAACGCGCATCGGGGGGAGGGGAATTCGTGCCTGAAATAACAGGATACATAAGCTGAGCTACAAACGCTAACACCATTTGAAGCATAGAATTTAAAAAAAACCCTAATGCCCCAACCATCGTTAGCCTTGTGACCTCCCCTCAAGATCCTGAGCCCTAATGAAGCGAGTACCCTAACGGTCGAATATATAACTTAAATCTGCCTGATTTCCACCGCCCAAGCCACTTGATATCCGACTCGGAGGACCCACTGCTAACCACTCTCGTGGCCGTCCCAATCCTGAATGAATGGGACGCGATTTTCGCCGGATCAAGGCCTGCTGCCAATGCCGCCCTAGCGAGCACCTTCTTAAATTGAAAGATTGATAGAGATGAACCATCCTCATGGATGAATAATTGAGGTGAACCCTGTGGTCTCACCCGACAATATTCCTCGAAATTCCTAACCAGGCAACATTCAGGAATTTTGTGCCTGTGCAATGGGAGCCAAGCCCCCCTAACCTCTTGGTCCATTTAAGACCTAGGGACTAGCAGTAGCAACCCACTATCAGCGGGCCGCACATGCTCCCATTTGATAGCACCGTCCGCACTTACCCTAAAGGAAGCAACCAATTCCTCCACTCTAAATGCCCTGGCCAGTGCAAAATAGAAAGCCGCCCGAAAGAGCAAAGTCTCGAACACCGATGAAAATACTGACTGCAGTGTCCCCACCAACTCATGCAACCTTAAAGGCATGATGGGTTCCCTATGGTCCTTGCTGCGTGGGGACAACCCCCCCCACCCTTTCAAGACCTGCCTCACCAGGAATGTGCCCGAGCAATTTGCAATGCCAAACGTTTTGTTAAAGGATGAGAGTGCGGCCAACCTACCCTGTGCTGCTAATCTAGACACCCCCTGTCTACGCAAGCATGCTAACCAATCAAGTACATGTACCTGGGTAGCCAACTGAACCTGGAACCCTTGCTGACTGGCAAAGCTGACCCACGCCCTCCAATGGCTTTCATAGGGTCTCCATGTCTTAGGTGCCAAAGAAGCCCTCACTAGGGGGATGACACTTTCCCAGCCCCCAGCCATCTGCCAAAGAAAAGGAGGGCAAGTTAGGCCTGTTTGCTCGGCCCTTGGTGCAACCTTTCTAAACTGCTCCCAGTTAAACCTAGACAACGCGTCCGCCACTACATTTTTTACCCCAGGCACATGACTAGCCGTGAAGCTAACATTCAAATGTAAGCAGCGCAACACTAGATGTCTCAAATACGTGACCACCCTTGGGGACGATGTCGACAAACGATTTATGGCGTATACCACACTCATGTTGTCTGATCAAAAAATTACAGCCCAATTTGCCAATTTGTGTCCCCACAGCTCGATTGCCACTATGATGGGAAAAAGTTCAAAAAGGGTCAGGTTCTTTGTCAGACCTGCCGCAACCCAGTCCGCCAGACAAGGATCGGCACTTCATTTGCCGTTTAAGTAAGCATTGTACCCAAAAAAAAACGCCACATCCGTAAAGAGGTGCAGCGTTTGGTTTGAAATAGGGGCTTTCCTCCATAGGCAGACACCATTGAATTTATTCAGAAATTCTTCCCAAACTTTGAAGTCCTCCTTCATCTTGCTAGATACCCTAATCCTCGCTCTATGCCCTCTAGGACCCTGCAGATGACTTTCCTGCCGCCTGTTAAAGATTCTACCTATTGGTATCGCCCACCCCGTGAAACTCAGCAACCCCAGCAGGGACTGTAATTCTTTGATGGAAATAGAGTCAGCGACAGCCACGGACAAAACCACCTGTAGAAGGCGGTCAACCTTGTCCCGAGGAAGCCTGCAAACTGCAGCCCTTGTATCTATTTCAATTCTTAGGAAAGTAAGACAGGTACATGGGCCTTGCGTCTTCTCGATCGCCAAAGGCACCCCAAATCTCCCCATCATATCTTGCATAACCGCCATCATGTGGGCACATTCGTCAGAATCAACCTCCCCCACCGGCAGAAAGTCATCCAGATAGTGGGCCACGGCCCCACCCCCAGACGCCTTTTGCACTACCCAGTGTAAAAAGGAGCTGAAACTTTCGAAAAGCGCTCACAATAGCAAGCATCCCATGGGAAGACATTTGTCTACATAGAATGCCCCATCCATCTTTATGCCCGTGAGCCTGAATGCAGACGGGTGCAGGGGCAACAGCCGTAATGCAGACTCTATGTCTAGCTTCGCAATCAACGCCCCCTTCCCCTAGCCCCTGTTGATCACCACTGTGTCGTCAAAGGACTGGTAATGTACTAAGCTCATCTCCGGGTCAATGGCGTCATTTACTGACGCCCCCTTTCGGAAATGACAGATGGTGTATGTGTCTAAACTTGCCTGTGTCCTTCTTAGGGACTACCCCCAACGGGGACACCACCAGATCGGACAGAGGGTGCTCCCAAAAAGGACCAGCTAACCTGCCCAAAGCCACTTCCTTGCCCAATTTTTACCTGACTACTTCGGTAAATTCGTAGGTCGATTTAAGGTTACAGTGAACCGTAGAACCCACCATGCGCCCACCCACAGGAATTCTAATCCTCTCCACCAACCACGCCCTGAGCAGCTGAGCCGTTTCACAATCAGGGTAACTCGCTAGCCGTGGCCCCATGGCTGCTGAATTAAGGGGCGTTGGGGCCCTTGTACCACGGCCCCCTTTTGAGACTGACTTCTCTGTGCCAGACTCCCTCCTCCTACTGCAATCCACCCCTGGATGTGACCCACTGCAGAATTTGCACATGAGATGAAAGGAACAGTTTGCCCCCTTGTCACATTATTTATCCTGGAATTTCCAGAATTTCCTACCCCGCATTTTAAGACGTGGGGATGGACGGCTTGTCCCCTGACGTAGCACAGGGGAACTAATTGCCGTACCCTCTAACCCTAATTAGGACCACAAGTAGAGATCCTGAGTTCCAAAATGCAGAAGAGGGTTTCCCACCATTTTCCTACGGAAAGCCATGTCGTACTCCTACCATACGCCCTCCTTGAACCTCGAGTGGATATCATATATGGTATCATCATACTTAAAAAGATTATTACCTTGTGATTGCTACTTGTCCACATAACAAGTCGCCAACACCCTAAAGCAGCACTTACACTTTTCGTATGTCTCAGGTCTCTGCACTCTCTTAGGGCCGATGCCATCTTCTGCCCATTCCCTGGCCCTACACGCCTCTGGTGAGAGCTCAAAGATGTTGACATAGTGTCCATCTTGTATCTTCTTCACCACTTTAGCTTTAAGGTGCCCATACAAGGAGTGCACTAAACATGGGAGGGTGTCCCCCCTGAGAGGCTACTTTACTCGACACTGCCACAGTCCCCATGCCCGTGTTAGCTGCACTAGATTCCTGCGCAAACGCGACAAGCTCTGTGCCTGCTTTAGAAGAAACCTTACTCTTAACCTGAGCCGCAACAAGCTTCTTAATCATCTTGAACATCTCTTTCTGGCCTCTACCCACTAAGCCTAAATCACCCTCACTCTCTGAGCCTGACTCACTAGAAGATGTGCCCTGCTCTACATGTGGTGCAGTATGCAGTAGGTACTCACCACTGGGGGCCAATGCTGGAGCAGCTCCTGCTGTCAACGGTTGTGGAGTGGAGACCACCGCTGCGGGCGGTGTGGCCACAGGTGCTGGAGTATCCTGCCTGGATGATGACGCCATTGCACTGGCAGCTGGACCAACTGTGACACCCTGAGAAAATAAAAGAGATTGGGGAGAACTCTGTGCAGAAGAACGCACCCCCGAGGGGGCCCTCACCATCCTCTCCTTCTCCCCTACCCCACACAAACCCAGAGCAAATGCCACTGCCCTGCGGATCACATTCACATGATGTTGGCCCTGGGCTGACATACCAACATCCCCAGATGTACCAACTGCAGGCCCCTGTGACCCATTATTCACTGCATCCACAATCCTGTTTGAAAAAATGCATGCCCCAACAGATGCTTCCCTAACATTCATGCCCTCTTGTTCCTGCTCATTTATTCCCATGCAGCTCCTCATAACAGCATTGCTCACAAGCATCTCCACATTCCCACGTGCTGCCCTCCTCCCCCCTGGATTCTTCCCCCCAGCCTTTCTGCCCTGCCCTCTACCCCTACCACCTCCTATCAGGAGCGCGGTCGCCTGCACAGAGCCTCTCTGACTTTCTGGGGATGGCTCGCTGTGAAGACCGGCTCCTGCTCCTAGCCCTGCTCCTCCGATGGCTTCTGCCATGCTCCTCCCCACTGGATGACTCATCCGGTGAGGAAGCGCGCGTCCACAAATCAGAAGGTGCGGGGCCAAGTCCCGATGGAGGCGTAGGAGCACCGGAGGCCACTGCACCCGCGCTGTTCAACCCAACAGCCCCAAACCCACCTGCACCAGTTATGCATGCTGGGGATAAGTTCCCCATGAATGCCTGGGCCAGCACAAGCATGGACTGGATGGCCGCCGGGGCCATCCAGCCTTAGCTTGCAGCTGCTGCCAAGATGTTTTAACGGCAGCAGCTGCAGCAGATGGGGGCCCTGTGGTATCAGGGGGGCCACAAGGGGCTTGATTATGACAAGGATGGGGGAAATAGGAACACTGGGGGCATGCTGTAACCTGGTAGTGGGCTCCAGGACAGCATGATCCCCAGCCACATGGCTATTAAATACTGGAGGGGGAACCTGGGGGACCCCTAGATCACCTGGGGCATCATGGGAACTAAAATCCATAAGGGGTGACTGGGGCCCAGGGAGGCCCAATCCCCTCCTAACATTAATCCTAGTTGTAAGCAGGGGGGCTGCCCGAGGCCTAGCTAAGGGGGTAGGGGCTACCACATCTTCAGTCTCAGATGCACCGCTTCTTCTTGCAGGTCCCCACATGCCCAGCACCTCCTGCACAACCTCACAATACCGCTGTGGTGGCACAGACTTTCTCCTGGAGCGCTGCATCACTGGATCATGGATCATGAATACACAAGAAAGCTCCCTTGAAGTCTGGAACCAGGAACCAGGAACAAAGAGGCCGGATCCACTGCAGCCAGGACCTATAAACGTAAGCAGAAACACCTGCCCCCACACTTGCAACAATGTAGCTGCCCGAGTACACTCCAGACTTCAATTCAGTTATCCCTTAGCTGTGGAAGTTTGGGGTGGGTGGGGGGTTCTAATGTTAGGGGGGGGGTTGTTTTTATTTTGTAGCAAAAGAGCTGATTTCTTTAGGGCAATGCCCTACAAAAGGCCCTTTTAAGGGCTATTGGTAGTTTATTATAGATTAAGGCTCTTTTTTTGGGGGGTGTTTTTTATTAAACAGTTTAGAATAGGAATATTTTTTATTATTTTGAATAATTAGTTTGTTATTTTGTGTGATTTGTTTGTTTTTTTCTTTTGGGGGTGGTTTTCTTTTTTAGATGGGCAGTAAAAGGGCAATGGGTAGATTAGGTTTAACAACTTTATTTTTATTTTGTGGGTTTGGTTTTTTTTTAGAAAAAGAGCTGATTTCTTTAGGGCAATGCCCTACAAAAGGCCCATTTAAGGGCCCTTGGTAGTTTATTATAGATTAGGTTGTTTTTTTTTAAACGGGGTATTAGAATAGGAATAATTTTATTTTTTTGGATAATTTCGTTTGTTATTTTTTGTATGATAGTTGATTTTTTTTTATTATTTTAGAGTTTTTTTTTGTAATGGTAGTTTTTTTTTGTAATGTTAGGTTTTAGTGTAAGGCAGTTTAGGTTTTACTTTTATTTCACAGGTAAGTTTGAATTTATTTTAACTAGGTAGTTAGTAAATAGTTAATAACTATTTACTAACTAGTCTACCTAGTTAAAATAAATACAAATTTACCTGTAAAATAAAAACCTAAGCTAGCTACAATATAACTATCTGTTATACTGTAGCTAGCTTAGGTTTTATTTTTATTTACCAGGTAAGTTTGCATTTAGTTTTAAATAGGTATTATTTAGTTAATAATTGTAACTTTAATTTAGCTCTATTTTAATTATGTTAGTTAGGGGGTGTTAGGTTTAGGGTTACGGTTAGGGGTTAATATAGCTTAATTTAGGTTGTTGCGATGTGGGGGTGGTTGCGGTTTAGGGGTTAAAAGGTTTAGTTAGTGTCGGCAATGTTGGGCAATGGCGGTTTAGGGGTTAATACTTTAGTGGTTTAGTTAGTGTTGGCGATGTTTGGGAACAGTGGTTTAGGGGTTAATAGGTTTAGGTAGTGTTGGCGATGTGGGGTGTGTGGTTTAGATGTTAATAGATTTAGTTAGTGCTGGGGATGTCGGGGAACAGCGGTTTAGGGGTTAATAGGTTTAGTTAGTGTCGGCGATGTCGGGGAATTGTGCTGTAGGGGTTAATAACTTTAGTGATTTAGTTAGTGTTGGCGATGTCGGGGGGCTGCGGTTTAGTGTTGGCAATCTGGGGGGACGGCACTTTAGGGGTTAATAGCTTTATTTAGTGGTGGCATGGGTGGCGGTGGCGGTTTTACATAATTTTGTTTCGGCTTTTACCTGCACATTAGTTACGTAAAATTAAATCATTTTTTCGGATCCATTCTTTATTCATATGCATTATTCTATAACTTAGTTCAGAATAGAATAATGCATATGAAATAAGAATGGATCCGAAAAAACGAATGAATCTGAAAAAACAAATGGATCCGAAACCGATTTAATGGAACGTAACTAATTTGCCGAAACAACATTTTTTTTTATACCTAACTAAACTAATTTGCCGAACAAAATTAGTTTTTAACTAATTGAAAATGAAAAGAAACACATTTTTCAGTGGTGCACATGTCTAGATTTAATATTGCAGCACCCATCACTGCTAAACACTCTCCATTTGAAGTGAATGCAAATTGAAAATATATGTTTTCAGTAAATGTAACTTGTATTCTTTTCTAATTGTATGTGCAAATTTTTTTTTAATTTTTTTTTAAGTTGTATTTATTTCCGACACTGTTTACAGCAATAAACATCAAACAATATCTTGCCCACAGGGCATACTTAAACATAGAAAGTATAACATGAAATATAACAACAGGAAACAATCACTGCAACAGTATTGGTGTGTTTTCTTTTTTTTTTCTTCAATCTAGCCTAAGCAATTTAGCGTATTACTAGACTAACTAGCCTGAGTCTAAATTATACCATCTACATTGCCTCCCCTTTTTTTATTTTGCATTAGTTTGGGGCGCGTGAAAATGTTTTTATTTTATCAGTTTAGCAACTTTATCTCTTAGATTGAGACAACCTTGCATGCATGCAGATGGGAAACAGATTTTTTGACATACAGTGTAAAGGGGCTAAGCAGATAAGAGTAAGAGCTGTCAGAAATTGTAAAACATGTCTAAGGAATGCCCTTGATCTTGACACCAATTCACCCCTTGGTGAATATTTTATATAGAAAACAATACAAAATAAAACTGCTATCTGCAAAAATAAAATATGAAACCTCTTTAGGTTTCTTCTAATATATATTATACTCAATATTTTACCTACTTATCTATACATTTATTTCACTTTTCTTTAGTTATTTTCCTGAAGAACCTAACAATTGTATTACAATTTTATTACAGAACATAGACTCTTACCTTACATTAATTTTCCTTTTACTGCTCTATGCAGATGTTGAAGGAAACAATAATACAAAACAGATTGGAAGTTAACAATTACCATCATAATTGCAGAAACAGAGTGACCAATTAAATGGCACATTTAAGAGGAGCAGAGGAAATTGACCAATAAGCTCTATTGCAGTAAACATAAACTGCCACAGAGTACCCAATTTTCTTCTTTATTTTTACTGCTCTATGAAATAAGTAGGAAATAGATATTTTGGTTGCTACTTCATTGTATTATTAATATATTCATTATTACTTAGCAGTTTTTATTAAAGGGATATGAACCCCCCCAAAATATTTTTTTAGATTCAAACAGAGCATACCATTTTTAAAAACTCTCCAATTTACTTTTATTATCAAATTTGCTTAATTTCCAGGATATTCTGTTTTGAAGAGACACCTAGGCAGGCATCTGGAGCACTACGTGGCAGGAAACATTGTTGGAAATAGGTAACATTCTTGTAAAACTGCTGCCATATAGTGCTCCTTAAATGGGCCTGCTTTTCAGCAAAAGATACCAAGAGAACAATCAAAATTTGATAATAGAAGTAAATTAGAAAGTTGTGGGGGAACTTCCGGGCGGCGGCCATGATAGGTCACATAATACCATCCTACTCCAGTGTTCTAACTGCTTTTGACTATTATAACAGCATAGTCGGCTCATTTGCCTGCTTCATACCTTGATCCCTGAAACATTAACGCTCCTGCATCTGCTGAGCCAAAAATTATTGTGATAACGAATACTGCGAGCCCCCGGAACAAACTATAAGGTTGAGGCCTTTCATCTACCCCCCCCGGCGAGACCTGTCTAGGCCTTGTCGTTACACAGCACACAGTGCTGACTGCTAAGTACCTTGAGAGTACTCATACTAAACACCTTGAGAGGAATCTATACTTCTATTTACCGGATGGAGTCTACCTATGCTGAATTGCACAACCAACTGAAGAACCTCCTAGATGATCAAATTCCTACGTCTTGAGTGTACGCTGGACGCAGCATGGAGTTATCACAGTTACTCCGAATGGTGCCTTCATACCAAGAGCACGGAGAACACCCTATGCGAGTTTGCTGATAGGAGCAATGGTCTGACCACAGTACGGCGATCTGGTGTCCTCCCCACAAGTAGCTGCCCTCCAAAAGAACCGAGCGCAACATTTTGTTTAGACAGCAACATGGGGAACGATGTAACATCCCTACTTACACATATTTACTCTCCCCTTGTCTCGAATTCTGATCCCGAGACAGCTATAGCATATCGCTTTGTGAATGGTCAAAGAGATAGGTGTACTGCCATCCAGTCGGTCACTATGATACCACATTCAGCAGTGTCGCTACAGGGCAGTGACAAGAGGCCCCTCATTGCGGTCACAACTTGGGTCGCGTTTCCATCTCGCTCCAGACCCAGATCTGTGGGAGCCATCAGCAGGTGGACAACTTTCTGGGGTCTTGTGTATCAGGAATGCAAACGCTTGGTATACAGATCCCCTTCTAATAAAACTGGTGTGGGCTAGACATTGCTTTACATATAGTCCAAGGTGGAGAGCATTAAAGCTATACAGTCCCCAGCATGAAAGAACGGTCAAGACTGTACAGACTTTCATAAACAGTAACGAGATGCTACTTGTAAATTTCCACTCATTTAAATAGTATTTTGCACTGTAGTATTAAATCTATTCAGCCATCTGTATGAATGATCGTTCAAGACTGTACAGACTGTCATAAACATTAATGGGACTCTACCTGTGAACTTACACTCATTCAAAAAGTATTTTACACTGTAAGGTAGTATTTTGTATCTTATATGTTCAGTTAGTTGTACGCTGGTTAATAAGTATATTTTCTTTATACCTGGGACTAAAGTCTGGATAAGGCAGTTGTCATGGTACTATGGGAGTGCCTTTTAAGAACATAACTTCTGGTTGGTAATAATTGTGAAAGTGGAATATTTGCCTATTTTATATTTATAGGAAAATCTTGGCTCTTATTTTCTCCCATGCTAGCCGCAATTTTTTTTTCCTGTTTTTATGCTTAGACGCCCACAGCCTTTATATTTTTATTATATTTTCCAGCCTGAGATTTAATAAGACAGCTAGAGTGGCATATTGTAATTATTTACTATACATGTGGATACTTGCTAGTTACAACACTACAGCTCGAATGCTTGACTAAATCTATACCTGCAGGCTAAATATGTTTCTATTGTTTCTAATGTATGGTTATCAGTTATCCTTTATATGTTGTGCTGTTTACAACCATTATAGGGGTTTTGTTTTTCTTAGTTTGAGATATTATAAGTAGTCAGGGCAGTAAGCTGAAAATACTTCTTTTAAAGCAGCCTCTTGGTTACAGCAGTGGAAACTGAATGGTTATTTATTGTTTAATTAATATATTTCCACAGGTCAAACATAGAAGTGCACTCATCCTAAACAATCCTTAGTTATATCTCTATAGCTCCTGCTAGGCTAAAACTTGTTAGGAAGGATAATGTAGTAATTTAAAATAATCGCTTGTTGAGGTAGTACCTTACAGAAACTAAACCCTCATCTAATATATATTTGCTGGACAAATATAGTTATTCTCTCCCAACTAGCAGTAATAAATATACTAACGTTACTCCTTATTTTGACTCCCATAGTTCTACCTAAGAATGCTCACCTCTGGTCTCCCATTGACGTGTCTTGGGGTCTCACTGTCTACGGCCGGGACGGCAAGATTCTATTTCTCATTGTTGGGAAACAGGTGGATAACTCATATTTATATTTATGCTTACCATGGCTACCCAAATAATGCTCCTAGACCAAAGGTTACCAGTCATTTTCAGAATAAGCCATAAATGCAGGGTTGGCTATCCTTTCACTTTTTCTATGTTCGATATTTCCATTAATAAATTCAAACCTATATTATATGACTTACAATGGACTGCGTAGTTAAGGACATGAGCTATAATGCCTTATAAGCCAAAGCATACCTCCTGATAACCAACAGCTTACAGTATACAGTATAGGTCTCTCAAAACCTGCTAGTCAACACTATACCCTTGACATGGGCTCTATTCTTGTCTCTAACTCTCTTTATTTCAGTGAATGTGCACTCACATGTGACCCTAGATAGTTGTTTTAATGTTGGAATATAGTATGGTTCTAGTCATGTTCCTATATGTTAGACTCCTATGGTACATCCACTCTACTAGAAAGTAAATTTAATTATTTCCTCTACTTAATAAATATTCAGGAACATAAAGAAGGAAAAAATAAATAAAAAAGAGGTTTTTCAATATGGGTCCATGAGTGGCCCTCTCCAATTCATGGTTACATACTTTATATTTTGTTTATGGTAAATTCATGTGGCCCAAAAGTGGTCGCTTACATTATATAGTGGATGTTCAGTTAACAAGGCATTTATTGTGTATTACGGGAAAGTAATTTGTCATTCAATTATATTGTTTATTTATTTGACATATGTTTGCAGTTTACTCTGCAATAATCTTTTGTTTCTTATATCATGTAATGGCAATTACTAGTTGTTTGTCTTGACAAAAAAACTTCAATAAAAAAAATATATATTAAAAAAAAAAAATTAGAAAGTTTTTTTTTTTTTTTTCAAATCAAATTTATTAAGAATCCATCAAATAACAACCAAGAAAGGAAAATCTCATGATCAAATGGCACGGGATAAATGACAGCAGAAAGGCAAAATATAACATATCATATACATAATACCATCTTATATATAGAAAGAAAAAAAAACAAAAAAAACAGCAGCTTGCTACATAATTTGTACCTTCTTTAAACAAACGAGACATGTTCCTGCTCACCTTATCCCTGAGAATGAAATCTGTTGATTCCTATTTTTTCTATATCTCTTTCTTCCTTTTGATCTAAGTACTCATTAAAATAACCTCCGAACCTTAAATATTTCTCGATATCTGAATACAGCACTCTGCCCTCTTAACAGGGGTGCACAAAAAATAAAATAATAAAAAAAAAAAAAAAAAAAGAAAGGAAAAATCTCTCTCCCCTCTCCCCTCTCCCCCCCCCCGAAACCTCCACGCCAGACCGGGGCCCCCCTCCTCACTTTTATAACCAGTTATGGGGCAACACTTCCTCTACAATCAGCATAATCAACAAAGGCCAGTTCCTTAAAGGAGCAATAAACTGCCGCTGAGTTTCGCATGGCCATGATAAAACTATGCCTTTCCACTTCTCAAAGAACCTTCTGAACTGTTTTTCAGCAGCGCGCGTTAAACCATATCTTTCTACTGTCATCTGTAATTTCATGCTGCTTATGAATTCTCCTAATCTAAGGGGGGCTGGTGACTTCCAACTCCTAAAAATTAAGTTCTGTGCGGCCAAAATGGCCGTATTTATAAGTAACCTGTCCCCTATTGTTCTGGAGTCTTTCCTTAAAAAGAATACATCGCTTGGAAGAATTTCCACTCTTTCCTGTAAAAATCTGTTTAACCAATATTGCACTTTGCGCCAGAACTGCCCAATCTTCGGGCATTCCCAAAGGCAGTGTTTTAACCCAGCCTTCTCAAGATTACACTTTGAACAAATCTCTTTCTGCCCTCCCTGCCGCCATTTGGCAATTCTATAAGGTGTCAGGTAAAAATTGTTCATCAGTTTAAACTGCGATTCCCTCCAGCTTACTAATGATGTTGCTTCTCTGTCCCGGGCAAAACTCTGTATAATTTCCTCCCTATGTATTGGCCCAAAGTTTTTTGTTAATTTTTCTTTTAGATTATCCAAATGTGTTTCCCCTGATACTGCCTGAATTCCCTGATACCAGTAAGATAGTGCGTGTTTACCCGCCTTATATAATTTAAGACCTGATTCAATTCCAGGGTCCCAAACCAATCTGTACTTCTGTAGCATTTCAGATAGGAAGCTTCTGACTTGCAAATATGCAAAGAAGTTATTTGTTGGTAAATTAAACTCCCTCGCTATGGCCTCAAAGGTTTGTATTATCCCCCTTTCTCCTGACACTAGCTGAGAAAAATAAACTATCCCTTTTTGCCTCCAATTTTTAAATATCTCATTATAAAACCCAGGTGTAAAATCTGGGGTCCCAACAATAGGCAGATACTTTGACAATTGAAAATCTTGGCCCCTGAGAGTACAGAATTTTTGCCACGCTTGTACCACACTAGAAAACGTAGTCAGATTGCTTATTTTACTTGGTAATCTGCGGTACGAATGGTATAGAATTGCCTTAAGGTCAAATGGAGCTATTATTGCAGACTCTATCTCATAGTAAGTGACATAGTTTGCCTCTGTAATCCAATCTATCCCGAATTTAATAAGTGCGGCAATGTTATAGTGACTAATACTGGGCAGTGCGAGGCCAGCATATTTCTTACCCTGTGTAAGTTTCGCAAAGGCTATTCTAGGTCTCTTCTTCCCCCATATGAAGCTATTACATGCTTTTTTATATCTGCCCAAATCTTGTTTAGAGATAAGGAATGGTAAATTTTGCATCAGAAATAATAGCTGAGGGAATACTATTGTCTTTATCAGCATAATTTTTGCCGATAGAGACAAATAGTATATATTCCATCTTTCTAGCCTCTCTTGTAGATTATTGAAAAATTCACCGTAATTTAAGTGGTACCACTCTTTGGGGTTCTTGCTGATTTTAATGCCTAAATAATTAATGCAATCCACTTCTCTAAATGTATGTTGAACATAACTTTGCCTCGTTTTCTTGATCCAAAGTAACTCTGATTTCTTAGAGTTAATTCTGTATCCTGAAAATTGACTAGAGCTCTTAATAATTCCAAGACATTTAGGGATATTTACATTAGTGTCTTGGAGAAATAGAACAATATCGTCCGCGTAGAGTGAAATAGTTACCCTCTGGCCCCCCAGCGGAACTCCAGACATTTCTTGTCTTAAAAGGGCGGCCAATGGTTCAAGCGCAATGTCAAATAATAATGGAGATAATGGGCAGCCCTGCCTTGTCCCTCTCTGTAGTGTGATATATTTGGATAATTCTTCATTTACTAGGAGTTGCGATCTAGGCTTACTATACATTTTGCTAATTACATTTGCTATATTCCCCGTTATACCTAATTTGTTAAGGGCAGTAAATAAGTGGTCCCATATAATTGCGTCAAATGCTTTTTCTGCATCTATGGATTGGATGGCTAAATCCTTTGCTGTCTCTTTCTTAGAATCAAGGTTGCTATTATAAAAATGATCTATCATAACTAGAACCCTGCGCATATTACGAACAGGATTCCGCCCAGGTATGAAACCTGTTTGATCAGTATGTATCAGTTCCCCAATTGTTTTTTTTTAATCTGTTAGCTAAAATTGACGTGAAAATTTTATAATCTAAATTAAGTAATGATATGGGGCGATATGACCCCAACTCTACCGGATTTTTACCTTTTTTATGGATTATGGAAACTATTGAATCTGTAAAATAAGGTGAATCAATTTTATTATGCAAAAAATAATTGTTGTATAGCCTGGCTAATACCTTCTCCTTTAATATTTTGTAAAATTCCGCTGGAAGGCCATCGGGACCTGGGGCTTTATTTGCTTTGGTTATCTCTATCGCATTCTTAATTTCTTCTTCAGTAATTTCTTGGTTAATATATTGAAGTGCTTCGCTAGACACTTTTGGCATTTTAACTGATTCCCAAAATTTAACTTTCTCATTCTGATCAATTTCCTCCTTAGAATATAGTTTTTCATAGAACCTAAAGAAAGCCTCCCGTATTTCAGAAGATTGTGTGTGGACTGTGGGGCCTTCCTTAATTGTGGGAATTATGTTCTTTTTTTTCCCTAAATTTAATAATCTTTGCTAAATACTTAGCGGAAATGCCCTGATACCCCTGACAGAATGCTCTAGTTTTCATATCCTCTCGTGCCCAAGATTCTTTCAGATATAACTCCCTCTTGTTTTTCGCTTGACTATACTTTTTCCATGTCTCTGCCTTGGGATCGCTGATATATTTACGATAGGAGTTTTTAAGTTGGTTAGCTAGCTGTATCTCTCTATACTTCCATTTGCGTTTTCTTTCGATCATATATGCTTTAATCTTCCCTCTTAGGGTCGCCTTCCCTGCTTCCCAGAAAGTTTCAATTCTGGATAAATATGCCTTATTAAATGTATAGTACTCTTTCCATCTCTCTGTAAGCCAAATATGAAAATTCTCGTCGAATATCATATACTTAGGAAAAAAAAAGGAATTCCTATTACCCCTGTCTCCCTTCCATGTACTTTCTAGTGTTAATGTAATTATAGCATGGTCAGATATTAATATTTCTGCTACCTGAGAAACAGGATCGCAAGAGAGCGCACTTTCCTCAACCAAAAACATGTCTATACGTGAAAATTTTTTATAACTCTTTGATTCACAGGAGAAACTACATTCATCGGGATGTTGTAATCGCCAGAAATCTTTTAATTTAAGTTTTTTGGCAAATTCTCTTAACATTTTTGCCTCTCTTAAATGCTGTTTATTACCCTTAAAATGGAACCTGTCTAACAGTGGATACATTGTAGCATTTAAATCCCCAGCCAGAATTATGTTTTGACCCAGATAGGGTGTGAGTTTATTCACCATTTTGGCCCAGAAGCCACTATCGAGTCCATTAGGACCATATATAGTACAGAGTGTGCAAACTCTCTGTTCAATTTCTATTTGCATAATTATGAATCTCCCTACGGGGTCTAACTCTGACCTAATAAGTTTATAGACTAAATTTTTATTGAATAGGATTGCGACACCACGTTTTCTACTATTACAGGGGGTCGCAAATATCTCAGAGATCCAGTTAACCTTCAATTTAGCTATTTCTGATTCACTTAAATGTAACTCTTGTAAAAAAATAATATCAGCATGATGTCGTTTAAGTAATTTAAAAATATTTTTTCTTTTAATAGGGGAGGTGATGCCTCCAACATTCCATGAAGCGAACTTCAGCATTTAATGTTTAAAAATTACTTTACTAAAATTTTTGTTTTCTAAAGTTCTACCAACTGGGGGGGGGGGGGGGGGTCCACGCCCGCCACAGGGATACAGGGGGGAAAGTGAGAGATAGGGAGAGGAGGGGAAAAAAAAAATAAATAAAAAAAAAAAAAAAATTAAGGACAGGGGGTGAAATGTATCTGTATATATATAAACGCATATCTGCAGGCCTAAATGTCTGTACGAACAAGGTCAGTCTATTTACCTCATATCCTTAGCTACCTCTATACCCTTCTCTGTACAATATCTTTCAGCTTCTGCAGCTGACTTCAGAAGGGTATTTTCCCCTTCTGCATTTGTTATTATAATTTTAGCAGGATATCTTAATGTAGCTTTTACTCCTGCTTTTATCAAGCTAGAGCAAAAGGGTGCCATCAGCCTTCTCTTAGAAGAGGTTTCTACAGAAAAATCTTGGAATAAAAACACATGCTTGGTGCCTACTTTGAAAACCTTGATTTTCCTATACTGTCTCATTATGGTCATCTTATCCTGAAAGTCCAAATATTTTATCAGCACCATTCTTGGACGTATAGACCCATCTGCATGTTTGTTAATGTTTCCAACTCTGTGAGCCCTTTCTATTCTTATCTTATCCGAAGTTTCCTGTATCCCTAGCAGGGCGGGTAAAGTCACTGAGCCAAATAACAATAAGTCCTCCATATCCGGACTTTCAGGCAGTCCCACTATGCGGATGTTATTCCTACGGGATCTATCCTCTAAGTCATCAATTTTTAGTTGCATTAATTTAATCTTTCCCTCATAATTTGACCAGTTTGTTTCATATGGGCTGAATCTATCCTCCAGATCGGAGACCCTATCTTCCACCTCAGATATTCTATTAGAAAAAGCTCTAACTTCTGCTGATAGTTTAATAATCTCTTTTTTGATAGAGTCAAATTGTGGTAAGATTAGTCCAGCTAATTGATTGTTCGAAATTTGTTTTTCTGTGGTGTCTGCTGAGACTTCCATCGAACCCTCTGATGCTGTCTCTTGTGTTGCCTTATTTTTTTTGTCTCTCTTCGTTGGCATAGCTGGAGACCTTGTTTTTAGGTTAGGTATGTATTTTTCCATAAGTGTGACTATGTGTACGTATATAAGCAATTAACTTGGAACAAATCCAATTTGATTTACTTGAATGGGTCACATATACAAGTATTAATGCTAAACGTGGGGGGAGAGAGAAGAAAAAAAAAAAAAAAAAAGGCAAGAAAAAACTCCGAGTGTCTCTACTTGTTTGTGTTGATTATCCTACATGTGATTTAAAGATCTAAAAATGGTGTACCCTTTTTTAAATTACCGGCCTACTTCGGTGCAGTGTTTAATGGCCTATAATAGGTTGTGTCTTAGATGTGATATAGCTTATATAGCAAAAGAAAAAAACTGTGGCTGAAAAAAAGCGACTCCTAACTGTGCTGTTGATGCTGTGCTAATTTATTGTAGTGCTTTATATCTTGTGATGGACTATAAACAAAACAAAAAAAACAAAGAGTATCTCCAATTAGTGCTAATGTGTTTCTATAAAGTGTGTCTCTTTCCCACCTTATATTCCCCCTAAGTCAAAAATACCAATTTGCACCAAGTAATTGCTACTAAAATCAAAGCCCTCTGAAAAAGGTTATCATCTGAAAGACTGGAAATACCACAATTACCATATGGCACTATTTAGTGCTGCTATAAATCTAAAATTCAGGCCTATGACTAAAATATCTACTTTCAACAGAGCATATAAGGATAATATAATATTTGAAATATACTACAAATGATTAATACCTTATATTATTTCTCACAGTTATTAATTATTGCTGTCTTACTCTATACAAGAAAAGAAAACAATATTCTTTACTGTTTCCATTAATCACTTAATCTGTTGCCCACCATCGTGAACAATCACACACAAAAAATAAAAGTCAGAAAATGCTACTCCACATTTATGTCACTCTTGAAGTGGGTTGCTTTTAAGATAAACAAGCAACTATCAAATCAGGATTGAATAGATTTTTATCTCTAATACATCCAAGAGGCTGTAACTGGACTAAGCGAAGTGTTGAAGTCAATATATGTATCAGATTTTTCTCAGTACAACTTTTCTTCTTAAAAAAAAACTATAATCATTTAAGGCATATTCAGTTGATTACCACAGTCCAACAAAGTTCATATGATATTCTACTTTCTTAACCTTACTGTAAGGCTTAACTCTTTGCGACAAAAAAACTTCCAGGAATGCAGCTTGTTTTCTTATGCCGTAGCACACCCTTTAAGGATTATTCCATTGCTATAAGCCGCTTTTTCTGCTTCAAGGGTTTAATAACCTAGGGCACATTTGTTGAATTAGCATACAGTTAATGGGGTAATCCCCTCTATTTTCTTTTCTGTGCCCCTTTCTTTTCTTTTCCCCTTCTTTTCTCCTAGCAGGGAAATTATTCAAAGTATCGTCTGTTCTCAGGCTGTACAGCACTGCCGTTAAAGTTATTTGTCTGAGATAAGCAAGAGACTTTGTTTTATCTCCAACCCCTTGCTTGTTGGTTTACATGTCAAAATAAAGTGTGCATAAAGTTATGTCCCCTTTTACAGACACTTCAAACTTAGACCGCTAATATCTCAAGATAAATAATACTTGCGCTTCTCAAGTGAGTTTCATTCAGTGTTCCAGTCCGCTACTCTCGGACTCCCTCTCTGCTCCACGATCTTCCCGGTTGCGGTCAGGACACCTCCCATCCGCGCCGGGTCTTGTGAGCAAGTAATCGGTCACTGTTGTCTTAGTTGGTGGTTATCCGTAAGTTTTTCGTCACTAACAGGGCGACTGTCTCACTCTGAACTCACTCTGATCTCACTGGGCAAGCCGCGGTCTGGTATCCGGTGTGGCCTTCAAAGTACTGTGATGCGAGTCCCTGGCCGGGACCAACCGGCCTCAACTTTGGTGGGTTTAGACTTCCCCCTTTAGGTGTAGCTGTGTCTCCCCAAGCCGAGCTCTCACCTCCGGCAATAGGAGCAAATTTGGCGGGGTTTGGTGATAGCAGCAGCTCTCTCTCACAGAGCTCTAGCGTGCACGTCTTTCCTCACGCTCCTCCCACAGGAAGTCTCAGAAAGTTGTTTAAATCACATGCACTATATGAATCATAAAAGAAAAATGTTGGGTTTTATATATTTCTTTAAATAATAATTATTTTTTATACAGGGAGTGCAGAATTATTAGGCAAGTTGTATTTTTGAGGATTAATTTTATTATTGAACAACAACCATGTTCTCAATGAACCCCAAAAACTCATTAATATCAAAGCTGAATAGTTTTGGAAGTAGTTTTTAGTTTGTTTTTAGTTATAGCTATTTTAGGGGGATATCTGTGTGTGCAGGTGACTATTACTGTGCATAATTATTAGGCAACTTAACAAAAAACAAATATATACCCATTTCAATTATTTATTTTTACCAGTGAAACCAATATAACATCTCAACATTCACAAATATACATTTCTGACATTCAAAAACAAAACAAAAACAAATCAGTGACCAATATAGCCACCTTTCTTTGCAAGGACACTCAAAAGCCTGCCATCCATGGATTCTGTCAGTGTTTTGATCTGTTCACCATCAACATTGCGTGCAGCAGCAACCACAGCCTCCCAGACACTGTTCAGAGAGGTGTACTGTTTTCCCTCCTTGTAAATCTCACATTTGATGATGGACCACAGGTTCTCAATGGGGTTCAGATCAGGTGAACAAGGAGGCCATGTCATAAGATCTTCTTTTATACCCTTTCTTGCCAGCCACGCTGTGGAGTACTTGGACGCGTGTGATGGAGCATTGTCCTGCATGAAAATCATGTTTTTCTTGAAGGATGCAGACTTCTTCCTGTACCACTGCTTGAAGAAGGTGTCTTCCAGAAACTGGCAGTAGGACTGGGAGTTGAGCTTGACTCCATCCTCAACCCGAAAAGGCCCCACAAGCTCATCTTTGATGATACCAGCCCAAACCAGTACTCCACCTCCACCTTGCTGGCGTCTGAGTCGGACTGGAGCTCTCTGCCCTTTACCAATCCAGCCACGGGCCCATCCATCTGGCCCATCAAGACTCACTCTCATTTCATCAGTCCATAAAACCTTAGAAAAATCAGTCTTGAGATATTTCTTGGCCCAGTCTTGACATTTCAGCTTGTGTGTCTTGTTCAGTGGTGGTCGTCTTTCAGCCTTTCTTACCTTGGCCATGTCTCTGAGTATTGCACACCTTGTGCTTTTGGGCACTCCAGTGATGTTGCAGCTCTGAAATATGGCCAAACTGGTGGCAAGTGGCATCTTGGCAGCTGCACGCTTGACTTTTCTCAGTTCATGGGCAGTTATTTTGCGCCTTGGTTTTTCCACACGCTTCTTGCGACCCTGTTGACTGTTTTGAATGAAACGCTTGATTGTTCGATGATCACGCTTCAGAAGCTTTGCAATTTTAAGAGTTCTGCATCCCTCTGCAAGATATCTCACTATTTTTTACTTTTCTGAGCCTGTCAAGTCCTTCTTTTGACCCATTTTGCCAAAGGAAAGGAAGTTGCCTAATAATTATGCACACCTGATATAGGGTGTTGATGTCATTAGACCACACCCCTTCTCATTACAGAGATGCACATCACCTAATATGCTTAATTGGTAGTAGGCTTTCGAGTCTATACAGCTTGGAGTAAGACAACATGCATAAAGAGGATGATGTGGTCAAAATACTCATTTGCCTAATAATTCTGCACTCCCTGTATATAAAAAAATTCAGATTCTGTTCTCTTGTTTTTGTATCTTATAAAATGTTTTTCTCTTAGTCTATTTCACATCATATTTTTTTCTTTGTCCCCCCCCACCTTTAACAAGGAATTTTACTCATTTCTCCTTTATCTTTCTTTCTCTTCTGCATTTCCTTTCCTTAAAGGGACACTTTACCCAATTTTTTTCTTTTGTGATTCAGATAGAGCATGCAATTTTAAGCAACTTTCTAATTTACTCCTATTATTAATTTTTCTTCGTTCTCTTGCTATCTTTATTTAAAAAAGTAGGTATCTAAGCAATTTTTTAGTTCAGTACCCTGGATAGCACTTGTTTATTGGTTGTTGAATCTATCTGCCAATCAGCAAGAACAACACAGGTTGTTCACAAAAAATCAGTCGGCATCTAAACTTACATTCTTGCTTTTCAACTAAAGATACAAAGAGAATGAAGAACATTTGATAATAGGAGTAAATTGGAAAGTTGCTTAAAATGGCATGCTCTGTCTGAATCACGAAAGAAAAACTTTTGGTTCAGGGTCCCTTTAAGGCATTTTTGTCCATTATTGCTCTTTGTGGCTTTCCCATTTTAATTTTATATTATGTTTCATGTATGATAAAATCAGTTATTTCATGAATATCAAGTGTGTATCCTGTAATGTTATCAACCAAACCAAGAGTATACAAAGTATTTACATGCTTATGCACGTTTCAGTGAACACACACATACTACATTTTAAATGCAAAAATGTTTGCTATTGAATATGTATTATGCAAAATATATTGAAGTTCGCAAAGCTCCCAATACATCTGGCTCAGGACAAACAGTCAATTGTCTTTTTATGAAATGGTTTTGAAAATATTTTTCAAATTTGGACTGACAAATTTGAAAAAAATGTAGAACACACACACACACACACACACACACACACACATATATATATATATATATATATATATATATATATATATATATATATATATATATATATATACCAACATAAGACATAAAAGTTAAGAGTTTCTGAAGGTCAGATAAGCAGACTGAATGCCTGATGGAAGAGGTGGGTCTTTAGCTTTTTTTAAAAAGTCTGTAAGGACGGTGCCTCTCTGATTGCGCACGGTAATGAGTTCCAGAAAGTAGGGGCAGCATGGCAGAATGCTCTGGAGCCTGAGTTTGTCCTTATTCTTGGCACTGAGAGGAGGGATGTGTTCGGTGACCTAAGTGAATGGGATGGGATGTAGGGTGTCAGGAGCTCTTTCAGGTACTGTGGGCCTTGGTTGTTTAAGGCTTTGAAGGTCAGCAAGCCAATTTTAAAATATGTTCGCCATTTAATTGGAAGCCAATGCAGGGAGTGGAGAACAGGTGTTATGTGGCAGTAGCGAGTTTGATTAGTCAATAGTCTGGCTGCTGCGTTTTGTACTATCTGAAGGGGATGGAGTTCTTTTTGTGGGAGGCCCAAGTAAAGTGCATTGCAGTAATCTAGCCTAGAGGATACAAATGCATGGATTAATGTTGGCATATCATCCGGTGGAAATAAGTGTTGTATCCTGGCTATGTTTTTCAGATGAAATTAGGCAGATTTTATTACGGAGGAAACCTGCTGTTTAAAAGATAGTCCAGCATCAATCAGCACTTCGAGGTTTCGTACCTTTGCTGAACTAACAAGTTCAGAGCCTCCAAGCTCCAGGTCAGTTGGGTGATCGTGGGATATTTTTGATGCCCGGGGTCGCCACACCAAGAGTAACTCTGTTTTGTCCGGGTTAACTTTGAGACAGCTAGCATTCATCCATTCTATGAGGTCTGTTAAGCAACTGTTTATGCAGCATGCTGGGTCTGTAGTATCTGGAACAAAGGAGAAGTAGAGTTGTGTGTCATCAGCGTAACAATGATACCTTAGGCCATGTCGGTTAATGATGTCCCTCAGTGGTAGTAAGTAAATTGCGAATAGCATGGGAGACAGGATAGATCCTTGTGGAACTCTGCAGGCCTGTTCTGTTGGTGCTGATGAGCTTGATCCTGATATTACTCTCTGTGATCTACCAGCGAGGAAAGATTTAAACCAGTTAAGGACTGTGCCTCCTAGACCACTGATGTACTGCAAGCGCTCTATTAGAATCCTATGGTCAATGGTGTCAAATGCAGCTGAGAGATCCAGGATCATTAGAATGGAGTAACTCACCTTCCAGTTGAGTTGACACTACTTTTTCAATTATTTCCCCAAGAAATGGGAGGTTGGATACTGGTCTGTAATTAGCCATGCAGTCTGGGTCTAGTAAAGGTTTCTTTAGGAGTTGTTTTACCACAGCTTCTTTTAGAGGATCTGGAAAGTCTCCTGTTTTTAGTGAACACTGCACTATTTTTGTGAGGACTGGGGCGAGTGTTTCAATGCATCCAGATATGAGCTGAGTTGGAGCAGGGTCTAAGTCACACGTAGTAGGGTGCAACTTTTGTATGGTGTTTTTAACTTCTTTTATATCCACATTTGTAAAAGTGGACCATAAACTGGGGCAATCTGGCATTCCATTGTAGTCGTTCTGGTGTGTAACTGTTTGGCCTGCTGTGATAGCGGTTCAGATTGAGGAAATCTTGTCTCTGAAGAAGTTCGCAAATGCTTCACATTTATCCTGAGAAAAGTTGGTGGGGCTAAGCATGCATGCTGGTTTGCAGAGCCTTTCTACTGTGCGAAACAGTTGCCTGGGTCTATTGTGAGAGAGTGCAATTTCGCATGATAAAAATGAAGATTTTTTCTGAGTTATCTTGGATTGATATTTATTTAGATGTTTGGTAAGAGCGGCTTTATCCTCTGGATCATGTGTTCTGCGCCACTTTCTCTCGAGCTTACGTCCGGTTCTTTTCATTTCTCTAATGGAGCTATCAAACCACGGTGCATTGTTGTGGGTTTGGACAGTGTGTATGCGAGATGGTGCAATGCTTTCTAGGGTGTCTCTCATGGTTTTGTTGTAGAGTCGGACTAAGGAGCTGGGGTCTTCGCAGGTGCCCATTAGTTCACTTAGATCCATATGTGATGCTACATCCAGTGGCGTCACCCCTTTTAATGAGCGGTGTTTGACCAGGTTCTGAGGCTGGTGTCTGATTGATTGTGATACAATGGAGAAGTGAATGGAGGGGTGGTCTGACCAGGAAACTGGGTTTACAGTTACTGGTGACACTTCTAGTCCAGGCTGAAACACTAGATCAAGTGTATGACCTTTTCTGTGGGTAGGAGTGGTGACGATTTGTGTAAAGCTGAGTGTACTCATCAAGCTGAGGAGATCCTGCCCAAGCAGGGATAGGGTGTTGTCAATCCAAGTGTTGAAGTCTCCTAATATAAGCCATCTGGGGTGTTCAAGGATTAAGCCAGCCAAAAGGTCTGGGATTATTATTATTATTATTATTATTATATTATATATATATGTATATATACACATACAAATACATATGCACACAGACATACTGTATAGCACTGTATAAGCTTGCTAGATATCCCATGGGATTTAATATGGCATCAGTCGCCACTTTTCTGGGAAGGCTTTCCATAAGATTTTGGAGTGACTGTTGGAATTTGTATGTTTTGATTGAGATGGTCTGGGTCCCAATCAGTGTTCCGGTTCATCCTAAAGTTGTTAAATGGGGCTGAGTTCAGGACTCTGTGCAGACCAATCTTGTTCCTTCACGCCAGATTTAACAAACAGTGTCTTCATGGACATTGCTTTGTGAAGTCAAGCTGGAACAGCAAGAGCCTCTCCCAAATTGTTGCCAAAAAGTTAGAAGCACCAAATTGTCTAAAATGTTTTTATATCCTAAAGCAATATAATGACCCGTTAACGGAACTAAGGGGCCTAGCTGGAAAAACAGCCCCAGACTATTACCCCTCCTCCAAAAATCTTGACAGTAGGCACTAAGCATTCTGGTAGGTAGTGTTCTCCTGGCATCCTCCACACCCAGCATCTTCCATCAGACAGCCAGATACTGAAGCATAATGCATCATCACACATTTTCATTGCTCCAGTAGAGTCCAGTAGTGCGTGTTCTGACCAGGGAAGATCTAGTAGGGAAGAAATTTCACAAAAGGGGGGAGTACAACCGCACAATAAGAGGCACCAAAGGGCTGTTTAAAAAACAAGAAGAATACTTTATTAAATCAAGTTAAAATCTAAGGTACATAGCCACAAACATCCTGACTAGTTTCGTGCCATAGCAGGCACTTAATCATAGGAAACAAAACACTGCACAGACTCCCTATTTAAAGGGGAAACAACAGCCTGCAATCAAGCAAAAAAACCATTAATGGTAATATATACACACAGCATACATTTCATAATTACAACGGAAAAAAGAAAACACAAGAAAACAGAGAATTATGCACTATATATGGTAAAGAAAATTACTGCAAAATTTCCAAAAAAAACCCCCATTTCATTGAGGTAGTAAATTCATAAACCATTTTGAATACATATATTTATACACACCATTTTCATATCAAAGGGTAAAACACAATTTCATTGCAGTAGTAAATTCATAAACCACTTTGAATATATATACTGTATTGTTCCGAGTACAAGCCGCACTTTTCCCACCTAATTTTAATCATTAAATTCGGGGTG
The DNA here is from genome assembly GCF_027579735.1 of Bombina bombina. Classification (NCBI taxonomy): domain Eukaryota; kingdom Metazoa; phylum Chordata; class Amphibia; order Anura; family Bombinatoridae; genus Bombina; species Bombina bombina. The sequence goes on along the minus strand of NC_069502.1, from coordinate 778,598,744 downwards.
CGGCCTGTAATCTGGCGCATAGGTAAGTTAGTGCTGGCACGGGCTTATGAATGAGGAGGAAGTGGGTGGAGCACATGATGTCACATTTGAGCTGCAGTGAAGGAGCCTGTTATGAAGCTGGCACCATATTCCTTTCCAGTTATCTGGTAAGAAGCTGATATTTTTTTATACTATTGCTGATTAGTTATGGCTTCTAGCAGGGATTAGTTATGGCTTCTATGCCTTCCTTAACCCATTTCTCTGGCACGTCACTCGCTGTTCTCCTACCACTATTTTCATATCAACATAGAGGAGGAACAAGTGAGGGGAAGTATTGTAACTGCTAAATTCAACAATCAGCTTAAGCCGTGACTGCCGCATGGGACAAGTTACCGGTATTTAAATCTCTTAGTTATAGTATTATTGCCGCTCAGACAATCATGCTGTTACTCACGGTGCTGGTCTCACTGTGATGCGCACAGAGTCTTAGCCGCTGGCGCTGCCTCATCCACAATACCTGCTGTGCACAGAGCAATTTAAGAAAATGTGCTGCTTGCCTAACTTGCCTGTTTAGTGTTAATCTATTGTTTTTTCTCTGCTTCAATAGCCTATCCCTGCTGCCGAGTGCTCCAGCGCTAATGAAGCACACACACAGGGTAAGCTAATGAAGCAATAGATTAGTTAGCAGTGAACCTAAGTGAGCAGCACACTTTCTTAAATTGAAATTAAAATCCTGTTTCTCCCCCACCCCTCACTTGTTCCTCCTCTATGTTGATATGAAAATAGTGGGAGGAGAACAGGGAGTGACATGTTGGACAAGGGGTTAAGGAAGACAAGCCCAATAATTACAGTCTTCTGGATTGTGGAATCCCCAACAAGAATTAAAGGCTAGTGAACACATAATTTGAATTTCTTTAAAATGGCACCAAACTTTAAGGGAACAATACGGTATATGTATACACAGTTTTTATATCAAAGGGTCATTGTTTCTCAACATGGATTATCTCTTTAATTACTGACTCTCAAAGGTTAAATCCCACTAAAATGGGAATTCCAGAACAGGTCAATCTATTTGGCATATAGAAATAGTTACTAACCTAGGCAATCCATTAAACATGAGAAAATACATTAATAAGGACAGAGTAAACTGTATTTCATTCAATAAAATAACTCATATCCCATTCTCTGTATAGTCCCATAGGTGTTATTGTCCTCAATTTGTAAATCCAATAGAGTTTTTGTTTCAGTAACAGTTTGTATTTATCACCACCTCTAACCGGTAGCCTCACCTTGTCAATAACCTGAGCTCTCATATTGAAGATATTAGTCATGTAGAATAGTTTGAAATTCGAGAAATGCATTGGACAAATGTTTTATCTGTCTTAACTTTATTGCGGTCTATAAAATTATGAAAAAATAGTTCATGCTTATATTACAACAAAAGAACCAAATGTTTTTTTCTTACACTATTTAAGGGACATTTTATTTATACATTAGGAGGTCAGTTTATTATTGGCCAAATTGGGCCAATTCACCCTGTTTCCGTGCTAGCCTTCAGGCTTGCCGGAAACAGGAGTTAAGAAGCAGCGGTCTATAGAACACTGCTCCTTAACTCATACGCCACCTCTGGGGTGGCGTACAGCAATCTTCCCAATCCTATACGATCGGGCTCATTGACACCCTCTGCTAGCGGCCAATTGGCCGCAAATCTGCAGGGGGCGGTATTGCACGAGCAACTGCTTGAACTAGAACTGCTTGTGCAATGCTGAATACGGACAACATATGCTGTTCAGTGATGTTTGGCAGACATGATACGGTACAGTATATCATGTCCGCTAGACTTTAATAAATTGACCCCAATGAATCAACTTTGCAATATATTGTCATTATTTATTTTGCTCCCTTGCAATGTAATTTAACTCTGAAAATTGGACAATTTCTCAGAACTTGAAATACACCTGCTGATTTATTAAGTCTAATTCTGCTACATTTTTTCTTATTTTTAATGAGCTTTATTCAGGAACAGTAAAATACTATGGCCTTGATTTGGAGTTTGGCGGTAGCCGTGAAAACCAGCGTTAGAGGCTCCTAACGCTGGTTTTAGGCTACCGCCGGTATTTGGAGTCAGTCAAAAAAGGGTCTAACGCTCACTTTTCAGCCGCGACTTTTCCATACCGCAGATCCCCTTACGTCAATTGCGTATCCTATCTTTTCAATGGGATCTTTCTAACTCCGGTATTTAGAGTCGTGGCTGAAGTGAGCGTTAGAATTCTAACGACAAAACTCCAGCCGCAGAAAAAAGTCAGTAGTTAAGAGCTTTCTGGGCTACCGCCGGTTCATAAAGCTCTTAACTACTGTGCCCTAAAGTACACTAACACCCATAAACTACCTATGTACCCCTAAACCGAGGCCCCCCACATCGCCGACACTCGATTAAATTTTTTTAACCCCTAATCTGCCGACCGCCACCTACGTTATCCTTATGTACCCCTAATCTGCTGCCCCTAACACTGCCGACCCCTATATTATATTTATTAACCCCTAATCTGCCCCCCACAACGTCGCCGCCAGCTACCTACACTTATTAACCCCTAATCTGCCATCCGCACGCCGCCGCGAGCTACATTATAGCTATGTACCCCTAATCTGCTGCCCCTAACACCGCCGACCCCTATATTATATTTATTAACCCCTAACCTGCCCCCCACAACGTCGCCGCCAGCTACCTACAATAATTAACCCCTAATCTGCCGACCGCCACCTACGTTATACTTATGTACCCCTAATCTGCTGCCCCTAACACCGCCGACCCTTATATTATATTTATTAACCCCTAATCTGCCCCCCACAACGTCGCCTCCACCTGCCTACACTTATTGACCCCTAATCTGCCGAGCGGACCGCACAGCTATTATAATAAAGTTATTAACCCCTAATCCGCCTCACTAACCCTATAATAAATAGTATTAACCCCTAATCTGCCCTCCCTAACATCGCCGACACCTAACTTCAAACATTAACTCCTAATCTGCTGACCGGAGCTCACCGCTATTCTAATAAATTTATTAACCCCTAAAGCTAAGTCTAACCCTAACACCCCCCTAAATTAAATATAATTTAAATCTAACGAAATAAATTAACTCTTATTAAATAAATTATTCCTATTTAAAGCTAAATACTTACCTGTAAAATAAACCCTAATATAGCTACAATATAAATTATAATTATATTATAGCTATTTTAGGATTTATATTTATTTTACAGGTAACTTTGTATTTATTTTAACCAGGTTCAATAGCTAAAATAATTACAAAATTACCTGTAAAATAAATCCTAACCTAAGTTACAATTAAACCTAACACTACACTATCAATAAATTAATTAAATAAAATACCTACAATTAAACCTAACACTACACTATCAATACATTAATTAAATACAATATCTACAAATAAATACAATGAAATAAACTAACTAAAGTACAAAAAATAAAAAAGAACTAAGTTACAAAAAATAAAACAATATTTACAAACATCAGAAAAATATTACAACAATTTTAAACTAATTACACCTACTCTAAGCCCCCTAATAAAATAACAAAGACCCCCAAAATAAAAAAATATTCGACATCTTCAGCCCCCTGCTTGGGCTTGGATCAGGACATCGGAGGAGCTCTTCTGGATCGATCGGTGAACCTGGTATGGTGAAGATAAGGTAGGAAGATCTTCAGGGGCTTAGTGTTAGGTTTATTTAAGGGGGGTTTGGGTTAGATTAGGGGTATGTGGGTGGTGGGTTGTAATGTTGGGGGGGGGTATTGTATGTGTTTTTTTTACAGGCAAAAGAGCTGAATTCTTTGGGGCATGCCCCGCAAAGGGCCCTGTTCAGGGCTGGTAAGGTAAAAGAGCTTTGAACTTTAGTAATTTAGAATAGGGTAGGGCATTTTTTATTTTGGGGGTCTTTGTTATTTTATTAGGGGGCTTAGAGTAGGTGTAATTAGTTTAAAATTGTTGTAATATTTTTCTGATGTTTGTAAATATTTTTTTATTTTTTGTAACTTAGTTCTTTTTTATTTTTTGTACTTTAGTTAGTTTATTTCATTGTATTTATTTGTAGATATTTTATTTAATTAATGTATTGATAGTGTAGTGTTAGGTTTAATTGTAGGTAATTGTAGGTATTTTATTTAATTAATTTATTGATAGTGTAGTGTTAGGTTTAATTGTAACTTAGGTTAGGATTTATTTTACAGGTAATTTTGTAATTATTTTAACTATTTTAGCTATTAAATAGTTCTTAACTATTTAATAGCTATTGTACCTGGTTAAAATAAATACAAAGTTACCTGTAAAATAAATATAAATCCTAAAATAGCTATAATATAATTATAATTTATATTGTAGCTATATTAGGATTTATTTTACAGGTAAGTATTTAGCTTTAAATAGGAATAATTTATTTAATAAGAGTTAATTAATTTCGTTAGATTTAAATTATATTTAACTTAGGGGGCTGTTAGTGTTAGGGTTAGACTTAGCTTTAGGGGTTAATACATTTATTAGAATAGCGGTGAGCTCCAGTCGGCAGATTAGGGGTTAATGTTTGAAGTTAGGTGTCGGCGATGTTAGGGAGGGCAGATTAGGGGTTAATACTATTTATTATAGGGTTAGTGAGGCGGATTAGGGGTTAATAACTTTATTATAATAGCGGTGGATTAGGGGTTAATAAGTGTAGGCAGGTGGAGGCAACGTTGTGGGGGGCAGATTAGGGGTTAATAAATATAATATAGGGGTCGGCGGTGTTAGGGACAGCAGATTAGGGGTACATATCGATAATGTAAGTAGCGGCGGTTTACGGAGCGGCAGATTAGGGGTTAATAATAATATGCAGGGGTCAGCGATAGCGGGGGCGGCAGATTAGGGGTTAATAAGTGTAAGGTTAGGGGTGTGTAGACTCGGGGTACATGTTAGAGTGTTAGGTGCAGACGTAGGAAGTGTTTCCCCATAGCAAACAATGGGGCTGCGTTAGGAGCTGAACGCGGTTTTTTTGCAGGTGTTAGGTTTTTTTTCAGCTCAAACAGCCCCATTGTTTCCTATGGGGGAATCGTGCACGAGCACGTTTTTGAGGCTGGCCGCATCCATAAGCAACTCTGGTATCGAGAGTTGAAGTTGCGTTAAATATGCTCTACGCTCCTTTTTTGGAGCCTAACGCAGCCATTCTGTGGACTCTCAATACCAGAGTTATTTTAAAGGTGCGGCCAGAAAAAAGCCAGCGTTGGCTACGCGGGTCGTTACCGACAAAACTCTAAATCTAGCCGAATGAAAATTAAAAATGTATTCCATGTATTAGATATCGAAGTTCAAATTTGAAGGAGTGAAAACATTCTAGCCCCAAATGTTGGATATTGTCCATACAGTAGCGTCTGATAGCAGTGTAGCAATTAATGAATGATTGTGATTGATTGCAATATCTGGTTTTAGAAAGCTCACTGGTTTTGTCTAAGATAAGAGGCTTACAGTAATCAGCATAATCTTAACAAGAACCTAGATTTACTTAAAACTATGTACAACTAAAGATCAGAAATATGTATTAAAGGTACAGGCTACACCAATTTACACCAATTTACACCATTAAAACCCATTCCCCGTTTTTTGCATAACCAACACAGTTATATTAATATGCTTTTTACCTCTGTGATGACCTTGTAGCTAAGCCTCTGCAGACAGCCTCCTTATCTAAGTGCTTTTGACAGACATGTAGTGTAGTCAATCAGTGAAGACTCCTAAATAACTTCACGGGAGTGAGCACAAGGTTATCTATATGACACACATGAACTAACACTGTCTAACTGGGAAAAACTTTCAAAATGCTCTGAGCTAAGAGGCGGTTTTCAACGGTTTAGAAATCAGTTTGAGCCTAGCTAGGTTTAGCTTTTCAAAAAATACCACCAAGGTAACAAAGCAAATCTGATTATAAAAGTAAATTGGAAAGTTGTTTAAAATTGCATGCCCTATCTGAATCATGAAAGTTTAGTTTTGACTTTACTGTCCCTTTAAGAAAGAAAGAAAAAGAATGGAAAGAACATTGAAACCCAATTTAAAGCCTAATCTGGGCTTCTGAAAGTATATCTATGTTACCTCCCCCTTAAAAAAAACTCTAATTGGTATTATCTGCTCAAAACTGTTAAACAATGTACTTTATGACTATGACTTGCCTTGTTGTCTGCAGAATAAAGCCCAGATTGGCTACTCCAAATAAGGCAAATGGTGGGTGGAGTTTGGCTATTGAATAATAACTGCAGTAAAAAGGATGTTAATTTGTTTTAAAAATGTTAAGACTCGGCTGATATGTTATTCTATAGCAATACAACAGAAATGTCTTGTAGTTGTATAGTGAGAAGTTTGTGCTGACCTATATATGAATATAATTTTCGTATAATTCTTAGAATTACAGATCATCAGTGTTTATTTGAACAATTTAAAAAAAAACCTATAGATTAAAGAGATATGAAACCCATTTTTTTTGTTTTGTGATTCAGATAGAGCATGCAATTTTAAGCAACTTTTTAATTTACTCCTACTATAGATTTCTCTTGGTATCTTTATTTGAAAAAGCAGGAATGTGAGCTTAGGAGAACAAAGTAAAATTGATACTAGGAGTAAATAAGAAAGTTGCTTAAAATTGCATGCTCTATCTGAATCACAAAATAAAGAATTTGGGTTTCATATCCCTTTAACTTCACTGGATTTTATTGTTTTATTTAAAATGTTTGTCTCTTTACTAAAATATAAAGTTTCACTGAGAAGTTGTTTTTTGCTGTAACTTGCAAACACATTTAAGTTTCCTGACACAGCCTTTTTTGTTCATCTTCCGACCCTTCCATTAAGGTCATGTATTAATAATGCAAGAAGTCATTGACAGGGGAATAAAGAGTAGAATTGACTTAAACCCAGGGATAAAAATTGCTGTGACTATGCAGTACATAGATTCTGATAAACGTAGGTCTTCTCTCTTATTAAAGGCACGCTAAAGTATTTTGCCTATGCAGATATATATCAGCAATTAAAGGGATAGTAAAGTCAAAATTAAACTTTTATGATTTAGATAGAGAATACAATTTTAAACAACTTTCCATTTTAATTCTATTATCACATTTTCTTTACACTTTTGGTATCCTTTGTTGAAAAGTAAGTCTAAATAGGCTCATAGGCGGCAAGGAGTGTGCATGTGTCTTTAGTATTCTGTAGCAACAGTGATTCTAATAATTGTAATACTACATACAATGCATGCAAAACACTGCTGCTATAAAGTACTAAAGACACATGCACGCTCCTGAGATTTACTTTATAACAAAAGGTACCAAGAGGACAGAGCAAAGTTGATAATAGAAGCAAATTGGAAAGTTGTTCAAATTTTTATGTTCTATTCAAATCATGAAAGAAAATTTAGGGGTTTCCTGTCCCTTTAAACAATCTGGAAGTATCTTGACCACACAAGTTGCAGGAGAACTCTAGTTTAAGGGACAAATAAAGCCAATACATCACCAACACAAAGTATCTACATGGCACTATATTCAAACATAAATGTAAAATAATTAAATATATGACAAATTGCTAACAGATTTGTAACATTTCATTTTGAATAAGCAACAAAATATGTGTGACCTCTACGTACTGATGTGAAATATATATAAACTGATGTGGCAGATCTTTTACCTATAAGGCTCCTGTACACAAAAATACAAAGCAACAACAAAAATGATAGATTTTAGAATATCATATTTTAAATATTTTTTTAAATTTAAATGTACATATAAGTAATTTGATTAATCTAGAGTTTCATTTCATTAGAAGCCCATGGATAACATTTATAATGCCACAAGAAAAACTGAGTTCTGAGCTGAGATATTGGAAATAGCTCAAATAAAATATGCTGCAATAGTCTATGGATCCCACTGAATGCAATTAATTATGCTTTGCCTGTCCTCTGGTGGACACTTATGTGTATTAAACATTTTATGAGCAAGTAGCCTTTCATGTCTCCGAAATATAAAATGTACTTTGTTGTTTTGTATATATATTCATAGCTGATACATTAGCGATAGCGAGAGCTTGGAATACTCAGAGTATACTAGGAGGTGCAGACCTCTGTGCAGAGAGATATTATGAAATTCTTAATGAAAGCCTTTGCAGGATTGCCACGTATCCTTTGTGGCGCTTGAATTTTTAATAGCTGGCAAAGAGACGTCTCTATTTCCGGTGGCCAGCAGGAGGGAGAGAGGTTGTAATATCTTGGTCTTGCAGGCAGCGGCGTGCTATTACGGACAAAAAAAACCTTAAGACCAGCGACGTACATTGTACACAAGATACATTGTGGTCGTTAAGGGGTAAAACAGAAACTTCATTCAAACATAAGACAAGTAAAATATTGCACCGGATGAGTAAAATATTTGACTTTTTTCATCTTTAAAATTGAGTGAACTAGTAACTTTTCCCCTCTGGCCTAGAAACCTTTAAACCTAAACCAGTAAACTATAGTCAAATTTTGATGGTAAATAAAATGATAATAAATTAAAAAGAATTATTTCAGTTATTACTAATAGGAATATAATTTATGCCAAAAAGCTTATTTATGTTTAAAAAAGACAACCGTTAGGAAATTATGAATCAATGCAGTTAGGGTTACCAGCTATGCATAATAAAAAATATCTATAGATGACTGTGGTGGTAAGTGGGGTCACACAATGTTGCCAGTAACACTCATATGCAGCAATGATTTGACCCCATTGACTGCCAGGAGCACACACACAGCAATGATATAATACACCCACGGCTGCCTGTAAAATATATAATAGAAAGTGTACTGTGGGCCATATTTGTAATGCAGAGAGTAAAATGAGGCCCTTCACATTTAGCTGACATTTAGGAGTCTTTAAAAATACTGGACATTTATATGTCCGGAATTTATATATAGATTTTATTGGATAGCCTAAAATGCTGGATTGTCTGGTTTAATACTGAACACCTGGCAACCTTACATGCAGTACATATAATATCTAATAGAAGATGCCTCCGGAATGATTAATTGTTGTGACATTTTAAAGGACATAAAAGAGAGAGTATAAATGTGTGCAATAACTGTGAAATTAAATAGCTACATAAACAATAAATATAGTAACAGTATTTACTCTATTCATTATCCTCCAAATTAAAAGAAAATTATCAGAGATAGTGAAAGTGCAAAGATTAATCATATTGATAGGTCACTGATATTGAGAAAAAAAAAAAGAAAACAACCGCACTCAATTACAATCTGACAATTTTTATATTCCTGTAAAGGTCATTCATATAAAGGAATTTGAAAATGAATTGTTGATTTTACTTTGGTCAGATTTAAAAAAATGAATTTGATAGTACAGCTAGAAAACCAATTATCCAAACTGCTTGGGACCAGAAAATGTTCAGATTTTGGAATATTTGCATCTGAAAAATGGAGAGGAGATGAAACCAAGTGTAAACAATATATTTTATGTCATTTAGTCAATATTTACATGTAATAACACATATATATGTAACCGAAAGCTAGTTTTATATAATTTTTAATACTTTTGTATATATAATAATCTCAGAAGGATAGTACAACACTGTAATCAGAAAGGTAATATTTGCCGTTTTAAATAAATATAAACTATTTGCATTTTAGAACACAAAAATGTTTTGCAACATTTAAAAAAGGAAAGAAATTTTAACACATTCGTTCATTCAATTTGAATTTTGAATGTTTGTACAGGATTCTAACATTAATTTAATTTAATAGTTTTTCTAATGCTTTCTTTAAATGTAATATTCTATTTGAATTTTTCTAATTATTTGATTTGAATTATGCAATATTCGAAATGGAAACATTCAAATGCAAATATTTGTATCTATTATGTATCAATTTACTAACTTCACTACCACAAGAACTATTGAACTTCTGAATAGTATTTGTTAAATCAAATTTCGATTATGAACATTCCAAAACTGGAAATAACATTTGATTTGTGAATTTTAATGGATTTTTATCAACATTTAGTTGTCCAAAACGAATGTCCACAGGACTTTTCATTCTACCAAACAAATTACTCTTTCAGCACATTCACCCATCCCTACATAGAAGACTGTGACTAACAGGCAGGGAAAATAGTCGTTTTTGATTATTCTATTTTTAAGACAATATTAATTAAAAAGTTTGGATTTCAGAATAAGTTAGGATTTTTGGAATTCCGGATTTGGGGTTTTGTAGTTGTAATAATAGAATTTGGTTCTTGATTCCTAATAATTAAATTGTACATAATTTAGCCAGGTTTGTTTAGCATTCTTGTAACATTGACGGCTTCTTACTCATATATTTAGTTTCATTAGTAAGGTATTAGGTTGTTTAAAAAAAAAGTCAACTTTCTGAAAGTTTGTGCATTTTTAGCAAATTCTTATTTGTGTTTTTTAGCATGCTGCCGATTGGCTGCCAGTGAGCAGGGGGCAGCATTGCACAAGCATTTCTGGTGAAATGCTTGTGCAATGATAAATGCGGATAGCATATGCTGTCTGCATTTAGTGATGTTGAGCAGACATGATTCTAGACTTGAGTGCCAATGCAATGGTATTCTGCATAAGCAAAGGCAAATACCCTGTCCAGGAGAACATTCTAAATGATGCACTAGTAGAGATACCTTAACCATTTGATCTCTAACAACGACTCTGAGCCGTCACAAATTGTCCCGGTCATGTGCTAATTACAGCTCAGAGCAGTCGCTAGCACTCACCCATCTTGGGGGCTCCCACTTACTCCCACCCTGGCCATCTGGCGATAGTGACAGGCACCGTTGGGGCTTCACGTTTGGCACAGTGATGTCATGCGCAATGATGTGATGACGTCACTGGGTTACTTTATTTAACGTTGACAATGGACAAGTATAGGGAGACAAGTAATAGGGCATGATGCTTAGAAGCCTGTATCTCAGGCATCTAAGCAGCTACGGAAAGTAGCCCCAAAAAGTTAAAAGTAAATATATTTAAAAACAGTAAAAATAAAAAAAGCTCAAAACCAGCTTAGCACTCAGGTGGGAAATGGCTTAGCAGCCAAAGGGTTACTATGGCTAACACACTATTTTCAGAAAAAGCAGGTTCCATTTAACATTTTTGCTGGATAAAAAAAAAATTGCAGAACCTTTCAGTGTGGAGGAGATTGGCTTACATTTAAAATCTGAACACACTGTCAGTCTAGTCTGTATTGGTCCTCTGTTGCTAATAGGGAGATGACTCAGCATAAACCCTGCCCTGTTACATTTATTTGGCCTGTAATAATTATTTTCCATTGGCTCATTTTTTCCTTTAGAGAGTATGTCAAGATTGGGGTTGGTTGGTTTAAAGGGACAGTCTAGTCAAAATTAATCTGTCATGATTCAGATGGGGCATGACATTTTAAAAAAACTTTCCATTTTACTTTTATCATCAAATTTGATTTGTTCTCTTGATATTCTTTGTTGAAAGTTAAACCTACGTAGGCTCTATTACAAATAGTTGAGAGAAGATTGAGTTCTCCCCCATAGGGCTAGATTATGAATGGAGTGCTATTTAACGCTTGCGTGTTTACTTAGCTAGATGGAGGCTTTTTGATGGCATCAGGTTGTACTCGTATTACTAGTTGTAAGTAAAAAGAATGAGCATGAGCATAAACCCAAAGCACAGCAAAAAAAAACTCCCATAGCAGTCAATGGAGAGCGAAAACATAAAAAAAACTCACGTGCTTTGCCGGATCATGTATATTAAGGAATGTTAAACCCGACATGAAATATTAATATTAATTAATATTCCAATGTTCTTTACATAGCAGAATGTTTTTTAAATTCTTAAATACATATATATATATACATATATATATATATATATATATATATATATATACCTATACATAAAACACATACATATGTACACACATATAAACATATTTAGACATGTAGTTATGAAGCTCTGTGTTAAAGCCATTTTGCATTCCTTGAAACCTCATATCTTTGACCCCTTATAACTTTTTAATGCAATTTTATTGTAATATTTTTATCAGACAGTGTTATTATGAGTGTAACTGTACTTTTAAATGTATTTTTGATGTGTTTTGTGCAACTTTTTTTGTCTCACATAACAGTTAACCAGTGCTCTGAAGTCCCACTTTCCCAACGCAAGGTAAATTTGATGGCACTCAAGCAAATGAGTTTACTTTCAACTCTCAATACACTAGCTATTTCTGTTGCGCAAAAAGAGCCGCAAGAAACCACTTCACGCTCACGCTCAACAGTTAGCGATACACTCGTAATCTAGCCCATAGTTTGGTTAGCTTCATGTACAACAATTTCTGAAAAGTTGAATGTCTTTTTATATAGCCTAATAAGATGTTCTGCTTGTTAAAACCTCAGCATAATTAAATTAATTAATTTGACACATAGTACAATATGTGCATTTTGAAACACTGCCAATTAACTAAGAACTGCAGCAGCAGCTGTTTTAATGTTGATTTCATATGGCTGTTAGAATAGAAGCCTAAAATAATGAAACACATTTCACTTTTTGACGTTGGTGAGTTTTTGCCTTATTCAGTTTTATTTGCAAGAATTTGCTATGCATATAAAGGCCTTCATATATTTCTTTATTTATTTCTTTGTTGCTGAATCCATCCTACTTGGAAGACACTATTTAATACTTTTTTGATTATTTCACTGTGTTCACTAAGGCCAAGTCCAGTGTTTAAAACACAAGGTAGTTGTGTACCATAGACCACTGGTTTTCAAAACTGTCCTAAGGGGACATTTTTAGGATATCTGAACTGGAGCACAGGTCAGGTGAAATAATCAGCTAATTATTAAACATGGTAATTTTACCTGCTTTCATTCAAGGTAATCCTGAAAACCTGCCCTGTTGGGGAGGCTTGAGGACAGGTTTGAAAACCAGTGCCATAGACGGATGGAATGTGCCACTAAATAATATATTATAGTACTACCATCAGATTTCATGTTTGTATTTAATTTTTATACAGCGCAAATCACACAGAAATGATCTAACTCCTATGCCCACTCTTTTGTATGATATTTTCATTATATTCATTTATTACAACTTAGAGGTTACCTTTAGATAGTCACATATAGAGCAATAAAAAGAGAGAAGCGCTCTGAACGAGAGTAACAGCAAAACCCGAGACGTACGTTTCGGCCTATTATGGGCCTCGTCAGTGAGGTGAAGCCATATTACCATGTTTAATAATTAGCTGATTATTTCACCTGACCTGTGCTCCAGTTCAGATATCCTAAAAATGTGCCCTGAGGACAGTTTTGAAAACCAGTGGTCTATGGTACACAACTACCTTGTGTTTTAAATACTGGACTTGGCCTTAGTGAACACAGTGAAATAATCAAAAAAGTATTAAATAGTGTCTTCCAAGTAGGATGGATTCAGCAACAAAGAAATAAATAAAGAAATATATGAAGGCCTTTATATGCATAGCAAATCCTTGCAAATAGGCACACTGAGCAACGGGTCCATGTCTGGATTCCCATATCACACTTATGGAGACTTGCCAAAATGTCATAATTTGCATAAATAAAAAGAGAGAAGCGCTCAACCTGGAAACGAACAATAGCATAATAGCTTGTTCTATGGCTAGTTACCACCCAAGAAGCAGCCTCTTTTTGCTCAACATGTGCCTTTCACAGAGAAGAACTTTCCTAAAGCATATCAGTTTGATCCTGACTTAACAGTACAGTCCAGCCCTGAAAATACCAGGCAATCCCTCTCTGAACGAGAGTAACAGCAAAACCCCAGATGTACATTTCGGCCTATTGTGGGCCTTGTTAGTGAGGTGCAGCCATATCCCTCTAGGCACACTAAGCAATGGGTCCACGTCTGGATTCCCACATCACACTTATGGAGACTTCCCAAAATGTCATAATTTGCATAAATAAAAAGAGAAAAGCGCTCAACCTGGAGATGAACAATAGCATAATAGCTTGATCTATGGCTAGTTACCACCCAAGAAGCAGCCTCTTTTTGCTCAACATGTGCCTTTCACAGAGAAGAACTTTCCTAAAGCATATCAGTCTGATCCTGACAGTACAGTCCAGCTGTTTTTCTCATTCAGAGAAGGATTACCTGGTATTTCGGGGCTGGACTGTACTGTGAAGTCAGGATCAGACTGATATGCTTCAGGAAAGTTCTTCTCTATGAATGGCACATGTTGAGCAAAAAGAGGCTGCTTCTTTGGTGGTAACTAGCCATAGAACAAGCTATTATGCTATTGTTCATTTCCAGGTTGAGCACTTCTCTTTTTTTATTTCTACATATAGAGCAGTAACTGACCCTTCAGTCTTCTACACTTGGAGTAACAGTTAACTCCATCATTATACAGCATAGAATGTTATTAATATGTAGATATGTAAGCCCAAACTAGCCATCAGGAAAACCCATGAGATGCCTGGGAGTCATGTAAATCAGGGATTATCAACTGGTGGCCCCAGGGCCTCATGTGGCCTCTGCCTTTACCTCAAAATCTACGGCACACATTCTTAGGACTACGTTTTTTCCTGCAAATGATAGTATTAGTAAATAATAGTAAAAGCAGAACTAAGAAGCGGCTAAATTACAAGTGTTCTGGTACGGCTATACCTCTGAAAAATTGGCCTTTGCACGTGGAATGGCAGTGCTCCCGTATTACAAGGCATGCCAATATGGCTATACCACTAGCCTTTTAGCTTGTACCGCAACTCTCCATTCTGCACTGAAAAAATAGCTTTTTAGTGTGGAATTTTCAGGTCTCCTGTATTACAAGTTGTTCGGTCAGGCTATTACGCTAGCGTTATTGCTTATACCGCCACAAGCGATTCCGTTATTAAGGACCAGTGGTAATGGATTTTGCAAAACAAAAATGTTTCACAAAACTCATAACAAAAATGTTACAAAGGTTAACAAAAGTGTTAACCCATAAACTACACTATTAACCCCTAAACTGCCATCCCCCACATTGCAAATACTTTATTAAATTTATTAACCCCCAATACGCTACCCACCCACATCACCAACACTAAATTAAAGTATCAACCCCTAAACCGTCGACACCCGCACATCGCCAACACTAAATAAAGCTAAAAACCCCTAAACCGCCGGCCCTCCACATCGCAAATAATAAATAAACCTATTAACCTCTGAACCGCCGGCTCCTCACATCGCGACACACTAAATTAAACTATTAACCCCTAAACCTAACACCCCCTAACTTACAATTAAAATTACAATATAACTATCTTAAAATAAATGAAAACTTACCTGTAAATAAAAAAAAAGTAGGCTAAAACTATAAATAAACCTAACATAGCTTTTTTTAAAAAGTAAAATAAACGAAAAATAAAAAAATTGTTACAAAATTAAAAAACACTATGAAAAAATAAAAAAAACCATTAATAATAAAATCAAACACTAAAATTATGAAAAAACAACAAAAAACTAACATTACAAAAAAAAACACTGAGCAATTTTACTGTTAGTGGGTATTGTAATTTTTTTATGTAAAAGAGCTGATTGCTTCAGGGCAATGCCCTACTAAAGGCCCTTTTAAGGGCTATTGGTAGTTTATTGTTAGATAAGGGGGTGTTTTTATTTTGGGATGGCTTTTTTGTTTTTATAGGGGTATAAGATTAGGTAAAATTTTAATTATTTTGGATAATTCCGTTTATTATTTTTATTATTTTTTGTGATCTTAGATTTTTTTTTGTAATTTTAGTGTTTGATTTTTTGTAATGTTAGGTTTTTTTCTCTCATAATTTTAGTGTTTGATTTTTTTGTAATGTTAATATTTTTTATTTTTTTTAAATGTTTGGATTTTTTAATTTTGTAACTTAGTTTTTTATTTTTTATTTTATTTTACTTTTTAAAAATAGTTATGTTAGGTTTAATTATAGTTTAAGCTTACGTTTTTTTATTTACAGGCAAGTTTTTATTTATTTTAAGATTTTTTTCTAACACTTTCCCTCTATTGATGTCTTTGGGGGAAATAGTGCACAAGCACGTCAAGTCAGGCCTTGTCTTTTGTGCAGTATGGAGCTTAATGCACCATAACACACAGCACAAGAAGGTTTTTTTTTGTAACTTGTAATGGCAGCACTATGAAAGTGCGGTACTGCTACATTTTTAGCGTTATTTATGCACCGGGTTTAGTGCATAACTTGTAATTTTTTTTTTAATTTTTTTTTTTGGTTTTAAAATGCTTTATTGAAAAACGTATAAATAATACAAACATGAGAATTTACAAAATGGTACATATGCATCAGTCTTTTGTTTTGTGTTGGCAATTCTATAAATTACAAGGGAATAACAAAGAAAGTTTAATTAACATACAGAGAGAAAGGTGATTCCCTTTTTTTTTTTTTTTTTTTTAGAAATAAATAAGATACCCTTTATGGGTCAACAACGGTGAGGGTAATTATTGGTTAGATAAGAGAGAGTATCTAATTAAGTATTTAACTGTGTAAAATATAATCTGGTTACATGATTCCTGCAGGTAGAAAAGAGAAGGGTTGTAAGGTCGAGAAGATAGGTGGAGAGTCGGTTGGGGCTGAAAGGTCCATTGTCATTTGGGAAGCAATGGAGTGTAAAGGTAGGTATGTAAAGAAAAGGTATTGTAGGGTTCCTTATGTTGTATGTGGGGGTTGTGTGTGATTGAGGTATTCTTCCCATAGGAAGCAAATGGAGTGGTAGTCGTCTGTCTGTTTATTGCGGTTGTAGTGGTGTTTTTCTAGTTTGAGGGACTGGGAGGTCGTTTCTTTCCAAATTGAGACTGACGGGAGGCTATGGTTTTTCCAGTGCTTTGGTATCAATTGTTTTGCTGAGTTTGTCATTATAGTTAGTAATGCCAGTCTTAGTTTGCATTTTATTTTAGTGAACTTGTTAAAAAGGAAAAACCAGATATTTAGTTCAAGATTTGTTGATAAGAAAATTTCAAATTCTACTTTGATTGATTCACAGTACTCTTGGGCGACAGGACATGTCCACCATATATGTGTTGGGGTGCCTATGTCGTTGCAGCCCCTCCAACAGTTTGGTGAGAGCTCGGGGAGAATGGCGTGTAGTCGGTATGGGGTGTAATACCATCTGTGCAGAAGTTTGACGTTCATCTCCATTATATAAATGGAGGATGAAGATTTTGTCATATAGTGAACGATCTGCAGCCAATCTTTATGAGTTTGAGTGGAGCCGATCTCTTTTTCCCACTTTTGTATGTAAGAGGGGAGGGAGAGATGATACGTTTGCATGAGTAGTCGATGTGTGAAGGAAAGGAAGCCTTTGCTCAATGTTTCGTTAATGCAGCTGCTTTCGAAGCTGGTTAAAGGGTGTGTGAGTTGGGTTTTCTTGGGGTGTTTAGTAATGAAGTCTGAAAGCTGTTGGTGTTGGAACCAGTTTAATTGTGTGGTCCCTAGTGTTGATATGATTTCGGGTAGAGTCTTGGGTTTCCCGTTTATAAGTATTGCGTGGCAAGGGAAGCCCCTGGATATATAGGGGGTTTGGGTTACTTGTGGGAGAAGTTTAACAGGGAGGTCGGGATTGTCGTAGAGGGGGGTTAGTGGGGAGGGTATTGTTGATATGTGGTTATGGCGTTTAATGTGCAAGTCCCACATCTTGAATGTCTCTTTGGTTATTGTTGGAAGGTGTATTGGTAGGTTTTGTTTATTGGATGGTAGCCAGCATTTGCTGCTCAGGTGGGTGGTGGAGGATAGTAAGTGCTCGAGGAGCACCCATTCTTTATGTTCTGAGTGTCTGCTCCAGTGGATAATTCGGGAGTAGAAGGAGGCTAGTCTGTATTGCATTAAGTTTGGGATCCCTAGGCCGCCTAGTTCTTTGGGGTGGTATAATGGCATAACTTGTAATTTAGTTGAATGTGTGCAGTAATTTTTGAGGAGAAGGCAGAGATAAAAAATGGTGTCCTGGGTGCCCAAACTTTGAAAGAGCCCCTAAAAGGGGAGAACAGAACATAGAGAGTACCCTGCCACCTAAATCCCCTGTGCCACTGAACATTTTTGGGAAGTATGTTCTTATTTGTGAGTTTAATAACCATAAATATATATACAGCCCTTAAGACTTACTTTTAAAAAATGAGACACAATGAAAAGCACTATTTAAAATCTGGACAGATTTTTTTAAGAGTATTTTCTACAGTAAATATAAGTAAAAAATGTTTGTTTATGTGCAATATGTGTATATATATATGACGTACAGTCATAAGAGGCAGGGGAGGCACTGCTTCCCCTGCCATATGGGGCCAAATTTTAGTTAAATTAATTTTAATTAAAAAAAAATTGTCAAAAAAAATCACCATTTTTTTACCCATGTAATGCTATGGAGAGGCATCCTACAAGACTGCATCTCTCCATAGCAAAACATTAATACATTTCTTCAATAGCAGCAGTGCCACCCACTGGTGGTAACTTAAAACTACCTGAAGCAAAAATAATGACCAATAGGAGGCATCGCTCATGATGCCTCTTAGCGAGGGAGCCAATCAGAGAAGTAAAAACTCATTTTAAACTCTTCTTGGCATTATTAGTTATGTAGGATGCAGGGTTAGTCCTGCCTGATGTTCACAGACTTGCTGTTACTGTGATCCGGTCTGGGACCCTCCCACTAGCACAGGCTTTACTAGAAACAAGAGGGGAGAATAAGGACTGCAGGAAGAAGTGCACAGTAAGGGTAGGGTTTATAGCTTTCCTCATTCTTTTAAATAATAGTGTTAATATAAATGCTTTTAATGTGAACTGTAAGCTTTCTACTTATTAACAATGTTGACTGTTGTGACTGTGAGGAGTGCTGGTAATAATAGCTTCCTACATTTTGCTGGCAGTTTATTTGAACTTTTTATTATGAATATTTTGTTTTTAATTTGATCTGGTAATTTGCTGCTTTTTTATACAAGTTAACAACATTGACTGCAGAGCATGCTTTTATTACTACAGCTCTCAGTAAGCATTGTGTTGTCACTAGCTGGTGCCCTTGTGCAAAAAAGGAAATGATAGTGCCTTTTTCATGCAGGAACCTCTCCTGGTATGTATAATAAATGATGCTTTATTACTACAGCTCTCAGTAAGTATTGTGGTGTCACTAGCTGGTGCCCTTGTGCAAAAAAGGAAATGCTCAGAGCAGGACGGACAGCGTTATGGAGCAGCGGTCTTCATGACCGCTGCTTCATAACTGCTGTTTCTGGTGAGTCTGAAGACACCAGAAACAGGGGCCATCAAGCTCCGTATGGAGCTTGTTAAATAGAGCCCACTATCTTCTGAGTATCTTTGTTATGTGCACTGAAAACTAAAGCAAACAAAACTGTGCTGATTTTGTTTCTGTGTATGTGGATTAGACTGATTGATTTAAGGTCAGTACTTCACTCTGTCATCCTACAGTTGTTTTCCTTCAATAAATACACTTTTTTACTGCTATTTCCCATGCTTTTGGGTTTTCCTGTTTATAGCACCTCACTTTTTATTGTCTTTCTGTAATATGATGATCTGTCTGTCATTTATTAAAAAGCATAGTTTTATATTTTTAGTATTAAAAAATGATTTTATATGATATATTATTATTAGTGGTTTTCATATTAAATCCACAAGTGAACTGTGATATCTCTCAGGAAATATATGGGGGCAGGGAGTCTTGTATCTTGCCTGGTATATTGGGCATTTAGCTGGCATTCATGTGAGTAAGGGAACTGATTGGACAGTTTTAATATGGTATATGATGAGTGGAATTATTGTACATGGATGTTAGTAAAAATAAATATATATATTTTTTTTCCCATTAAAATTCTGTTTTTATAGCCTTATTTTTATCATTTCTTAGGTGCTTTGCTTCCCTTGTATTTTAACTATTAGATATAGAATTTCATAGTGGGCAGGGTTTTAGTACTTGGGCCACTGAATTGTACTTGCCCCCTGGTTCCAAAATTGCCAGTCATAACCTGCATTTTTATGCAGTAGTTGCATTATGGTGTTTATGGTTTTAACATGTGGTCAGATTGTTTGTGTGCTCAGATTGCCTGGGTCAGAATTCAGTCTACACCAAAATCACTATTATTTAAAATGATAGATAATGCCTTTACAACCCATTCCCCAGCTTTGCACAATTAACATTGTTATATTAATATGCTTTTTTATTAGCTTTTTCACAACAAGAGACTGCTAATTTATGTGTGTCATATAGATAACATTGTGCTCTCTCCTGTGGAGTTGTGCAGGACACAGCACTAACTGGCTAAAATGCAAGTCAATAGATAATAAATAAATATCCCTGAGATAAAGGGGACTGTCTGCAGAGGCTTAAATACAAGATATTAAATACAATTCTAATCGTCATTGTGTAACCTGCTAATTTAATCATAAATTTAAGTTACCTCTATTAGGTTCATATATGGCATATCATAGCCACTGCCTTACTAGCCTCTGAGCTTACCGCACATCACTGATTTTATATATATATATATATATATATATATATATATATATATATATATATATCAGACTGACCGAATTGATGAATTATGAATACATTTTGTGTTAACTAAGTCCTGTGAGTGCCTCTTCTTTCCATGAAAGTTTCTACCTATCTACCATAGAGTGCACCCAGGCAACACAACCTACAGTGAGTGCTTGGATACCAAAACTAGAATATATATATTTATATATATATATAACAATGAAAATTATGGGGAGGCGAAAAGTAAGTTTAAAATCCTCCACTAAATACAAAATATAGAGAAAATAACTCATTGTGTAAATGGTTTACACAATGAGTTATTTTCTCTATATAATATATATATATATATATATATATATATATATATATATATATATATATATATATATATATATATAAAACAAGAAGCTGTAGTACACTACACAGCGCTACACCTCCTGTAGAACTAGAAAGGTTTGCTCATATACATCAAATGAATAAATTGTTACAATAGTATACTATGATATACTGTCATTAAATATTGTCATTAAATATCAAGAAAATACTGAAACAAGACACCTGTTTAAATGTGATATGTATAAATATAACACCCCCTTTCTTAAAATAAACGAATATATAAATGTGAGGTTGCTTTCAATTATTATTACCCAACATACACTTTGGGGAAATGTCATAAAAGTTTGCAAATATAGAACTCTTATACAGATTTAAAGTACACAAAAACGTGCAGTAGAATATATATGAACACAGACAATAAGTAAATAAATGTCCATTAATATAGAAAACAGACCCTTTAGAAAAGGGAGTGCATTTCTTATGGGCAAATTCCTTTACATCCAGATATCCTATTACTGGGCTCAAGTTCTACTTACATTAATCACCCTCAATCGGATGAGGTAAGGATTAGGCGAATTATCATGGATATAGTTGTATCCTCTCTCCAGGAAGTGGCTTGTTTCCACAACCTATTGGCAATTCCACATCGGTTACTTTTCTTATATCACTGTGTCTGATTCCTCTCCGATCGATCATGTAGTATTATATAGAGGAAAGAAACATAGCGCACATAGCGTAATATTGTTTTAAATAAAACTCAATTTATTGTGAAAAACAGAGGTACTTACAAACATAACCTCAATCTCTATGAGGTATCGTCAACGCTAAAAATAATCAGACACAGGTTCCAAACATCAGCTGAGTATCTATCATTGTAACGGTTCTTTTAAAAATATGAATAAAACTTTCAAACGGAATATGTTAAAAGTTAGAGTCTTTATAACAGCATAAGCATCCGTATTCAACACTATAAACAGCCTAACGCGTTTCAAAGTTATGAAAAACTTCTTCATCAGTGGCGGTCTTCATAACTTTTAACATATTCTGTTTTATTCATATTTTTAAAAGAACCGTTCTAGTGATAGATACTCAGCTGATGTTTGGAACCTATGTCTGATTATTTTTAGCGTTGACGATACCTCATAGAGATTGAGGTTATGTTTGTGAGTACCTCTGTTTTAACAATAAATTGAGTTTTACTTAAAACAATATTACGCTATGTGCGCTATGTTTCTTTCCTCTATATAATACTACATGATCAATCGGAGAGGAATCAGACACAGTGATCTAAGAAAAGTAACCAACGTGGAATTGCCAATAGGTTGTAGAAACAAGCCGCTTCCTGGAGAGAGATACAACTATATCCGTGATAATTCGCCTAATCCTTACCTCATCCGATTGAGGGTGATTAATGTAAGTAGAACTTGAGCCCAGTAATAGGATATCTGGATGTAAAGGAATTTGCCTATAAGAAATGCACTCCCTTTTCTAAAGGGCCTGTTTTCTATATTAATGGACATTTATTTACTTATTTTCTGTGTTCATATATATTCTACTGCACGTTTTTGTGTACTTTAAATCTGTATAAGAGTTTGATATTTGCAAACTTTTATGACATTTCCCCAAAGTGTATGTTGGGCAATAATAATTGAAAGCAACTTCACATTTATATACCTCACATTTATATATTAATTTATTTTAAGAAAGGGGGTGTTATATTTATACATATCACATTTAAACAGATGTCTTGTTTCAGTATTAACTTGATATTTAATGAAAATATTTAATGACAGTATACCATAGTATACTATTGTAACAATATATTCATTTGATGTGTATGAGCAAACCTTTCTAGTTCTACCCCCCCAACATTAAAACCCACCACCCACATACCCCTACTCTAACCCACCCAAACCCCCCTTAAAAAAAACGTAACACTAACCCCCTGAAGATCACCCTAGCTTGAGTCATCTTCACCCAACCGGGCCGAAATCTTCATCCAAGCGGGGCAGAAGAGGTCCTCCATCCGATAGAAGTCTTCATCCAAGTGGTGCAGAAGAGGTCCTTCATCCGGTAGAAGTCTTCATCCAAGGTGCGTCTTCAATCTTCATCCATCCGGAGCAGAGCAGAGCCATCTTCCAAGGAGCCGACGCAGAGCCATCCTCTTCAACCAACGGACTAACGACGAATGACGGTTCCTTTAAATTATGTCATCTAAGATGGCGTCCCTCGAATTCCGATTGGCTGATAGGATTCTATCAGCCAATCGGAATTAAGGTAGGAAAAATCTGATTGGCTGATTCAATCAGCCAATCAGATTGAAGTTCGGTTGAAGAGGATGGCTCAGTGTCGGCTCCTTGGAAGATGGCTCCACTACGGATGGATGAAGATTGAAGACGCCGCTTGAATGAAAACTTCTACCGGATGAAGGACCTCTTCTGCGCCACTTGGATGAAGACTTCTATCGGATGGAGGACCTCTTCTGCCCCGCTTGGATGAAGATCTCGGCCCGGTTGGGTGAAGACGACTCAAGGTAGGGTGATCTTCAGGAAGTTAGTGTTAGGTTTTTTTAAGGGGGGTTTGGGTGGGTTAGAGTAGGGGTATGTGGGTGGTGGGTTTTAATGTTGGGGGGGTTGTATTTTTTTTTTACAGGTAAAAGAGCTGACTACTTTGGGGCAATGCCCCGCGAAAAGCCCTTTTCAGGGCTGGTAAAAGAGCCGATTACTTTGTAATTTAGGATAGGGTAGGGAATTTTATTATTTTGGGGGGCTTTATTATTTTATTAGGGGGCTTAGATTAGGTGTAATTAGTTTAAACTTCTTGTAATTTTTTTTTTATTTTCTGTAATTTAGTGTTTGTTTTTTTGTACTATAGTTTAATTTATTTAATTGTATTTAATTTTAGGTAATTGTAGGTAATTTATTTAATTTATTTAATGATAGTGTAGTGTTAGGTTTTATTGTAACTTAGTTTAGGATTTATTTTACAGGTAATTTTGTATTTATTTTAGCTAGGTAGTTATTAAATAGTTAATAACTATTTAATAACTATTGTACCTAGTTAAAATAAATACAAAGTTGCCTGTAAAATAATAATAAATCCTAAAATAGCTACAATGTAATTATTAATTATATTGTAGCTATATTAGGGTTTATTTTACAGGTAAGTATTTAGTTTTAAATAGGAATAATTTAGTTAATAAGAGAAATTTTTATTTAGATTTATTTAAATAATATTTAAGTTAGTGGGGTGTTAGGGTTAGGGTTAGACTTAGGTTTAGGGGTTAATAAGTTTAATATAGTGGCTGCAATGTAGGGGGCAGGATATGGGTTAATAAATTTATTATAGGGGGTGGCGGTATAGGGGGAGCAGGATAGGGGTTAATTAGTTTAATATAGATGGCGGCGGTATAGGGGGGCAGGATAGGGGTTAATAAATTTAATATAGGTGGCGGCAGTATAGGAGGGGCAGATTAGGGGTTAACAGGTATTATGTAGGTGTCGGCGGCGTCCGGGAATGGTGGTTTAGGGGTTAATACCTTTATTTAGTTGCTGCGTGTTCCGGGAGCGGCGGTTTAGGGGTTAATACCTTTATTTTGTTGCGGCGGGGTCCGGGAGTGGTGGTTTAGGGGTTAATAAGTATTATAGTATATAGGTGGCGGCGGTGTAGGGGGGCAGATTAGGGGTGTTTAGACTCGGAGTACATGTTAGGGTGTTAGGTGCAGACATCTCCCATAGGAATCAATGGGATATCGGGCAGCAGCGAACATGAGTTTTCGCTATGGTCAGACTCCCATTGATTCCTATGGGATCCGCCACCTCCAGGGCGGCAGATAGAAAACCAGGTACGCTGGGCCGGAAAAGTGCCGAGCTTACCTGCTTGGAATTTGATAACTAGCAAAAGTAGTCAGATTGTTCCGAACTTGCGTTCGGCACATCTGGAGTGATGTAAGAATCGATCTGTGTCGGACTGAGTCCGGCGGATCGTAGCTTATGTCACTAGATTCTACTTTTGCCGTTCTGTAGGGCTTGATAACTACAGCGAATCAGCCTCGCCACAAATACGCTGCATAAAGGTAATTAAACTCAAATGGATTGGATTGAGTATGAAAATTGTAAACCACTTTACTATTTACTTCTGTTATCAATTTTTCTTAATTCTCTTGGTATCCTTTGTTAAAGAGTAATCCTAGGTGAGCTCAGAGCATGCATATATCTATAGCTGCCTTTATTATGATAATAATATGTCCCTTACTATGATATTGAATGATATTATCTATTAAAAACTGAAGAACTGAAAAATGAACTGGGCTTCAAGCCCAGCTATGGAGTTACCTTTGGACACACTGACAAACGCTCTTTACTCCCAAAAATTGATTATATCAAATTCTGAATTTAATCCTGTGGGGATTCTTGTCTTCAGTCTGTGTATCCAGAAGGCCCCCCTTTTAGCTAGAAGTTTATCCCTATCTCCACCTCTTGCCTTACATGTTATCTGTTCAATGATAGTCCACCTCAGTGTTTTGCATTTTTATTATGTTTCACTTTAAAATGCTGCACTAATGGTGTTGTTAATTTTCCTGCTTTGATATTATTTATATGTTCACAAATTCTGTCTCGTGTTTCTCTAGATGTAAGTCCTGTGTATTGAACTCCACATTGTGCACAGGTCAGCAAATAAACCACATAAGTGGCTCTACAGTTCAGGCATACCGGTTACTAAACTTGCAAAACCTTCTCCACATTGGAGATACCCACAAGCTATACATGACTTGTAGCTACATTTAAAAACTCCTTTGAATCTTAGCCATGATGATTTGATAGGTTTTATGGAGCTTAACTGTGTGGGAGCTAAGATGTTAGCCAATGTTTTTCCTTTTTTAAAAGCATACCTACATCCCTTGGAAACAATGTCACTAAGATCATCATCAGCTGATAACATACGGAAATGTTTCCTTATAATATTATAGACCTGATGGTACTGCTTACTATATCTTGTAATAAAGGAAACACCTTCAAATACATCCTGTTTTGCAGGTTTATCTGACTTTAGAAATTGAGACCTGCTTCTTTTAGCTATATCCAATCTGGCAATAGACACTTCTTTTCTTTTATAACCTCTTTTACATAAGCGGTCCTCTAAATCTAAAGCTTGTTTATCATATTCCTCTTGTGTGGTGCAATTTCATCTTAAATGTATGAACTGCCATTTCGTTACAGAGCGAAAAACCCTTTTTGGGTGATTACTTTTCGCGTGGAGCAGTGTGTTTCCAGAAATAGGTTTCCTATACACCTTTGTGAACACTTTTCTTTCTTTACTCATAAGTGTTATATCCAAGTAGTTGAGTTGGGTGGCATTAAACTCATAGGTTAATTTAATCCCTGCCGTATTATCATTAAGATATATTAAGAAATCTTTGGCTTCTGTTTCGCTGCCCTCCCAGATGATCAGAAGATCATCTATGTATCTTCTATAGTATTTAATCTTCGCCTGCCAGGGTCCACCACCTCCATAGATGTGGGACAGCACAAATGGGGCAAATTTAGCACCCAAAAAATTCTGAGTTAGTAGAAACTCTGTAACTCTTAGGATATAACAGCAAAACTGGGGATCATACTCAGTCATCCTTTTCAGAAAAAATGATATTGCTTCAAGACCTTTGTTGTGAGGTATGGATGAATATAAAGAAGTTACATCTATAGAAAGCCAACCAAAACTGTTCAATCAAGAGTTGCTTAGTTTCTCTCAAATAACTAGACAAATTGGACACCATTGGCTGTAAGATCGAGTCTAACCACTGTGACATTGGCTCCAGTATAGAGCCAATGCCACTGATGATGGGACGGCCCTTAACATCTGTTAAGGACTTGTGCACCTTTGGCAGAAAATTAAAAACAGGCATCACTGGAGAATCTACTATCAAAAATTCACTTGTTTTTTCATCGAGGAAACCTGCCTCCTTCCCATCATCAATAAGATGCAGTAAATCATGCTTGAATCTCACTGTGGGCGCACTTGACAGAAGTAAATACTGGGAAGGGTCTGATAGCTGTCGTAGTGCCTCTTGAACAAAGAAGCCTTTGTCCATGACAACCACAGACCCACCCTTGTCTGCTTATCTCGTGTCCAAATTTTTAATGAAACGATGGGGCTCCAAAGCAGCATCCACTGCCTAATAAATGGAGCCCCATGTATTTCTATAGCAGCCCTTGCTCGCTGAAATGTTGTATGCACAATTGCAAGTGTAATCTGATAGCTCTGCGAAGACCTATAACATAGCAGATTCACTGTTTAGATTAGACTGATATCGGAACACACTTGCAACTGTGCATTCTATGTTTCAGTGACATCCAATCCTACCTGCTAGCACGCTGCTAAAGAAATACATATTGCATGTGATTAAAAAAATAATTTCATCAAAGTGTGTAAAAAAATAATTTTCACAGAAGGATTCAAAAGGTAAATAAAAAAAGTTATGTTTTTGATGTAAATACTGTAGATTCACTTATGACAGTATGTAGATGTAACACTACATGCCTGCATTTACCATCATTAAATTAATCTATTTAAAATCCATAACTTCTTAAACTTTGATTGATTCAGACAAAGCATACCATTTTAAAAAAGTTTCAAATTGAGCGCAAATATATTGCGCAAATATATTGTGCAAATATTATTCGGCCCTTGTTAAATTGACCCCATAATGACCAATCCCCTGTACCTGGTGTGGCTGACAAGAATAGATGCCTCCAAATGTAAAAATAAATGTAACTTTTATCCTATTCACTTGAGAAGTAATGGCTTGGACATTTTCCAAAAAACTGGGGAAAACAAATTAAAACACCTCTCAGAGTGTATTGATTCTTCTCGCAACTATGCTGATAATTTATCTAGAAGTGAATGCACAGAACTGGGTAACAACACTCACATAGTAATTAGGAGTTCCTATGAGGAATGAAAACAGTCATTCTTAATAGATCTGACTATGGAAGAAGTCATGAGACATTTATTAGATCAAATCCCACAGACTATTATAGGAAAAATAAATACTTCTAAGTTTGGTATTGTAGACCACATTTATATTAATCAGGGGTAATAAATGTATAAAAAAAACTGAGGTTTTATTAATGATACTATTCAAGATTAGTTGGTCCCTCAACATCTTATTACACCAGTTTTTCACTATTATTTTTGGCCAGTATATTTATTTATTGAAAGTTATTTACAATCATTGGCTACCAATTTATTAAGCTATTGGGTCATTGGGGAGAGACATTTAATTCAAAGAATATAAATACAATATATAACGTTAGGTTCAGATAAACTACTGAAAGTATTCTTTGAATCTAAGAGGAGGAAGGTCCTTATGGTGGCCCTGCCACTAGAAGGTATTTGACAGGATCAGATGGGAGTACCTATGGAAGGCATTACAAACTTTTGGCTTCCTTTTTTCTCTCCATTCAGGTGCTATACTCAGATGTTTGCAAGAGTGAAAGTAGTGTGGTTGAGTTCTCCTGAGATTCACATTAATAACAGTGCAAGGCAAGGCTGTCTTCTCTTGCTACTTATACTTGATATAGCGATAGAACCATTTGCTCAAGCAGTTTGACAGTCTGATTTGGTTGAGGGAGTGGAGCTAGGGGGAATGACTGAAAAATTACTCTCTTTAATGATGATGTAACATTTGTGCTGAAAAAAACCCAGAGTCATCTAAATAATTAAAGAATTTGGAATATTCAGCTACTAAAAAATAAATTACTTTAAGACAGAGGCATTGGCCATAAACATTCCTAGTGAGACGCTCAAATTCTTCTAATGTACCTAAAAGTTCCTCTGGAAGGCAAATCTCATCAAGCACCTATGGGTTTTTTTAGAATTGTTTTAATTATAATAAGGGGCACATGCCCCTTTATCTATAAAAGATAAAATAGAGCACAACTCTGACATGTATTTATTAAAGCCACTCAGTAAGCGCTATACAAGTTGCACTTAGTTACAGTGATAACCAACACATCAGATTGCTAAAAGTTCCTCACAAGCCTCAAGCCGTCATACTTGGAGGAGTGTAGAACTCAGTTGTGCCCACATTTGAACCTGGAATGCCTGGTTCACAGCATGTTTCTCTGTTCCTTTGCCACAAGGGGGCTTTTTATTCTGTGGAAGTTTTTGGAGACCTGTTATACCTACAGTAGATAGCTCTCTGACTCCATCTGCTTGTCATCTGCAGGTAGTTCTCCTATAAAAGGCTGCTTCACAGACCACTCCCTGCCCTGACATTGTGGTTCATCTTGTTCCTGTTGTTAGTTGCTCTGGCCTTGCCTGAATTTCCTGTTTGGTTCCTGAACCTGGCTTATTCTCTGACTACCCTTTTAGATCTCCCTTGGATTTGATGTAAGATTGGACTGCTTTGCTGTTTACCAAACTTGGTCTTGTACCCTAATAGATTCTATTGGATTCTCCTTGGATTTGGTGACTTTTCTGACTTCTCTCAGGTATCTGAATCTTTCCTTGTCTCCTGGCTATTTGCTCAGTACCGGCCTGTCTCTTCTTCCAGTCTTTCCTGTGACATCATTCTACTTCTCTGGCATCCTGTTTCTGTGCCTAGCCCTTCAGAGGGTGTAGTCTTAGAGTGTAAACCATCTTTAAGACATTGAGACAAAAAGAAGATTATTAAAGTGAATGAGTATATGATAAGATTGACAATATATCATTCTGAAAATGAGGCTCCCATTGGGCCTATGGAACCGCTGACTTGTGAGCAATTGACTTTCACATTGCACCGCACTTGTAATAGTTTAGAAGAAATGTTAACTGGCACTACACACATATGCTAAGTAAGGAAAAAAATCTGTAACACAGATTCCGGTGCTGTCCCTTTAAAGTGAATATTAACAAAGGAGAGACAGAAAAGACAGGGGCTTAAATAGCACTCATCCTTACTAGATAATAGTAATGGTAAATATAAAAATTATATACTTTAATATTAAAGGTTAAAATAGGGTAAAACACCCCTAATATATCCTAAACCCACTACCATAGAAAACAATTAGCAAAAAATTAAAACCAAACTAACAGTCACTTTTCTGTTTCCTGGCCGATAGCGGGAAACGTCGGCATCAGGTGGCTGAAGTGACTGTATAGTATGGAGTAAAGTAATCTTAAAACAAACGCGTTTCGGCTAATCCATAGCCTTTCTCAATGCTGTACTTTACAATGTCAAAATGTTTAAGCCGAAGCTCAAGCGTGTGTGGCCTTATATACCGGTTAGTAACTTAACGACCAGCCAATCAGGAGTGTCTAGAGGGAAACGCCTACGTATTGTCCAATCGTAGTGTGACACTAGAAACGTCTTCTGTTTTGGCTGCTATGTGTGGTTAAGGAGTATACCTTCGGTCATAACATACACGCTCATTGGGTGACTTGAAAAAGATAGCTCAGAAGCCCAATTTTATGGCAACAATATAACGATCACATTGTAACTTCTGGGTAACAGAACTTATGTACTAAAAAGAACGAACGAATTTCAATGAACCACTATTATGTAACATAGCAATATTTAGTAAATAGATTCGTTACGATCGTGTTCTGTATAATACCCCGGTGTGATTATCTTAACAGAAAAAAGACCAATCTAAACACAGTGATCAATCAATACACACTGATAATATCCCCAGGATAATATCCCAAATCGGAATTACGTGTTTGATTCCTGAGTACTTTATATTTTTATAAGTGTGGCATATTGTGTGTGTGAATTTGAATTGGGTTTCAGGTTAGATGGTAAATATTAAGACTGTAATCGTATACATATGCAATAGTGTCAGTATACAACCTTATAACTTATTTGTAATAGAATATTGATCAAAGCTAAACAAATTGTTTCCTGCTTTATACAGTCATATGAAAGAATGTATGCTCACAATTCTCCTCATAACTATATAAGTAATAATGGTTCAATCATGGCAATATTAAAATTATTACATTTACCTTCAATAGACTATGTATGTATGTGGGAAAATAAGGTATATGTTTGCTATGATCATAAATTCCGTTTTTTTTAAAAAGTATATATAGTGAGTTGTGACTGACATATGCATTATGTGTTGTCATTATGGGTTTTCTGTCAAAAAGATACAAGCATACCCATAGTGGACTAGGTTGCCATAATTCAGAAGGGGCAAATGGTTATCTTAGTGTCACCCAATTTAGATATACACCCAATAATTATTATACTCATTCATACCATTGGGTATGACGGTATTCAGATTAAAAACCCACTTGGTTTCCATCTGTAATAATTTATTCTCAGTACTTCCCCCTCTTATTCCAGGCTTGAGTCGTTCCAAGCCCCAACATCTTAAAGCATTGGTCTTCCCATTATGGGCATGTAGAAAGTGTCTTGCGACACTTGTTATTTGTTTATGTTTATCCACATCCCTCTGGGCAGTCCTTATATTACTGAGATGTTCTGTAATACGTGTTCCCATACTTCTTGTTGTCATACCAACATAAAATAAATTACAGCTACAAGAGATACAATAGATGACATTAGTACTCTGGCAGTTGATATGTTGTCTGATTTTACACGTATTCCCAAATCTATCGACTATTGTTTGTTTTTTAACCATATGCTGGCATACTGAGCAATGCCCACACGCGATAGAGCCTTCATAAATAGGTGATTTTTTAGCATTTCTGTCATAATGGCTTGTTATGAGTGTATCTTTGATATTGCTAGCTCGCCTATACGTTAATAGAGGTCTATCTGGTAGCAATGGTTTAAATAGTTCGTCTCTGGTAAGGACATGCCAATGCTGTTTTAAAATGTTGGTAATTTGGTCACTTTGTGTGGAATATGTAGTGATACATCGCAGGGGAGTATTATTCTCTTTAACTTTCGGGGTTAATAACTCTCTCCTATCCTTTAGCAGTGCTCTGTTATAGGCTTTAGCCAATGATTTTCTAGAATAGCCTCTTTCAAGTAGTCTTTTTCTTAGATCGTGTGCAGCTTTTTTGAAACTATCTAGTGTACTACAATTTCTACGTAGGCATGTATATTCTCCCATGGGTAACCCTTTAATTGTGGCAGGATGGTGGTAACTGCTTGCATGTAGTATATTGTTAGTAGACGTGGGTTTTCTATATGCATTAGTTTCAATTAAGTTGCCTTTCTTGTGGATAGTAAGATCTAGAAATTCTACTTTTGATTTTTGTATAGTAGATGTTAAATATAATCCAAAAGGATTATCATTCAGAGTATCTATGAAATCTATGAGGAGGTTTTCAGGGCCATTCCATATGAATAGAATATCATCTATATATCTGGACCAGTGGGAGACATGTTGAGTGAAGTGTTTTAGATTTTCATTAAACACTACTGTTTCTTCCCACCAGCCCAGATATATATTCGCATATGTCGGGGCACACGAAGTGCCCATGGCCGTCCCACATATCTGCAAATAGAATTTATCATCGAATACGAAAAAGTTGTGGGTTAATATAAATTCTATCATATTCAGCAGAAATTCTTTAACCTCCTCACTCATATTGGTGTTTTTGTTTAAGTAGTATGATACCGCTTTACACCCCCAGTGTGTTTTTATACTGGTGTAAAGCGATTCAACATCACATGACACCAATACAGAGTTAGTTTCAATATTGATTTCATTGATTTTGTTAAGTAGATGCATTGTATCTCGTGTATAAGATGGTAAAGAGTCTACAATGTATCTTAAACGTGCATCTACATATTTGCTTGCTTTTTCTGTGAGGGAGCCGATCCCAGACACTATCGGCCTCCCTGGTGGCTTGTGCATGTCTTTATGTATTTTTGGCAGCAAATATAATGTGGCTGTTTTTGGATCTTTAATTTCTAGAAATTTAAATTCCTTTTGATCAATGATTCCATTAGTGAAGGCGGAATGAATAAGTGTATTATAACTATTCAAAAACATGTCTGTAGGATTACACAGAAGTGCCTTATAGTTTGAAGGATTGTTTAGCTGGCGCAATGCTTCCTCACGATACATTGTATCAGGCCAAATGACAATGTTACCTCCCTTGTCACTATTTTTTATTTGTATTCCTTTCATATCTTTGAGTTGTTTTAAAGCTAAACATTCACCCTTTGTCAGGTTTTGATTGGTGCCTCCATCATTATCTTGTATTTCTAAAATATCTTGACATACTAAATTGAGGAAGGTTAATGTATTGTGTGACGTAGTGTTAGGGGGTACAAATTTTGATTTTGCTTTGAGGATTTTGCGCCAGCTACTATTTTCTTCTTCAGAGGTAGTACTAATGGTTTCATCTAAAAGGGCAATTAAATCATTGATAGCCACTTGATCACTGGCATTTAAGGAATTAGATTCAGAGTTATTAAAGTATTTTTTCAAAAGAATTTTTCGAGTAAAAAGGTGTATATCTTTAATGGCTTCGAATTTGTTGAATTTTGGTGTGGGTATAAACGACAGGCCTCTTTTAAGGACTGATATCTGATCATTAGTAAGAGTTAAATTGGAAAGGTTGATAATATTTAATTCAGGGCTCTCTACTTCTTCTTGTGTTGTGGTTTGTAATTGAACCTGACTTGTCTCCTGGTTCTGGGTTTTGTGCTTGCGGCCCCTTCGTGTTCTACGCCTAAAGGGATGTTTGTATTGTTCACTTTATGAGGTACAATTCTATTTTTTAGGATGGTTTTGGGTAGAGTTTCACCATCAGATATTTCTGCATCAGTGCTATCTCCTTCCTTATCAGAATTGTCTATATCTAGACTCGCTGTTTTGTTCTGACCCCATGTATATATTGTATCTGAGGAATAGTCATTGAGATCTCTGTCAATTTTGCGTTCTTTTCTTTCAGAGATATAACGTGCAAATTTCTCAACCTCACCCTTAGTTTTATTATAAGACTTTTGAAATTCCTCATTACATTCATATTGTTTGAGTTCATCACATAATTTCGATATTCCCTCATTAATCTCATTTAGCTTGTCTAGTTCATGTTCTGTTAAATACCCCATCAATTTAAGTGAACATTCAGTTAGAGCACTTTCCCATTTTAATTTGAATTCAGGTTTATAATCACTGAAAGAAGGAAACAATTTCAATCTTAGACCTCTAGGAATGACATTGTTGTCTTTATAAAAATTGTACATTCCTATATTCCACTGTTTTTTAATTTGTTTCCTTCTAAATTTCTTTAGATCTTTTAGAGAATCAAACCATTCCATGATGTTATTATTTTCAATAGTACTTTTGTTTTTTAACTCTGAAGTAAGATTGGTTATATCATTAGTCCATTGTAGCATTTCTGCTCCTAGATCAAAAGAGGCCATAGTTAGGAGTTATTTATGTGTGTGCTCAAGTTAAATAAGAAAAATGTGAGTGCAATTCTCACATCGATAATGCAACAGTTTAGAAGAAATGTTAACTGGCACTACACACATATGCTAAGTAAGGAAAAAAATCTGTAACACAGATTCCGGTGCTGTCCCTTTAAAGTGAATATTAACAAAGGAGAGACAGAAAAGACAGGGGCTTAAATAGCACTCATCCTTACTAGATAATAGTAATGGTAAATATAAAAAATATATACTTTAATATTAAAGGTTAAAATAGGGTAAAACACCCCTAATATATCCTAAACCCACTACCATAGAAAACAATTAGCAAAAAATTAAAACCAAACTAACAGTCACTTTTCTGTTTCCTGGCCGATAGCGGGAAACGTCGGCATCAGGTGGCTGAAGTGACTGTATAGTATGGAGTAAAGTAATCTTAAAACAAACGCGTTTCGGCTAATCCATAGCCTTTCTCAATGCTGTACTTTACAATGTCAAAATGTTTAAGCCGAAGCTCAAGCGTGTGTGGCCTTATATACCGGTTAGTAACTTAACGACCAGCCAATCAGGAGTGTCTAGAGGGAAACGCCTACGTATTGTCCAATCGTAGTGTGACACTAGAAACGTCTTCTGTTTTGGCTGCTATGTGTGGTTAAGGAGTATACCTTCGGTCATAACATACACGCTCATTGGGTGACTTGAAAAAGATAGCTCAGAAGCCCAATTTTATGGCAACAATATAACGATCACATTGTAACTTCTGGGTAACAGAACTTATGTACTAAAAAGAACGAACGAATTTCAATGAACCACTATTATGTAACATAGCAATATTTAGTAAATAGATTCG
The DNA here is from genome assembly GCF_027579735.1 of Bombina bombina. Lineage (NCBI taxonomy): Eukaryota > Metazoa > Chordata > Amphibia > Anura > Bombinatoridae > Bombina > Bombina bombina. The sequence goes on along the minus strand of NC_069502.1, from coordinate 778,563,709 downwards.
TTACGATCGTGTTCTGTATAATACCCCGGTGTGATTATCTTAACAGAAAAAAGACCAATCTAAACACAGTGATCAATCAATACACACTGATAATATCCCCAGGATAATATCCCAAATCGGAATTACGTGTTTGATTCCTGAGTACTTTATATTTTTATAAGTGTGGCATATTGTGTGTGTGAATTTGAATTGGGTTTCAGGTTAGATGGTAAATATTAAGACTGTAATCGTATACATATGCAATAGTGTCAGTATACAACCATATAACTTATTTGTAATAGAATATTGATCAAAGCTAAACAAATTGTTTCCTGCTTTATACAGTCATATGAAAGAATGTATGCTCACAATTCTCCTCATAACTATATAAGTAATAATGGTTCAATCATGGCAATATTAAAATTATTACATTTACCTTCAATAGACTATGTATGTATGTGGGAAAATAAGGTATATGTTTGCTATGATCATAAATTCCGTTTTTTTTAAAAAGTATATATAGTGAGTTGTGACTGACATATGCATTATGTGTTGTCATTATGGGTTTTCTGTCAAAAAGATACAAGCATACCCATAGTGGACTAGGTTGCCATAATTCAGAAGGGGCAAATGGTTATCTTAGTGTCACCCAATTTAGATATACACCCAATAATTATTATACTCATTCATACCATTGGGTATGACGGTATTCAGATTAAAAACCCACTTGGTTTCCATCTGTAATAATTTATTCTCAGTACTTCCCCCTCTTATTCCAGGCTTGAGTCGTTCCAAGCCCCAACATCTTAAAGCATTGGTCTTCCCATTATGGGCATGTAGAAAGTGTCTTGCGACACTTGTTATTTGTTTATGTTTATCCACATCCCTCTGGGCAGTCCTTATATTACTGAGATGTTCTGTAATACGTGTTCCCATACTTCTTGTTGTCATACCAACATAAAATAAATTACAGCTACAAGAGATACAATAGATGACATTAGTACTCTGGCAGTTGATATGTTGTCTGATTTTACACGTATTCCCAAATCTATCGACTATTGTTTGTTTTTTAACCATATGCTGGCATACTGAGCAATGCCCACACGCGATAGAGCCTTCATAAATAGGTGATTTTTTAGCATTTCTGTCATAATGGCTTGTTATGAGTGTATCTTTGATATTGCTAGCTCGCCTATACGTTAATAGAGGTCTATCTGGTAGCAATGGTTTCAATAGTTCGTCTCTGGTAAGGACATGCCAATGCTGTTTTAAAATGTTGGTAATTTGGTCACTTTGTGTGGAATATGTAGTGATACATCGCAGGGGAGTATTATTCTCTTTAACTTTCGGGGTTAATAACTCTCTCCTATCCTTTAGCAGTGCTCTGTTATAGGCTTTAGCCAATGATTTTCTAGAATAGCCTCTTTCAAGTAGTCTTTTTCTTAGATCGTGTGCAGCTTTTTTGAAACTATCTAGTGTACTACAATTTCTACGTAGGCGTGTATATTCTCCCATGGGTAACCCTTTAATTGTGGCAGGATGGTGGTAACTGCTTGCATGTAGTATATTGTTAGTAGACGTGGGTTTTCTATATGCATTAGTTTCAATTAAGTTGCCTTTCTTGTGGATAGTAAGATCTAGAAATTCTACTTTTGATTTTTGTATAGTAGATGTTAAATATAATCCAAAAGGATTATCATTCAGAGTATCTATGAAATCTATGAGGAGGTTTTCAGGGCCATTCCATATGAATAGAATATCATCTATATATCTGGACCAGTGGGAGACATGTTGAGTGAAGTGTTTTAGATTTTCATTAAACACTACTGTTTCTTCCCACCAGCCCAGATATATATTCGCATATGTCGGGGCACACGAAGTGCCCATGGCCGTCCCACATATCTGCAAATAGAATTTATCATCGAATACGAAAAAGTTGTGGGTTAATATAAATTCTATCATATTCAGCAGAAATTCTTTAACCTCCTCACTCATATTGGTGTTTTTGTTTAAGTAGTATGATACCGCTTTACACCCCCAGTGTGTTTTTATACTGGTGTAAAGCGATTCAACATCACATGACACCAATACAGAGTTAGTTTCAATATTGATTTCATTGATTTTGTTAAGTAGATGCATTGTATCTCGTGTATAAGATGGTAAAGAGTCTACAATGTATCTTAAACGTGCATCTACATATTTGCTTGCTTTTTCTGTGAGGGAGCCGATCCCAGACACTATCGGCCTCCCTGGTGGCTTGTGCATGTCTTTATGTATTTTTGGCAGCAAATATAATGTGGCTGTTTTTGGATCTTTAATTTCTAGAAATTTAAATTCCTTTTGATCAATGATTCCATTAGTGAAGGCGGAATGAATAAGTGTATTATAACTATTCAAAAACATGTCTGTAGGATTACACAGAAGTGCCTTATAGTTTGAAGGATTGTTTAGCTGGCGCAATGCTTCCTCACGATACATTGTATCAGGCCAAATGACAATGTTACCTCCCTTGTCACTATTTTTTATTTGTATTCCTTTCATATCTTTGAGTTGTTTTAAAGCTAAACATTCACCCTTTGTCAGGTTTTGATTGGTGCCTCCATCATTATCTTGTATTTCTAAAATATCTTGACATACTAAATTGAGGAAGGTTAATGTATTGTGTGACGTAGTGTTAGGGGGTACAAATTTTGATTTTGCTTTGAGGATTTTGCGCCAGCTACTATTTTCTTCTTCAGAGGTAGTACTAATGGTTTCATCTAAAAGGGCAATTAAATCATTGATAGCCACTTGATCACTGGCATTTAAGGAATTAGATTCAGAGTTATTAAAGTATTTTTTCAAAAGAATTTTTCGAGTAAAAAGGTGTATATCTTTAATGGCTTCGAATTTGTTGAATTTTGGTGTGGGTATAAACGACAGGCCTCTTTTAAGGACTGATATCGTGTGGGCATTGCTCAGTATGCCAGCATATGGTTAAAAAACAAACAATAGTCGATAGATTTGGGAATACGTGTAAAATCAGACAACATATCAACTGCCAGAGTACTAATGTCATCTATTGTATCTCTTGTAGCTGTAATTTATTTTATGTTGGTATGACAACAAGAAGTATGGGAACACGTATTACAGAACATCTCAGTAATATAAGGACTGCCCAGAGGGATGTGGATAAACATAAACAAATAACAAGTGTCGCAAGACACTTTCTACATGCCCATAATGGGAAGACCAATGCTTTAAGATGTTGGGGCTTGGAATGACTCAAGCCTGGAATAAGAGGGGGAAGTACTGAGAATAAATTATTACAGATGGAAACCAAGTGGGTTTTTAATCTGAATACCGTCATACCCAATGGTATGAATGAGTATAATAATTATTGGGTGTATATCTAAATTGGGTGACACTAAGATAACCATTTGCCCCTTCTGAATTATGGCAACCTAGTCCACTATGGGTATGCTTGTATCTTTTTGACAGAAAACCCATAATGACAACACATAATGCATATGTCAGTCACAACTCACTATATATACTTTTTTTAAAAAACGGAATTTATGATCATAGCAAACATATACCTTATTTTCCCACATACATACATAGTCTATTGAAGGTAAATGTAATAATTTTAATATTGCCATGATTGAACCATTATTACTTATATAGTTATGAGGAGAATTGTGAGCATACATTCTTTCATATGACTGTATAAAGCAGGAAACAATTTGTTTAGCTTTGATCAATATTCTATTACAAATAAGTTATAAGGTTGTATACTGACACTATTGCATATGTATACGATTACAGTCTTAATATTTACCATCTAACCTGAAACCCAATTCAAATTCACACACACAATATGCCACACTTATAAAAATATAAAGTACTCAGGAATCAAACACGTAATTCCGATTTGGGATATTATCCTGGGGATATTATCAGTGTGTATTGATTGATCACTGTGTTTAGATTGGTCTTTTTTCTGTTAAGATAATCACACCGGGGTATTATACAGAACACGATCGTAACGAATCTATTTACTAAATATTGCTATGTTACATAATAGTGGTTCATTGAAATTCGTTCGTTCTTTTTAGTACATAAGTTCTGTTACCCAGAAGTTACAATGTGATCGTTATATTGTTGCCATAAAATTGGGCTTCTGAGCTATCTTTTTCAAGTCACCCAATGAGCGTGTATGTTATGACCGAAGGTATACTCCTTAACCACACATAGCAGCCAAAACAGAAGAAGTTTCTAGTGTCACACTACGATTGGACAATACGTAGGCGTTTCCCTCTAGACACTCCTGATTGGCTGGTCGTTAAGTTACTAACCGGTATATAAGGCCACACACGCTTGAGCTTCGGCTTAAACATTTTGACATTGTAAAGTACAGCATTGAGAAAGGCTATGGATTAGCCGAAACGCGTTTGTTTTAAGATTACTTTACTCCATACTATACAGTCACTTCAGCCACCTGATGCCGACGTTTCCCGCTATCGGCCAGGAAACAGAAAAGTGACTGTTAGTTTGGTTTTAATTTTTTGCTAATTGTTTTCTATGGTAGTGGGTTTAGGATATATTAGGGGTGTTTTACCCTATTTTAACCTTTAATATTAAAGTATATAATTTTTATATTTACCATTACTATTATCTAGTAAGGATGAGTGCTATTTAAGCCCCTGTCTTTTCTGTCTCTCCTTTGTTAATACCGCACTTGTAATACCAGCACACATTTACGTGCAATGGTATTACTGATTGGAGTGCAAATATTGCGTAAACACAATATTGTGCTCCACTCGTAATCTGGCTCTAAGTGATTTAAGTTTTATTTACGTTTAAAGTGCTTTTATTATTTTCAAAAGAGTTAACAAGTGCTGATTTTTACATTTTTCAGTTCATACTCCCAAGGTAGTATAGCTTTCCCCAATATCTATCTTTGTTGTTCCAGGCTGAAATATGCAACAACCATGATAAACATAAGATCCCAGGCTGGTGTAAAGTCTTTAGACCGCTGCTCCATAACTTGTGTTTCTGGCGAGTCATATGGAGCTTTATAAATGGGCCTCTATATCTCCACCTGAATCCCTCTTGGTTAAATTTTGAGAGTACTAGATTACTTAGAATTCTTAATGCTTGGGGTTTTCAGAAAACTAAACTTAGAGTGTGCACAAATTGGGAGAGGTGATGGAAGGCAGGAGGATATTGGAGAAACCCATAACTGTTTATTAAACTGCTGGTGCAACACCGCCCCCTGCAGACTCGCAGGCCAATGGGCCGCCAGCAGGGAGGTGTCAATCAACCCAATCGTACTCAATCGGGTTGAATTGTGGCAATTCCTCTCCGCCTCATCAGAGCAGGCGGACAGGGTTATGGAGCAACAGTCTTTAGACCGCTGCTCCATAACTTGTGTTTCTGGCGAGTCATATGGAGCTTGATAAATGGGCCTCTATATCTCCACCTGAATCCCTCTTGGTTAAATTTCGAGAGTACTAGATTACTTAGAATTCTTAATGCTTGGAGTTTTCAAAAAACTAAACTTAGAGTGTGCACAAATTGGGAGAGGTGATGGAAGGCGGGAGGATATTGGAGAAACCCATAACTGTTTATTATAGTATCTTGTTGGAAAATAAGAGCTTGTGAAGGGGAAAAGGAGCTGGTTATTTGAAACAATAATTTAAAGAGAGCAATAATTTCTACAAAAAAAAAGGCTCTCCATTGTTGTAGTCATACTTTAAGCTTTTGGTTGAAGTGGTATTTTACTTCACTCAGAGTATCCAAAGTATGCTTGGTGAACTTGTCACAGTGTTGGAGACAGTGTGGAGACATTGGCTCTGACTTAAATATGGTATATGCTGGTCCTGCCCAAACAAATAGTGCCCTCCTTCATGTTGGGGTTGACAGACTGCCCATATCACAAATGATACTTGTGATTTCTATTTATGCAGCTACTAAGATCTTTATTGCCAAACAATAGAAGAATATGGATCCTCCTTCCATAACACAAGTGGAAACTATAATAAAATATTTAGCTGACATTGAAAAAAGAGCACAGTAAAGTATAGAAAGGTATACTGGGACGCCTGGGTAGTTGGGGCCAACCTAGTTATGACCTGTAAGATCTTCATACCTAATGTTACACCTTATGACCATGATTACATGCCCTCTCTTCTATTGTCTTTCTTCACCTTGTCTTTTTCTCTTTTGCGTGCAATTGTGTCAGTTGTTAATGATTTTTTTTACTTCTCTCTTTGTAATATTCAAATGTATTCTTTTGATGAGGTATATGAGGAAATACAAGTTGTGTCTTGGTTTGATCTTTTACTTGTGTCAGATTCACAAAGGTTATGAAAAAAGGGGAAACATTTTTTTGTATTATTATATATGTTATATATAAGTCTAAGTGAAGCTAATCAATACAGTGTTAAAGGGACAATCTACTCCAGAATCTTTAATGTTTAAAAAGATTAATAATCCCTTTATTACCCATTCCTCAGTTTTGCATAACCAACATGGTTATATTAATATATATATATATTTTTAAATACTTTATTCCAGTGCAACTTACAGTGACAATTCAACCATAAACATAGATCGATAAGCAACAGTTACATGTACTTTCATCAAAAACAATATATCCATAGGTCTCATCACTTCGGCCACACTGGGTTTTTTTCTTTATTTTGCTCCAATCTCCTTAACCTCTATGGCTCGCCCTCACCTATCTCTTGCCTTCAATTCCTTTCCCGACCCTAAAGTATAGGGTGAGCTGTGTAGCTAACTATACTCATTCATCTCCTATCCTCCAGACCTGCTGATTCGGTGTCTCTGTGCTTAGAAACTTCAGTCTGGTATAGCCTCATTCAATCTACCTTCCCTCTCTCCTTTCCCTTAATTTATGTCCCTGATTGTCTTCTTCGACTAGACTTAGCCGTCTCCCCTCCAGGCACCGCCTCCAGAATTCTCTCCTCTCCCTCCTCTAAAGCCAATCTCAGCATCACTTATCTGATCTAGTCCTACTTGAAAATATTCCATTGTCCTCTCAATTGTGCGTTTAAGATGTATTCCGTATCTTTAAAGGGATAAATGACCTGTTTCTGATGAGGAATATCTAATGTGTTAATGAGTGGTTCCCATTTGGTCATGAACTTCTTTGTTCTTCTTGTGATGTCGCCCTGTGTGTCTATTTGCTCACATATCATCTGTTTCCTCAATCCTTCCTTGAGTTGAGCTATATGTGGGGGTACCTGTGTCAGCCATTGTTTGAGGATCAGTTTTCTAGCGTGTAAGATTACATTGTGTATGTAGTTTCTATGGTTTTGGATCTTTCCTTGTGTATGGAAGAGTATCACCATTTCAGGTGTTAAGCTTACTTTTTCCCCTGTACTCATCTCCAGCCATCTCCGTGTCATACCCCAAAATCTTGCCAATCTTGGGCATTGACATATCATGTGTATGATGTTTGGGTTGGCATTCGAACATTTTGGACACAAGCCTGATGTGTCCTGTTGCCATTTGTGAAATAGCTTTGGTGTGATGTATGCATTGTGGAGCAATTTAATATGGGATTCTCTTATTTCGTTTGACAGTGTGGCCTCTCTCACCTTTGCAAAACTTTGTTCAATACAAGTATCAGTGAGGTCCTTCCCCATTAGTGTGGTCCAAGTGTTCTGGAGGTGTATCAAATTTGTTTTGTTTGCTTTCTTCTGGAGGACTTTGTACGTATGAGAAATGGATGTCAGCCCCCCCTGTGTTAATGACAGCAGTCTGTAGATGTCGCAGTCGGTGTCCGGCATCTTCCCGGATCTCAACAGGTTCTGCACGTAGTGCCTCGCCTGGAGATAGGCAAAGTGGTGGCTATTAGGTAGACCATAATCTCTTTGTAGATCTCTGAACGGTCGGATTGTCATTCCGTCTGCAGAGAGGATGTGTTTAAGAGATGTCACCCCCTGCTCCCCCCACAGTTTAAATGGTTTCGTGGTAAACCCAGCTGGAAAATCTGGGTTACCTCCCAGTGGCAAAAATACCGTGTGATTCGGTGAGACCCCAAGGGACTTACAGACCTTCCTCCATGCCCCTATCGGGCCACTGAACAATGTCGCCCTTCCCAGAATAGTGTCTATTTGCACACGAGTCATATGCGGTAGCATCTTGAGTGACCATGGTTTAATGTATTCTGCCTCTAACTTACTATTGGTAAAGCGTCCCCCATCTGTCAACCAGTCCATCACATATTTAGTCACAGCCGCCCAGTTATAGTGTTCTATGTTTGGTAGCCCAAAGCCCCCCACCTCCGGCCCACATGTCATCTTTTGATGGTTAATTCTATGTTTTTTCCCCCTCCAAACAAAGTGTAAGATATCTTTATTCAGTGTCTTGAGATCTTGTTTGTGCAGGATTTCTGGGAGCATCTGTAGGGTATAGAGCAATTTGGGGAATAGAATCAGTTTGATCAGCCCTACCCTTCCTGACAGGGATATTGGTAGTGTGTGCCAGGTCCCTAACATTCGTTTCAGGTTCTTCAATATGGGTTTGTGATTGACTCCATACCATTGGGCGGGATCTCTGGTCAGTGTGATACCTAGGTATTTAAAGGTATGTGTGATCACTTTAAAATTATCCTCTAGGGGTATGTCAGGATTGTTGTTTAGTAGCCATCGCAATTCAGATTTATCCTTGTTTATCTGGTAGCCGGAGATCTCACCGAATTCAGCAATAATTTTGGTTATGGTGGGGATGTTTCGCCTGGGGTCTCTGATATATAACACCATGTCATCGGCAAATAGTGATAAGTGGTTGGCCACCCCTCCCATCTCCAGGCCCACCGTTTCTTTCCTTAACTTAATGGCCAAAGGCTCCAGCGCTAGATCAAAGAGAAGCGGAGATAAGGGGCATCCCTGCCTCGTGCCTCTCTTAAGGAGAAATGTTTTGGAGGGCATCCTGTTTACAAGGATGGCCGCTTGAGGATTGCTATAAATGGTTTTAATGGCTTCCATGAAAGGTCCCTGTATCCCAAATCTCCCCATAGTGGTGAATAGGTGATCCCACAGTATTTTATCAAATGCCTTCTCGGCGTCTAATAATATCAAGCAGGCCTCTTCTTTACCTAAATGTTTGTTGTCCCTACCTTGTTTCCAATAATGTGTAAGCATTAGCTGCAATTTCCTCATGTTTTTGACTGCCGATCTACCCTTTACAAACCCAGTTTGGTCTTCATGGACTAATAGGGGGAGAAGTTCTGCTAATCTATTTGCAAGTAGTTTAGTGAATATCTTGTAGAAGGGATATTGGCCTATAGGACTGGGCCAAGAGAGGGTCCCTATCCGGTTTGGGGAGCACTGTGATGTTGGCTTCAGTGAATCTGTTTGACAAATCAGCTCTCCCTTCTAGAATTGCATTAAATAGTAATGCTAGTGTTTCTACCGCCTCTGCTTTGATAATTTTGTAGAACTCCCAGGGTAGACCGTCTGGTCCCGGGGCCTTCTCTAGTGGGAGTGTTTCGATTACTTTAATGATCTCTGAAGGTTGAATGCGAGCATTCAACACTTGCAGTTGATCCTCATCTAACCATGGAAGTGCCAAATTTTCCCAAAACTTAGCTTTAGTGTCTAGGTCTATTTCCTGGGAGTCGTATAAGTTTGAGTAAAAATCCTGGAATACTTTTTGTATTCCCGTGTCTGTTGTAAGTATACCGTCTTTACCCTGAATTGCTGCTATGGTGTTTGACCTCCTGTCCAGTCTGGTGAGTCTAGCTAATAGTTTCCCTGGGCGGTTCCCATAGCGGTAGTATTTTGCCTGGGACCGGTTCTGGGCGGAAACCGATGTCTGTATTAGATATGTGTCTCTAAGTCCTTTAGTCTCCCTGTATCTGACCCTATTTTGTTCTATGGGATTCCTCAGGTACCGATTCCTAGCGTTTAATATCTGTCTTAATAGGAGGCCCCCTCGCATTCTGCGCGTTTTCTGCACTTTAGCTGCATATGCTGTGACCACCCCTCTCAACACCGCTTTCGCCGATTCCCAGAATAAGGAGATGTCGTTAATGTGCTGTGCATTTAGTTCCTTGTAAACCAACCATTCCCCCAGTAGGTGTTTGTGTAGGTTGAGGTCATGAAAAAGGTGTGTGGGGAATTTCCATCTACGTGTCTGCCTGTGAGGTGTGTCTGTGTCTATGAGTAGCGAGACCAGGGCATGGTCCGAGATGGTTATCGGGTCTATCTTGACATCTGTTATGCACGAACAAAGGGAATTAGTGACCAGAAAATAGTCTATGCGTGATAGTGTCGTTTTAGCTGGGTGTAAGCAAGTATAGTCCCTGGCTTCTGGGTTCCTGTCCCTCCAAATATCCACCAAAGCTAGTGTGGTTCTGAAATGGTTAAGTATGCATGTTTCCACTTTGGAGCCTTGCCACTGTACCGTCTGTCTTGTGGAGTATTGTGGGTTACAGAACCTATCCGCTGGTGTGTGCGGAGCAATATTATAGTCCCCCCCTATCACTATGGGAAGGTCCGAGAATTGTATGAGTTTAGTCTGGAGTCCAGTCAAGAAAGCTTTCTTCTCTGTGTGTGGTCCATAGATTCCACATAGAACCATATGTAAACTGACTATTTTGATTTTAATTATCAGGTATCTCCCCTCTGTGTCCGCTACCATTTGCAAAATAGAGTAGTCCAGGCCTTTACGGAAAAGTATTGCCACTCCTCTGGCTCTCTTCCCCTCATACGGGGTGTACAAAACCTCCCCTACCCATCCCTGTTTGAGTTTCTGGTGCTCTTTTTGGGAGAGGTGAGTCTCTTCCAGTATCGCTACATCAGATCTTTTAATGTTTAATTGCCTTAAGTCTTCCTTTTTATTGGAGATGTGACCCCCCCCACATTCCATGTGATGATTTTCATGTTATCCTAAAGTGTGAGCGTATCTTGTGTGGGCTCGGTGAGAGGTAGCTAATGCCTGAAAAGTGTATGCCGTGTATGGGGTACCTTACAGTATTTGTTCGTTTGTCTCGATTCCCTTGATGCTATGTTCTTGCAGGTCCTCTGCCCCTGTTCCCTGGGGCAGTTTCCCAAAGGAGAGACGGCCCAGCTCCTTCTCTAGCACTTCTAAACAGTTGGTGCACAGGACAAATAAAACACAGGTATATATTAATCAGCAATAGAGTTGTTTAGGCAAATGGGCTGGCTTTCTGAGGTATTGGCTTTAAACTGTATTCTAGTCCTTTCACTAGGTACTGTACTCTGTACTCCCTCTTCCTTATCCTAGAAACTTGCAATTAGTGCCAACTTGGAAACCAATTTGTCCTCTCTCTTATAGAAACAGGTAATCAGCATAAAATACAGAAAGAGCATAAAAACATATAGATTGAAACCAACAGCTTTAGATTATGATAAAGAACTTTTATAACTTTTAAACTGTAAACTTTATCTCCTTTCTCAGGAGCTTAACTATTAAGTGTAAATTAAACCTTTTATTTGTGCAATCCCCCCCCCCTCACTTTGTAAGGATACATGTGTCCATAAACATTCGGTGTTTCAAGTATGGCTTATAGTCTCAGGCCCAGCCTTGATTCTGGGTCAAGGTACAGTGTCCTCATCTGCTGCTTGCCGTCTTTCTCTTTCTCTTTGGAGGTAAAGCTTGAGCTGTGTTGGAGATTCAAAGAACAGTGGTCCTCTATCAGTGTGCAGTCTCAGCCTTGCTGGGAATAGCAGAGCAGCTGTTCTACCCTGTTCACTAAGCTGTTTGCAGTATGGCGAGAACTCTCTCCTTTTAGCTGCCACTATCGCCGAATAATTCTGAAACAGCAAGATTCTTTTCCCCCCATATTCCAGTGAGGTGGTCTTCCTGTATGCTTTCAGAATTGAGATCTTATCCTTGAAGTTGAGATATTTCACCATAACCTGGCGCGGCTGTGGGTTATTATTATCCCCTTGTCTTCTCTGGTCTCCCACTCTGTGGGCTCTCTCTACTGTACATGGCAGGGAGTCTTTTGGGATGTTCAATAGGTTGGGTAAGATTGTCTCTGCAAACTCCACCAGCTGCGAGCCAGGGAGTGACTCCGAAACTCCCACCATCCTAAGGTTGTTTCTTCGTGACCTGTTTTCCAGGTCGTCGATTTTTGCCCACAATCTTTCATTTTGCTGCTGCAGGGAGTGAACTTGGGATTCAGTTTCTCTATGGCGTGATTCTCCTTCTGCTACTTTCTGCTCCACTCTTGTCAATCTGCCATTGAAGGATTTAACTTCCTCTGTAAGGGAGTCCATACCCGTTTGAAGCTGGTCGATCTTCAGCAGAAACAATGCTGAGATCTGTGAGACAATTGGATGTGTGTCTTGGGAGCTCGTGGGGAGTGTATCTTCCATAGGCCCTAAGGCCTGGTGAGCCTCTACCTGTTTTTTCTTTTTGTCTGCATTTTTTTGCCTGCCTGCCATGGTGTCTGTTTTTTTAACGTAGGAGTTATAGTATTTTTGCATACAGGTCTTGGGGTTTACAGCTGCTATCTCCAACTGCGCTTGACTGATGTGAAGTTACTCTCACTCTAATGAGGTGTAGGTTAAAAGTAGCTGGGCCTGTATCTGTTGAGATCTTTATGAAAGCAGGATAGCAGTGGGTGAGCAGGGGGATGGAGATGCTTGTGGTCTAGCCCTGCATTTGTGAATTAAATGTCAGCTTTCCTTAGAAATTTAAGCAGTCCATTTAGGGGGGAGATCACTCCCTTTCCTTGATTGTGGTGTCTTAGGGCTACTGCAGTATCCTCAGTATCCTCAAGCACCAAGTGTCTCCTTCAAACCAAAGGGGAGGTCACCTGCCCAAGTTGGTTAACGTTAATTTGGTCTGCTGGTCAGTCCCTTGTTAGGGGGTATTGTATATCTTTGCGCCCGTCTTTCTGTGCACCCTCCAGCAAGTATTATGTGTGAGGAGTTTATGTGCGTTCTTCAGTGCCCTGAGTATCTGGATGCCCTGATTATCAATTTAAGAGACTGTGCTATGTATGCTCCACAGCGATCTTCTAGCTCAAATATTGCTTTGCCTTGTTCTACTTTGGCGTGGGCTTTTCGCTGCTAAGGTGCTATGTCCCCAGCTTACTCTCCTCAGTGCCTTCTATGCAGTAGAAACACTGTGCCTTGTATGGCGCCAGCACTCCCACTCCCTGTGTGACCCGTGAGGTTACTTGCTGCTCTGCTTGTTTTATGTGCCACTTCCCTATTTAAGGCAATATGGCGGTTTCCCGCCTTAGGTTTGCTCACCCTCCTGCCGTCCGTTCCGCTGCTTTTTTCCCAGAGGGTCCTTCTCTCTTCCCTCTCGGGCTCTGTTGGACCTTTCTTTTGGGCTCGATCAGGTGCAGGGTCAAGCCAGCTCTGCAGCATTGTTTTCCTTCTTAATGGCGGCCGCCTCTGCCGCCGCCGCTGTCCCGCTCCTCTTTCAGCTCCTTCAACGGTGAGGGAATCGGATGACGGATTCCTCACCGACCAAGTTCCAGGCAGACCTTTTACTGCTGCCAAGGATGTCAGCTTTAAATCGGGCTAGTTTTGCAGTCCTCAGCAGTGAACGGACCTGGAGCTCCTTCTCTTGCGTCCATTCACTTCGCCCGCCCACCGGAAGTCCCCTATATTAATATAATTTTTACCTCTGTGATTACTTTCATCATTCAGCATGCTATTTAAAAAAAACTTTCCAATTTACTTTTATCATCAAATTTGCTTTGTTCTCTCGGTATTCTTCGTAGAAAGCTAAACCTAGGTAGACTCATATGCTAATTTCTAAGCCCTTGAAGGCCACCTCTTATATCAATGCATTTGACAGTTTTTCACAGCTAGAGGATGTGCTATATAGATAACATTGTGCTCGCGCCCGTGGATTGATTTATGATAGGGCACTGATTGGCTAAAATGCAAGTCTGTCAAAAGAACTGAAATAAGGGGGCAGTTTGCATAGGCTTAGATTCAAGGTAATCACAAAGGTAAAAATGATATTAATATAACTGTGTTGGTTATGCAAAACTGGGGAATGGGTAATAAAGGGATTATCTATATTTTTTAAACATAAAAAATTCTAGAGTAGACTATCCCTTTAAGGAATTATTTCTTTTTGGGGTCATCTCTATTGTGTGTGTTCCTGTCCATAAGTAGGGAAAGTTGTCCTTCTTAAACAGTAAGCAAATAATCCCTTGTTATGCAACATGTATCTCCTGTAACATGTCCAGTTGCTGCTTTTCCCATGTGCATGAAAGAAAAATATTTAACATCCCTTTAAGACAGGTTTTTTCTTTGTGTTCTTTACAAGTGAAAATGTCAAAATAGACGTCAGTATAAGAATATATTTACTTTAATTTTAAGGAAATATATTTAGATTGCTTTTATTTAGTAAATATTTTTAATTCAAAATCAATAAAACATATTTGAACTGTGAAAAAATAATAAAATGTATTTTACACACACATACAAATATATATATATATATATATATATATATATATATATATATATATATATATATATATATATATATATATATCTCCAAACAAAAGATTGCATTCACAGGACTTCTTAAACAAGTAAATGCATACAGTATTTTAATGGAACGTTTTCGAGGATCTCGTCCCCTTCGTTAGCATACAAAGTAAAAGAAAATCACACAATTTATAGTGAGTACACAGCAAACAAAATCTCCTACCTAGCATTTCTGTGGCACCAAAGTGTAGTGCTGGAACGCAGCTTGCGTTCCACTATCTCATGCAACCGGAAGTATAGCGACACAACTTCTGGATCAGTGTCTGTAACATATTAAAATAAAAATAAATCAAGATGACCAAACATCTATTGTGTATGTACATAGACAGAACAAGATGTGATGTTACCATAATTATGTTGTCTCAAATGGCTCTGGTATAATGTCTGACATAATTTTGTCAAATTACGCTGTGGCATGGAGACAATACCATAAACAGTAAACCACATCAGACATATTACTGCAATAAGCGATGATGAACTGCCGTTAAGGCAGGAAACGCGTCAGCCGAAGTCCTTTTTGTTTGCTGTGCCTTGTCAACATTTTTAATGCAAGTATAAATAAATATATATTATTTTAATTACCGATATCTCTCCCTGCCTTTCCTTGCATCGGAACTGTGAACTGTTTGTTTGCTTTTGATAATTCAATTTGAATCTCACGGGTTCTGGAGAGCCCCAGCAGCACCGGAGCTTGGAGCAGTCTCACACCTTGCACTAAACAGGTGTGTTACAGAGGCGGCACGGTGAAGTCCACTACACACTGAGAATTGCTTTGCAGATTTTATGCTATTTGCAAGAATTTGAATTTGGACTGCGAACATAGGTATTTGTACCTTTACGGTGGGCTTCGGAAAAGTGTGGTGAGTCCTTTGTTCTTTTATAATTGGATGTTACACGTATTTACAGGTTTGTTTGGTGTTATCCGCAACTGTGAGGTTCCTGTTTGGAATGTTTACACCATCAGACTACTAATTATACTGTTGTTTACGGGTACTGGCTACGAACGAATTTTCCACAAAATCCTTGCTGATGTTTCTTGGTAATAAAATTTTTAACCTAACCCTTAATAATTAACATCAAAATTAACAATTTTACAACCATCATATATCCTCCATGTTTAATAAGTGGTTACTATGCTTAAAGTGTACAGTATACATCCCACAAAGAAGGATGCAACTAGTGATATTATTAGAGACATAAATGTGCATCTCGAACCTACCGGCCCGATAAGGACACCCCATATAACAGCCTCTGGGTTTTTTGGACAAAATATCATATAGTGCAAATAACCCGATGCCTACCAAAGTGATCAAAACTCAATGAATGATCCAATGTGTTAGTGCACATAATGTTGTGCTCTAGACAATTGCCATGGATCTCAACAGAATGGGGCTTGACAGTGTTACACTCTCACACTGTATACCCCATAAGCATTAAAATAATTAAAAAATGTTACAAACTATATACATTTAAGAGCCAGAAAATACACTAACAGACTACACTGTGTTTTATTTAGATGATTATATCAAATTTCTTTTGTGAGGTATTGGCATGAACACTCATATGGCCAACATTGTCTACAACAATGTATTATCCTCTATTGTATTGCATGTACCATACATAACCACATATCTAAGAAGTTTCAAACAAATATGCTGGTATATCTCCTTCATACTTAGCACATCCAACACTTAGTATCAACCATACAACATCCATCATTAGGCATATAAACATTGGGTATTCATGTCTGAGTCCAGAGTGTCTCTGTATGGGTAGGTTCAATGAGTGACCATCTACACCCCTGATTTGTTATATCCTACACCATTTTTAGATAGAACATACATGAAAAACTTATGCCTAGAATTATGTGTGGGAAAAGCACTCCCAATAATCCACCTGGACCTCCACCCAGCAACCAAGAAACAGAATATTCCCAGTGCTGAGTGCTGTCAGCACATGGGAGACAAATCCACAAACGGCAGCACCTTATAGCAGATAAAAATCTTTATTCCATCATGTCTGGGTTAAAACAAAGTAACGTTTCGAGTATATAACCCTTAATCATACATAGCTCAAACCAAATGATGTGTCCTTATATAGGCCTACCTACACTCAGGTGTTCAATCAACACCTAATTACAACACCACCTAGTGGATTATCTTATATTACAACATGTATCATTCACAATAATTCTATGTGTGTTATACATAGTGCAGGTAAGTTATTAAAAGCAATATACAAATATTATAGCAAATATATACCCAGATATAGACCACCAGTTTCCTTAACACTTTTTTTGAAAAAACATTATCCAAACAATTTGAAACAATTTATAAGCGACATTTGAACAAATATAGTTACAGAGAGATGGCTAAAGGAATAAAGTATAATCCAATTCCTTATTTAGACCCTGGGGCTGCATTGCATTCAACTTATAAATCCAAAATGCCTCTTTCCTTTTAAGGATCAACTCCCTTTCACCTCCCCACCTGGGATGCGGTACTGCATCAATTATCTGAAAATGAACTTGACTAATATTATGGCCACACTGTAAAAAATGACTAGATACCGGGGCCTCTTGATTCTTGCACCTAATATTATTTTTATGTTGTATGATTCTATCACGGACTCTACCGGTGGTCTCCCCGATATAAATTCTTCCACATGGACATTTTATAAGATAAATTGCTTATTTGGTATTGCACGTATAAAACCCCCTTATTGGAAATTTTTTACCAGTAAGAGGATGAACAACAATAGGGCCCTTTATCTTTGAATTGCAGTTACCACATCTCAGGCATGGATAAAAACCCTAATTCTTTCCTGCTAAGTGACTCTGTTGCAACCTTTTTGTACTTCCAAGGTCTGTATACACCAACTCATACCTAAAATTTATTCTCCTTCTAAAGGCAGGCATAGGAGGTGTACTCTAGCTAGTTCTCTCTGAATTAATCTTGCAGGGTAGCCTCTTGCAGGGTAGCCTCTATCTTCAAATTTTTTTGCCATGTCATTAAACCTCTTGTTAAGTCTATCTTTATCCGATACAATGTGTTGTACCCTCAGGAACAGACTTCTAGGCAAGGACTTCACAGTATTTCTGGGATGGAAACCCTGATAATGTAATAACCCATTTTTATTGTTGGTTTTGACATATAGATCTGTACAGATTTTACCATCTCTGAAATATACAGGGGTATCCAAAAAAATTAACCTCAACCTCACTAACAGTCAAGCAAAATTTAATAGAGTTGGTGCTCCCATTTAATTCCTTTATAAATTTTTCCAGGGTTCCAATGTTGCCATACCATACACCAAATATATCGTCTATGTACCACCACCAGGCTGCTGCATGTTTAAGGAACAACGCATTCTCATATACAAATTTCTCTTCATAGAGATTCATAAATATATTTGCATATGTAGGGGCGACATTAGAACCCGGGACGAGGCCGGAGATATTGAAGGAAGGTAACAAGAATTTTACTGACTGTGTACCATCAATTGGGGGTAACCCCAGCAGTGAACTGATAACTAATGACTTTAATTATTAACATTTCTGACTATACACTTACTGAAGAACAAAAATCAGCTCTCAATAGAGGTTTATCATATAGCCCTATGCAGAATATTGATTTGTTTAGATTTGAGCAAGATTTATTTAGATTCTTTAGATCTATCAAATTAAAAAGTTTATTTTTTAGTAAATCACCCCAGAATGGAAGTGGTAAATAAATAGTCTAAATAAATTTGGTCTTAGGAAAAAAGTTATCTAACGTTAACCACAGTGTAAACACATACATAGAACTAGTAAAGAGGAATTTGGATAAATTATATAAGAAACTTGCAAGAGAACACCAGGCCTATAACATTTCTAAAAAAGAAAAAGAGGCAATACAATCTCTGAAAAATAACTAAGAGTTAATCATCAAAACTGCTGATAAGGGCGGAGCTATAACAATAATGAACAAAAGTATGTATATTGCCGAGATCCATAGTCAATTTTCCCAAGGGGAAGTATATATATATAAGAGCTACCATATGATTCTACATTAATGATACAAAAAGAGATTTCTTTTGTGGTAAAAAAAAGCTTTATGAATGGGTTTAATATCCAAGGATGTTTCAGATTTTTTGATTATAGACCACCCACGTATTACAGTGTTTTACACCTTACCCAAGGTGCACAAGTGGCTTGAGAACCCTCCGGGTAGGCCTATTGTGGCCGGTATAGATTCAGTGTTTTCCAACATAGATTTTTTTAGATAAGGTATTTCAACTGCTTGTGCACCTGGGTAACTCTTATATTAAAGATACTGGAGATTTTTTGCATAAGATCCATAATTTGAATCTCATTAATGACAAATATATATTTTTCACCTTGGATGTGAGCAGTCTGTACACTGCAATAAAACATGAAAGTGGGATAGCAGCAGTAATGAAGGTTCTCTGTTTTTTGAGGACTTGCTAAGGATTGTATTATATCAAAATATTTTTTTTTTTCAAGACTCATTCTTCCTTCAGCTGCAGGGAACGGCCATGGGTTCCAATGTCGCCCCCACATACGCGAATATATTTATAAATGTCTATGAAGAGAAATTTGTATATGAGAACGCGTTGTTCCTTAAACATGCAGCGGCCTGGTGACGGTACATAGACAATATATTCAGTGTGTGGAATGGCGACATTGGAACCCTGGAAAAATTTATAAAGGAATTAAATGGGAGCACCAACTCTATTAAATTTTGCTTGACTGCTAGTGAGGTTGAGGTTAATTTTTTGGATACCACTGTATATTTCAGAGATAGTAAAATCTGTACAGATCTATATATCAAACCCACCGATAAAAATGGGTTATTACATTATCAGAGTTTCTATACCAGAAATACTGTGAAGTCCTTGCCTAGAAGTCAGTTCCTGAGGGTACAAAGCATTGTATCGGATAAAGATAGAATTAAAATGAGGTTTAATGACATTGCAAAAAAATTTGAAGATAGAGGCTACCCTGCAAGATTATATCAGGGAGAACTAGCTAGAGTACAGTCTCCAGTAGATCCCTCTCCAAAAAAGGAAAATAGACGCTTAATATTGGTTATGGACCACAATAACCATAGTGGTGAAATTATGAAATCAATAAAAAAACATTGTTCCATCTTACAAGGTTGCCATCCAGGTGTGGCTGAATTTGAATTACCTCTTATGCCTGCCTTTAGAAGGAGAAGACATTTTAGGGATAAGTTGGTGTATACAGACCTTGGAAGTACAAAAAGGTTGTAACAGAGTCACTTAGCAGGAAAGAATCAGGGTTGTTATCCGTGCCTGGGATGTTGTAACTGCAATTCAATGATAAAGGCACCCATTTTTGTTCATCCTCTTACTGGTAAAAAATTTCAAATACGTGCAATACCAAATTTGCAATTTACCTTATAAAGTGTCCATGTAGAAGAATTTATATCGAGGAGACCACCCGTAGAGTCCGTGATAGAATCATACAACCAGAACACCTGGCGAAACATGTCGATGGGAGTGTGACTTTCTATTACACCAGTAGGAGACTAGAGAATTACCTGCGTATGTTCAGTTCTAAAGTGCAGGAAAGACTTCAAGTAAGAACCTTCTAAGGAATAACTTGCACAAGTATATAAAAAAGACTACAGCTTGAGGTGTCTGCCCTTACATTTACGGGCACAGAGGATCCAGGCGGGGACTCAGGTCATAGGGCAATTGACCTCCCGGAACTCCCCCACCTGAGAGGCTGCCGGAAATACGGAGTAAGTAAATGCGGCAATCGCTGGGGAATAAGACAGAACGTTGCAAATAAGGCTAGCTGGATTCATCTTCAAATAAGGGTAAGAACATTTATACTAATAACCCTTATCTAAATGTAATATTCAGTGAACTGACTTAAAATTACAAATATTCCTGTTCATTTACAAACGTGAATACCACTGTCATCTGATATTTGCCATTATTACTCCACTACACAGCTAATATTGCTGCATATGGGATTATAATCTGAAAATAACTGCATGATATATATCCCTAACAGCATCATTGCAAGAATTGACTTTTATATGATACATTATATCACCGCTCATATAACTTTTCTATCAGTTTTTGTGGTTTAACCCTTGGTATACTTTAGAAAAGTCTCCACTCAGAAAATCTACTGTTTTTAGTGCTAATCAAAATAACTTGAACTTATGAATCAGTGTTGCAACACTTAGGTATTTTATAATTTTTATTGTATACTTTACATGCTCATTTTATAGCACTAAGATTTGTGCTTCTCTATTAATAGGGTTATATTTGTAATAAATTGTTGTTTATTTATGTTTTATATCTTGTCACTAGTTCTTTAGTGATTTCAACATTTACAAGACCTTTATATGTTTTACACCTGTCGCTAATTATCCATTCTGATATGATTTCAACATCCACAAGCCTTTAACACTCTAAATACACGCCAATATAATAGTAACATATCACTTTAGCCATAGTACTTTTAACCCCTAGTGCTATTTCTAGTGCCTCATTTCCACCTCCCCATCTCCTTGGCCATAATATTAGTCAAGTTCATTTTCAGATAATTGATGCAGTACCACATCCCAGACGGGGAGGTGATAGGGAGTTGATCCTTAAAAGGAAAGAGGCATTTTGGATTTATAAGTTGAATGCAATGCAACCCCAGGGTCTAAATAAGGAATTGGATTATACTTTATTCCTTTAGCCATCTCTCTGTAACTATATTTGTTCAAATGTCGCTTATAAACTGGCGGTCCATATCTGTGTATATATTTGCTATAATATTTGTATATTGTTTTTAATAACTTACCTGCAAAACGTATAACACACATAGAATTATTGTGACTGATACATGTTGTAATATAAGATAATCCACTAGGTAGGCCTATATAAGGACACATAATTTGGTTTGAGCTATGTATGATTAAGGGTTATATACCCGAAACGTCACTTTGTTTTAACCCAGAAATAATGGAATAAAGATTTTTATCTGCTATAAGGTGCTGCCGTTTGTGGATTTGTGACTGTCAAGGGATTACAGTACCCTTGTACTGGCTTGCATCTGACAGTAGTGCTGTGCTATTGAGTGAATTTAATAGCATATGGGAGACGGTGGCTCCTACCAGAGGGACCACCAGACGCCCATATCACTGAACAGAGTCCCAGCGTCATGGGATAGCACCCCCGGTATGTTCCACACTACTCAGAATGAAATCAGAGCTTTAAAGTCCGGTACTGTATTCAGTCCGCCAGGATTGATCGTGCCCAATCAGTATATCCTTTTAGCTTCACGTAGTAGAAGTATCTTGTTTCTGTCACCTCTTCTGTCCAAGGTAGGGACATGGTCGATAAGAATGTATCGAATTGAAGACACAGGATGGCCTTTCCTGGCACAATGCCTTGCCATAGGTTGTTTGGAATCACCTTTTTGTAATGCCAATCGAATAGCGTGCCTATGATTCGCCATGCAAATCACGTAAAAGCTGGAACACGGACAAAAGAGGTAGGTATACAACATGCGTTGTAGTGCAAGTGAGAGAGTGTCTGATGACATAGTTCTGGTTAGTATGTGGATGGTGAAAGGATTTGGTATTAATAAGTCCACTACATGTAGTGCATCCCAAGCAACAGTCGGATCCTTTTATGTTGACTCTGGCCTTGGTGGTATAGTTCTGTTTAGGATCTGTTCTCACCAACATATCCTTCAAATTGGTACCACGTCTAAACCCCACCATGGGATCTAAATTCTTAGTGAAGAGTCATTTTTGATCAGATGCCACAATTGGCCAGTGGGTTTTTAATATCTGTCCAGTTTTTCTGATATTTGGTGTAAATGTGGTGGCCATAATCAGCTTGTCCCTGGATATTAACACTGCTTTCTCTGTGATTAGGTCACACTGGGTTAGGGATGAAACCTCCTCGATCATATCTTTGACCAAGCCCGGTCTGTATCCTCTTTGTAGGAACTTGTCACCCACTCCGGTCAGCTGGGAGATGCCTGTCAATTTATTAGAGTTGTTTCATATTGTCCTGATCATCTGTGACCTAACAATACCTCTCAGAAGAGCAGGGGTTGGCAGCTGTCCTTTCTGAGGATCAAATTCCTATTCCTACATGTAGTGCATCCGAAGCAACGGTAGGATCCTTTTATGTTGACTCTGGCCTTGGTTGTATAGCTCTGTTTAGGATCTGTTTTCACTAACATATCCTTCAAATTGTTACCACGTCTAAACCCCACCATGGGGTCTATATACTTAGTGAGATATAGATATAGTGTGAGATATAGATTGTGAACAGCGGAACCCCCAAAATTTGGCCTTGATTTTTCTTCAGCTTAGTGAACTACACTGTGTTTTTTGGTCTCTTCTTTGCTCAGGGGACTTGTCATATCTTTGTTTTTTCTTTTGACTGGTGGACACTCATTTTTGTCATTTTCACTTGTTCAACATGACATCGCAAGCAGAGCTACAGAGGGACTTGGCTATTGTTGAGGCCATTCAGGTGGAGGATACGGTCTGTCAAGCAAAAACAGCCCAGTAACTGCCTCTTATACCCAGGATGATGCCAACCAAATCCTTTTTGCCCCCATCTCCAGGACAGCTGGTGAGAGTCCTGTTACTCTTTACTATACCCTATTAAAATTGAAAAAGAGGGAAGTAGATCTGTCTTTGCACGGCAGTTACTTATCAGAGTATTATAGGACAGGCCATATTCCTAGAGGTTTCAGGGTGCATACTATTCCTACCATTGGTAGAGAAAATCCTGAATTTAGGAAGAAGTGGTGTTACATTCTTAATAAATGTTCATTGGACCTAGTCCTATTAGTTATATAAGAAGTCACTGATATCCTGTCAAAAGTAAGGATAGAAATACATTCATTTGAGACTACTCATAGCAATACCTTGGTTAGTGATCAACAAGAAAATTGGTTGACTAAAATTTCACAACAGATAGAGAAATATAAAAATGATCTGATCGTATTTAAAAATAGGAAATTGGAAGCAGTCAATACTGATTACGTGCAAGGCAAAGTATACAAATGGTTAACTTTGCCACAAGGGAAGCCACAAAGGAGAAGACAGAGGAGCAGGATGGTTAGGTTTGATACGGTAGATACCAGCGGGGCAGGATCCTCTGATACAGAGAGAAATCATTCAAATCCATCACACTCCTCACCTACAACACATGGTATTCAGGACCAATACAGCTTCTCTCAAACTTACAAATCCCATTCTACATCAAGCCATTTTTTAGGGGTTACTACACGGTCCCGAGGGGGAGGAACTATAGACCCCACATTAAGCATGTGGGGTATCAGACACAGACCACCCAGAAGAGGCAGGCAGAGGATATAGTGATAAATGTAACTGAATAGGCTTATCTTTTGTGCATAGCACCTCAATCTCAGAACTTGACCAAAGATTGGACATTCATAAATTGAGGACCATGAAAATTAAAGTATTTTTTCAAAACATAGAGACTAACCGTATTATGTCCCCCACTGAATATAAATGTAAAAAACAGAGCTCTTTCGAACCCACTAATTGCAGTCCTAGTACCAAAACATTCATCCGACTAGTAACACAAGATCTGGATACAGAAAGAACACAAACACTGTGGAAAAACAATTTATCTCTTGATGAAAAAAAGCCATTAAATCCCTCCAGGATGACCCCTCTATAGTCATTAGACCGGCCGACAAGGGCGGGGCCATAGTTCTTTTGAACTACTCTGACTATAGGGGTGATATCCTTGAACAGCTTGCAGATGTTACTACATACACTCTATTACCTTCAGATCCAACTTTCACATACAAAAGCAGTTGGACACACTTTTAAAATTGGGCTTGGACCAGGGGTTTATTTCAGAACAAATTAGTGATTTTTGTACCACTATGTACCCTAGAATTCCGATTCTCTACACCATCCCTAAGATCCACAAAACACTAAACAAACCCCCTGGGCGTCCAATAGTGTCCGCTGTCCAGTCTCTATTACAGCCGGTAGCGCAATATGTGGAAATTCTACTACAGCCAGTGCTTAGGGACATTCGCTCCTTCATTCTTGATACCAACAATTTAATCAGGCAGCTTAAGGGAGTAACTATTCAGCAGGGTGACATTTTAGTCACCCTAGATGTTAATAGTTTATACACCATTATTCCGCACCAAATGGGCCTAACAGCAATTAGAGAACATTTAACATGTAATCAATTATATGATGGCCCTTCAGTGGAATTTTTCTGACCCTGATAGATTTTTGTTTGCAAAAAAATTACTTTTGTTTTGAGAGTGATTTTTATTTGCAAATTGCAGGCACGGCAATGGGGTCTTCCATGGCCCCGTCCTATGCCAACATTTTTATGTCAAATTTTGAAAATCAATACCTGTGGGGTAAGTGTGTAAATTCATCAGTTTTTACCGAAGGTACATAGACAACATGTTCTTGGTATGGCATGGGGGGCAGGAACAGCTCCAGAAGTGGTTTCACACTTTTAACAGTACAGATACTACTGTTAGATTTAAGATGACAACCAGTGATCAGGAAATACATTTCCTTGATCTTAGCATCTTTAAGGAGAAGCAGTTTTTGGGTACAACACTATATAATAAACCTACTGATAGGAATCGATCCTCAGAGCCAACTGCCACCCCCTGCTCTTCTGAGAGGTATTGTTAGGTCACAGATGATCAGGACAATACGAAACCACTCTAATAAATTGACAGGCATCTCCCAGCTGACCGGAGTGGGTGACAAGTTCCTACAAAGAGGATACAGACCGGGCTTGGTCAAAGATATGATCGAGGAGGTTTCATCCCTAACCCAGTCCGACCTAAAAACAGAGAAACCAGTGTTAATATCCAGGGACAAGCTGATTATGGCCACCACATTTACACCAAATATCAGAAAAACTGGACAGATATTAAAAACCCACTGGCCAATTGTGGCATCTGATCCAAAATTACTCATCACTAAGAATTTAGACCCCATGGTGGAGTTTAGACATGGTACCAATTTGAAGGATATGTTGGTGAGAACAGATCCTAAACAGAGCTATACCATCAAGGCCAGAGTCAACATAAAAGGATCCTACTGTTGCTTGGGATGCACTACATGTAGTGGACTAATTAATACCAAATCCTTTCACCATCCACATACTAACCAGAACTATGTCATCAGATACACTATCACTTGCACTACACGCATGTTGTATACCTACTCTTTTGTACGTGTTCCACCTTTTTTGTGGGTAAAACCTCAGGAACATTGAGAGAGCGCATGGCGAATCATAGGCACGCTATTCAATTGGCGTTACAAAAAGGTGATTCTGATCAACCTGTGGCAAGGCATTGTGCCAGGAAAGGCCATCCTGTGTCTTCAATTCGATACATTCTTATCGACCATGTCCCTACCTTGGACAGAGGAGGTGACAGAAACAGGATAATTCTACTACATGAAGCTCAATGGATATACAGATTTGGCACGTTCAATCCTGGTGGACTGAATACAGTACTAGACTTTAAAGCTCTGATTTCATTCTGAGTAGTGTGGCACATGCCGGGGGTGCTATCCCATGACTCTGGGACTCTGTTCAGTGATATGGGGGTCTGGTGGTTCCTCTGGTAGGGGCCACCATCTCCCGTGTGCTGACAGAACTCAGCACTGGCAATATTCTGTTTCTTGGTTGCTGGGTGGAAGTCCAGGTGTTCGTGTGTGGTCACTCAACAACACACATTACCGGATTATTGGGAGTGCTTTTCCCACACATAAGTCTAGGCATAAGTTTTTCATGTATGTTCTATCTAAATGGTGTAGGATATAACAAATCAGTGGTGTAGATGGTCACTCATTGAACCTACCCATACAGAGACACTCTGGACTCAGACATAAATAGCCAATGTTTATATGCCTAATGATGGATGTTGTATGGTTAATACTAAGTGTTGGATGTGCGCAATATGAAGGAGATATACCAGCATATTTGTTTGAAACATCTTATATATGTGGTTATGTATGGTACATGCAATACAATAGAGGATAATACATCGTTGTAGACAATGTTGGCCATATAAGTGTTCATGCCAATACATCACAAAAGAAATTTGATATAATCATCTAAGATAAAACACAGTGTAGTCTGTTAATGTATTTTCTGGTTCTTGAATGTATATAGTTTGTAACATTTTTTAATTATTTTAATGCTTATGGGGTATACAGTGTGAGAGTGTAACACTGGCAAGCCCCAGTCTGTTGAGATCCATGGCAATTGTCTAGAGCACAACATTATGTGCACTAGCACATTGGATCATTCATTAAGTTTTGATCACTTTGGTAGGCATCGGGTTATTTGCACTATATGATATTTTGTACAAAAAACTCAGAAGCTGTTATATTTGTATTATTTTGCTGATGTATCCAATTTGATAACAAACACAAGGGGTGTCCTTATCGGGCCGGTAGGTTCAAGATGCAAATTTATGTCTCTAATAATATCACTAGTTGCATCCTTCTTTTTGGGATGTATACTGTACACTTTAAAGGGATACTGAACCCAAGTTTTTTCTTTCATGATTCAGATAGAGCATGCAATTTTAAGCCACTTTCTAATTTATTCCTATTATCAATTTTTCTTAGTTCTCTTGCTATCTTTATTTTAAAAAGAAGACATCTAAGCTTTTTTTTTTATTCAGAACTCTGGACAGCACTTTTTTATTGGTGGATGAGTTTATCCACCAATCAGCAAGAACAACCCAGGTTAATCACCAAAAATGGGCCGGCATCTAAACTTACTTTCTTGCATTTCAAATAAAGATACCAAGAGAATGAAGAAAATGTGATAATAGGAGTAAATTAGAAAGTTGCTTAAAATGTCATGCTCTATCTGAATCATGAAAGAAAAAAATTTGGGTACAGTGTCCCTTTAAGTATAGTAACCACTTTTTAAACATGGAGGATATATGATGGTTGTAAAATTGTTCACTTTGATGTTAAGTATTAAGGATTAGGTTAAAATTTGTATTAACATCGCTTATTGCAGTAATATGTCTGATGTGGTTTACTGTTTATGGTATTGTCTCCATGCCAACAGCGTAATTTGGCCAAATTATGTCAGACAGTATAGCAGATCCATTTGAGACAACATAATTACGGTAACATCACATCTTGTTTTGTCTATGTACATACACAATAGATGTTTGGTCATCTTGATTTATTTTTATTTTAATATGTTACAGACACTGATCCGGAAGTTGTGTCGCTATACTTCCGGTTGCATGAGATAGTGGAATGCAAGCTGCGTTCCAGCACTACACTTTGGCGCCACGTAAATGCTAGATAGGAGATTTTGTTTGCTGAGTACTCACTATAAATTGTGTGATTTTCTTTTACTTTATTCCAAATTCTTTTTATTGGAGAAATTATAAGAAATTTACAACATGAAATCAGCCAGAACGAACCTGTTACAAACATTCAGTTTCGTGAGCAGTATCAAAATCAAATAAACAATATTTATATAAGGCTGAAGGGAGAGTGGGAAGGAGCAAGAGGGGTAGGGAAAAATGAGGGTAAGGGAGGGGAAAAAAGGGAAGAGCAGACAAAAGGATTAATTGGAAATAGGGTGGGGATGCCGTTTGCTCATATTTGAATTAACAGAGGTCATATGTATCTGCTAGAGTCGGAGTAATGGTGTGTCTGGGTCAAAAAGGAATAGTTATAATAGGGTCTATGAATGAGAGGTAGGATTGGTTAGCTGAGCGGTGTCGTGAAAAGCAAATGATAAGTCGAGAGTGGATTTGAGGTATTGTTCCCACATAATCTGAGCAGTAATAAAATGGTCCCTGTTATCTAATCTATATGCCCTGTATTCCTCTAGCTCTAGAAGGTCTGAAACCTTGGCTCTCCATTGTGTAAGAGTGGGGGGGTCTGTGGACTTCCAATTTTTGGCTATAAGGGATTTGGCACTGTTTGTAAAGATGCGAAACAAGGTGATGAGTGGTTTGGATGGGAGCTTAATATTCTTATTTAAAAGGTATAGCAAGGGGTCGCAGGGTAATGTTTTTTGGAAGATTGTCTCTATTTCCCCAATGAGGGTTCTCCAAAAGGAGTTGATGACATTACACCACCACCACATGTGGCCCATGCCACTGCCCACGTGGCCACAGCGCCAACAGCGATTAGTAGTTGTGGGGTATAATTTATATAGTCTGCGTGGTGTAAGGTACCAATTGTGGAGTATTTTGTAGTTCAGTTCTAGCAGGCCCGCAGAGGAGGAGGAGGATTTAGTGTTGATAAACATAGAGGAGGCCATCTGGGGGAGAATAATGACCCCCAGTTCCCTCTCCCAGGATTCCATAGAATGGGGTAGGTTGCCAGGGGGGGGAGAGGTTAAGATGGAGTAAATTTTGGAGAGGGTGTGATTAAGAGTAGAAGTGGAGGAGAATAATTTTTCTAGATTGGTCAGGGGTCTCAACATATTAAGATGTTGGCTATGGGATGTAATGTAGTGGTGGGTCCTCCTGAAGGTGAACCAGTTGTGGGCCCAGGTAAAGCCTGACTCTATAAGTTGAGACTGTGTCAGAAGGTGCTCGTTATCAGTGATATGGTATATGGAAATGTCAGTCGTGGGGGCAGGGTCCTCAGAAAGCCTCCCACAAGTCGTCAGGGAAAACTCATGATTGAAAAGTAGAGATGTCAATGGGGAGGGCCTGGATGAGAGGTAAGGGTTAAGCCTATTGATCTTTTCCCATTGGGTCAAGGTTTCTTTGGTAATTGGGTTCACTATTCCCTCCGGCACAACTCCGCCCCCCGGATCCCAGCAGCAAGACTGTAAGTTAAGCCCAGTATTTATGAGCTCCTCCAGGACAACCCATCTTTTCTGGGATCTGTGAAGTCTCCAGTCCACAATTCTCTGTATAAAGATGGCATGGTTATAAAGGTTAAGATCAGGGACTCCCAGACCTCCATGAATACGGGGACTCATCATAACTTTATTATTAATTCTTGAATGTTTACCACCCCAGATAAAAGATGTGAATAGTTTTTGTATGCTAGAGAGAAATCGGGGGGGGGGGGAGGGGTATGGGTAGAGTTTGCAACAAGTATAAAAGTTTGGGGAAGGCCGTCATTTTAATTGCATTGATTCTACCCATCCAGGAGAGGTGTCTGGACTGCCTGGATGAAAGTTCATGCTCTAGAGAGAGTTTTAAAGGGGCAAAGTTTAAATTGTATATGGAGTCTATCTCCTCGGTGAGGAGGGTGCCTAAGTATTTTAAGTGAGATGTGCATTGACGAAAGGGGCAGGATGAGCTAAGTTGTTGTCTAAGGATTGGCGGCAGGGATACCCCCAGATATTCGGATTTGGAATGATTGATCAGATTATTAAAAAGTGTGAGTTCATCTATAAGGGCTGGTACGGACGTTGCAGGGTTGGTGAGGGTGAATAGCACGTTGTCTGCGAATAAGGAGAGTTTATAGGATTCCCCCCTGATCGAGATACCTTGAATTTTTGAATTTTGTCGGATTCTGGTTGCAAATGTTTCCAGAAGGCAAACAAACAATAAAGGGGACAGGGGGCATCCCTGTCTAGTACCATTTCAAATCTGAAAGGGTGGGGAGAGGATGCCGTTGAGAGATATTCGAGCAGACGGGCAATCGTACAGGGCGAAAATTCTATGAAGCATAGAATCTCCAATGCCCAGGGATTGAAGGGTGGCTCTAAGGAACGGCCAGCCGACGCGGTCGAACGCTTTTTCCGCATCGGTTGAGAGAAAGATCGAGGGGAGATTTTGCTGTTTGGCATGCCAGAGGAGGAACAGGTTCCGGACTGTATTATCTCTCGCCTCTCTGAAAGGGATAAAGCCCACTTGGTCACGGTGAATTAATTCTGGGAGATAACGATTTAGTCTAGTCGCTATCATTTTCGCATAGATTTTAATATCTGCGTTCAATAAAGATATTGGTCTGTAATTAGGGATACTGTCAGGGGACTTATTAGGTTTTGGGATAACGGAAATGTGGGCTTGAAGGGACAAGGACGGGAAGGGGACGTTATTGTCGATGTCTAAGAAGTAGGCTAAGAGGGGGGGGCCAGAATGTCTAGGAATTTAGAGTAATATGAGTGAGTAAAACCATCTGGGCCAGGGGCTTTGCCGGAGGGGAAGGATCGGATGGCTGTCTGGAGTTCTTTTAAAGTAAAAGGGGAGTCTAGGTCTGATTTTTGATCTGTGGAGAGGGAGGGCAGATCAATAGATGCTAGGTATTCTGAGATGACCTCCTGGGAGGGAGTGGCTCTTTCTTTATGTAAGTTGTATAGTTCCTCATAAAAGGTTTTAAACTTGTCGGCTATATCAGAGGAGGAGTGCCAGGTTTTTCCTTTAGCATCTTTTATGTGCATGACGTATTTTTTAGAAGCTTTATTGCGGAGGAGTCTCGCTAGCAGTCTACCTTGCTTATTTCCCCCCTCATAAAATTTCCGTCTAAGAAAGAGGGCCCTACGCTTAGCCTCAACCCCCAAAAGAAGGTCTAGTTGCTTTTGTTTGTGTTGAATATGGTCGAGGAGGGAGTGTGACTTAGGGAATCTCTTGTGGGAGTCTTGAAGCTTTGTCAGTTCTTCTAGTAGATTTTTAAGGGTTAGAGAGTGTTGCCGTCTCCTATCCGCTTTGATTGCAATGAGGTCCCCTCTGATGACACACTTATGTGCCTCCCAGATATTAAGGGGGGAGATCCCAGGTGTGGAATTTAATCTAAAGTATGAGTTAAGTTTATCTTGTAGTTGTATTTTGACCATAGGGTCGGACAATAGGGACTCATCCAATTTCCAAGTATAGTCTAATCTCTGGGAGGTGGGCCACGACAATGTGCAACTAATCCTAGCATGGTCAGACCAGGTTATGGGGGAGATGTCAGTGGCTTGCACTAGTGTCAGACTAGAAACGTCAATCATTATATAGTCAATACGAGAGTAGGATTGGTGGGGATATGAGTAGAAAGAATAATCTTTTTCCTGGGGGTGGTAGATTCTCCAGGTGTCATGTAAATTTAGTTTAGAAAGGGAGGCCTTCACCGACTTTAGGGTTTTTGGGGGACTGATGTGTGACCGGAGGAACAATCAAGACCAGGGTCCAAGGCCAGATTAAAATCACCCCCCAGGATCAGGGTACCTCTAGAGAGTTCTGAAATGATATTACAGGACTGGTGGTAAAATCCAGTAGGGTTGGAGTTAGGGGCGTATATGTTGGCGATGGTTACTGTCCTATTAAACAGCCGGCCAGTGATAATCACTAGTCTACCCTCTCTATCTCTGTAGATATTGGAGGGGGTAAAGGGAATCCGATTCCTGATCAATATGCCCACCCCGTTGTGTTTTGTCGAATGAGAGGATAAATACACCTGGCCAAATTTTCTAAGGGATAATAAGGGCTCCCTACCTTTTTTGAAATGGGTTTCCTGAAGTAAGATGATGTCGTGTTTGAGATTTTGAAATTCCCTCATGGCCCTCGATCTTTTCTGGGGGGTGTTGAAGCCCTTTACATTTTGAGAAGCGATGGAGATGGATCTGGGGTTCCTATCCATGTCTATGTGTGTGGGTGGGCGCTGAAGTTAGGAGTAGGGAGGTGACGCCTAAGAGGGTAGGGCAGTTATGAGAGTAAGGTAAGAGGTCTATGGTGGGCCAATGACAATGGGAGGAGAAGATGGCAGGTGACAAGGTAAGTATATAGTGTGGAACATAGTAATATGAGCAGACACGTAGCAACCAAATACACCTAGTGAAGAGATAAACAGAGGAGATAGAGATATATCTACAATGACCTTGAGCAATATGATAAAGGCATATGAAAATGAGCATAATACGTTTGGAGCAAAACACACCAAAATAAACATGAACAATTACAGCAGAACTTGCATGAATAAACTGGGCAAACAACAACAAAAAAAGAAAAACAACCTGGTCCAGGCCACCGTGACATGCACCGTGGCCTGGAAAGGACGGCAAATACATCATCCAGGGGGGTGGAATGATGTTATGGAACCTAAGGGGTGAAACTTTATTAGGTAAGCAAAGATTTATGGCATAATTATAACGTGAGCAACACACACATATGGGCAAATTAGCATGTAAGGTAAATCTGAAAAGCAGGTTAATATAAGCCCAGGTGTAGTGGGTATATACTGTACCAGTCTAGTGTATAAGCCACTTGCGGATTTTCTTCGAGGGAGAAAAACTTGGAACAAATCCCTCAAAAGTATTGTGGCAAAGGGATATGAATGGAACAATTAGCCTAGGGAGTGAGGCCAGTAGGTAGCTTTCAGTGGGAGGTTTTTAAGTGGTCAGATCAGGATCCTGTAGAAGTGGCGGCAAGGCCTGTTCTGCGTCTCTTAGGTAATCCTCTTGACCAGCTGGGTCTCTGTTCTTTCGGTGCCTCTTCATCCGACTGTATCAGGTGGTGTTGAGTAGTGATGATCAACTCAGGAGGTTGCTCAAATGTAAGGTTAAGTCTCTTAGAGATGTGGTCCAGGTCCGAGAAGCTTTTATAGGTAAGTTGGCCACCATTGTGGGAGATGATAAGGCTAAATGGAAAGCCCCAGCGGTATCTGACATTGTTTTCTTGCAAAGTTTTGGTGATAAAGCGGACCTCTCTTCTGCGTTGGATCGTCTGAGGGCAGAGATCCTGGTATACTTGTAGGGAGTGATTATGGAATTGAATGGTCCGTCGGGTTCTGG
Source organism: Bombina bombina (assembly GCF_027579735.1). Lineage (NCBI taxonomy): Eukaryota > Metazoa > Chordata > Amphibia > Anura > Bombinatoridae > Bombina > Bombina bombina. The sequence goes on along the minus strand of NC_069502.1, from coordinate 778,530,482 downwards.
CAGACTGCCAGATCTCTTCTTTTGTGGTATACTTAAGAAATCTGAGGATAACGTCCCTGGGTGGGGCAGGTGGTTTAGCGGGAGGTCTTAGAGCCCTATGGATTCTCTCAATGTCATCGTTCTGAATGAGAGGGGCTTGGGGCAAGAGAAAGTGAAAAAATTCCGTAACATATGCCCTGAGTTGTTCAGCAGAGACATCCTCTGGGATCCCCCTCAGGCGGAGATTATTTCTTCTTCCTCGATTCTCGAGGTCTTCGATTTTGTCGTTTAAGTTTTGGATCATAGAGTCGTGCATAGTAATGTTCTGAGTATTGGTGCTGACCATATTGTTGAGATGGTCCTGTCCTTCTTCAAGAAATTCCATTCTGGAGCCCAATTCGTTAAGGTCTTTTTTAAGATCTTTAATTTCATCTTTAATAAATTTCTTTAAGGATTCTATATCTGATTTGGATGGCAGTCCCGCTATCTGTGTCTGAATAGATTGTAGGGAATCTTGGGATGAAGAAGGATTAAGGATAGTGGAGGGCGGCTCTGTGGATTGTGTATTATCCGGTGTTACAGTCTCTTGAGGATGAAAAAATTATGAAACTGAGGGGCCCAGAGTTAGTGATTTTGCGGGCTTATCAGGTTTATTTCCTTTCTTACTTGTCATAATGAGAGAGATTGGTGGCGTAGCGAAAGTTTATGAAAAATAGGCTTATGGTAAAGAAAATGTCCTCTTGACTCCTCCTGCACAGAGTAGCAAAGTGTGTCTTGGAGGTCTGATGAATAAGTCTATTATAGTCTCTCTGGGTTAAGCTCTAGGTCTCAATTTCTGTATAAGGTATCAGTCTATGTGTTAAATTTCAGGAGGGCTTATTTAGCTGGAAATAGAATTATATTGCAGAGCTGCAGCAGTTTAAAAATGTGTATTGGTGGGGACCGGCTAAACAGTGTCTCTAAAGAAAGCGCAAATATGCTGGCCACTCAGGGAGATTAAACGGGTACTGCATAAAAATATGTTTCCTGGAGAGGTGAGAGTGGAGGCCCCCTGTACTAGTAGCTTTTAGGAGAGAGAGGCTCGTTTACGGAGGGAACCAGGGCCCAGATTATGAATGCGTAATGGTGAGTACCTGTAGTAGCCACGTGGGAGGCAGTTACGGGTCGGGCTGCCGGCGGATGGTGTAGCCGGGGAGAATCCGGTCCGACAGAGTCCTCTAAGAGAGCCGGTCAGGAGTGCAATCGGGTAGGAGGTTCCACGGGGCAAGCAGAACAAGCGGCACGAGTCACTGTCCAGGGCTCTGCATGAGGGATCCGTAGAGCGGTAAGATGGCGGCCGCAGCTCTTGTTACAGATAGCTCCGCAAAAGATCTCCCTCGAAGTTGCGAAGTGATCGGTGTGTCTGGGTTGTTAGACACTGATTAGGATGAAGTGTCAGTGTTAGTTGGTAGCATTTATGCCATTATTAATGCCCAAAGGTCCCAAACAGCTCCGGAGCTCTTTTACAGTGCGTCCATGCACCAGCACGGCGTAGCTCCGCCCCTCGTGATTTTCTTTTACTTTGTATGCTGACGAAGGGGACGAGATCCTCGAAAACGTTCCATTAAAATATATGTATTTACTTGTTTAAGAAGTCCTGTGAGTGCAGTCTTTTGTTTGGATATGGTACTTCATCGTTGCACCCAGGCAGGTGACTAATGGTGGGTTATGCTGCAAAGGTGTGAGATATATACAGTTGCAAGAAAAAGTATGCGAACCCTTTGGAATGATATGGATTTCTGCACAAATTGGTCATAAAATGTGATCTGATCATCATCTAAGTCACAACAATAGACAATCACAGTCTGCTTAAACTAATAACACTCAAATAATGAAATGTTGCCATGTTTTTATTGCACACACCATGTAAACATTCACAGTGCAGGTGGAAAAAGTATGTGAACCCCTAGACTAATGACATCTCCAAGAGCTAATTGGAGTGAGATGTCAGCCAACTGGAGTCCAATCAATGAGATGAGATTGGAGGTGTTGGTTACAGCTGCCCTGCCCTATAAAGAACACACACCAGTTCTGGGTTTGCTTTTCACAAGAAGCATTGCCTGATGTGAATGATGCCTCGCACAAAAGAGCTCTCAGAAGACCTACGATTAAGAATTGTTGACTTGCATAAAGCTGGAAAGGGTTATAAAAGTATCTCCAAAAGCCTTGCTGTTCATCAGTCCACGGTAAGACAAATTGTCTATAAATGGACAAAGTTCAGCACTGCTGCTACTCTCCCTAGAAGTGGCCGTCCTGTAAAGATGACTGCAAGAGCACAGCGCAGACTGCTCAATGAGGTGAAGAAGAATCCTAGAGTGTCAGCTAAAGACTTAGAAAAGACACTGGCAAATGCTAACATCCCTGTTAGCGAATATACAATACGTAAAACACTAAACAAGAATGGATTTCATGGGAGGATACCACAGAGGAAGCCACTGCTGTCCAAACAAAACATTGCTGCATGTTTACAGTTTGCACAAGAGCACCTAGATGTTCCACAGCAGTACTGGCAAAATTTTCTGTGGACAGATGAAACCAAAGTTGAGTTGTTTGGAAGAAACACACAACACTATGTGTGGCGAAAAAGAGGCACAGCACACCAACATCAAAACCTCATCCCAACTGTGAAGTATGGTGGTGGGGGCATCATGGTTTGGGGCTGCTTTGCTGCATCAGGGCCTGTACGGATTGCTATCATCAAAGAAAAAATGAATTCCCAAGTTTATCAAGACATTTTGCAGGAGACCCTAAGGCCATTTGTCTACCAGCTGAAGCTCAACAGAAGATGGGTGTTGCAACAGGACAATGACCCAAAGCATAGAAGTAAATCAACAACAGAATGGCTTAAACAGAATAAAATACACCTTCTGAAGTGGCCCAGTCAGAGTCCTGACCTCAACCCGATTGAGATGCTGTGGCATGACCTGAAGAAAGCGATTCACACCAGACATCCCAAGAATATTGCTGAACTGAAACAGTTCTGTAAAGAGTAATGGTCAAGAATTACTCATGACCGTTGTGCACGTCTGATCTGCAACTACAGGAAACGTTTGGTTGAAGTTATTGCTGCCAAAGGAGGTTCAACCAGTTATTAAATCCAAGGGTTCGCATACTTTTTCCACCTGCACTGTGAATGTTTACATGGTGTGTGCAATAAAAACATGGCAACATTTCATTCTTTGTGTGTTATTAGTTTAAGCAGACTGTGATTGTCTATTGTTGTGACTTAGATGATGATCAGATCACATTTTATGACCAATTTGTGCAGAAATCCATATCATTCCAAAGGGTTCACATACTTTTTCTTGCAACTGTGTATATATATATATATATATATATATATATATATATATATATATATATATATATATATATATTGGCCGAATTATCAAGCTCCGGAAACAGAAGTTATGAAGCAGCAGTCTCCATAACTTGTCCACCTGCTCTGAAGCAGTGGACGGAAATCAATCCAATCAAAAAAGATCAGGTTTATTGACACCCCCTTGGCCGCGAATCTTCAGGGGCGGCATTGCACCAGCAGTTCACAAGAACTGCTGGTGCAATGATAACCGCAGACAGTGTATGCTGTCAGCATTTATCGATGTGCAGTAGTCATGATACGCTAAATTGTATCATGTCCGCTCGCCCTATGATAAATCTACACCATAGTGTGTAAATATATTGTTTTAATATGTTAAATATTTTATTATTTATAATCTTTTTTTTTTTTTATGTTTTTCAGTCACAACAGAGATGCATTGTCATTTTTGCACTGGTTTGCTGCTTTGCCATTCTTGTTGCCCTTATATTTTCTGCAGTGGATATTGTGGGTGAAGATGAGGATGGGATCTCTGAAGACAACTGCCAAAAAAAATGCAGGTAAGATGTGTTTGTCTATTTGTATTGATAGTTAATGTTGTTACATAATAGCAACTGAACCTCTTGATAACCACTGTGTGTTTCTAACAAGTGTGCTGAACAATCAGGGGTAATAAAAAAAGGGACTCCCATGCATTTGCATATGGCTTTCAGGCAAATCTCCATTGGTTACTTGTAAATAATAGATTAAAAACAAGTGAGTTATTTTACTGTTAAAGGGATATAAAACACAAACATTTTTTCAGACATAGGGGCCGATTTATCAAGTATCTGGCGGACATGTCCGCCGTAGCGTATTATGTCCGCCAGACATCGATAAATGACGACAACATACACTGTCTGCATTTATCATTTACACAAGCAATGCTGGTGAACTGCTTGTGCAATGCCGCCCCTACAGATTCGCGGACAATGCCCTGCAGATTAGCGGCCAATCGGCCACTATGAGGGGGTGTCAATCAACCCGATCGTATTTGATCGGGCGGATTGCTGTTCACAGCCTCAGAGGAGGCGTACAAGTTAAGTAAGACTGCTGCTTCATAACTCCTGTTTCCGGGGGGAGCCTGAAGACTTGTGGAAACAGGTGCATTGAGGCCCCATAGTATACAAATTTAAAAAAAAAATCCAATTTTCTTCTATTATAAAATGTGCTTTGTTCCCATGATATTTGTTGGAGATACCTAGGTAGGTGTGTGGAGCCCTGCATGGCAGGAAATACTGCCATCTAGTGTTCTTGCAAATAGATAACATTTTTGTAAAACTGCTGCCATATGGTGACCTATACACGTGCACGCTCCTGAGCTTATGTCCTGACTTTTCAACAAAATACACCAAGAATGAAGGAAATTTTGATAATTAAAGTAAAGTAGAAAGTTGTTTAAGATTGTATGCTCTACCTGAATTATGAAAGAAAAATGTGGGTTTCATGTCCCTTTAAATCACTTTAGGTATGGACCTCAATGTGGTTGCAGTTCCTTTCATGAAATAAAATAAAATTATGTGCAATTTCCTGTGTAGCAAAGCCCTTTTTTATGTACAAAATCAGGCAGATTTATAGATGATATATCCCAAATAGTTTACTTTTGTCTCTCAAAATGATAACTATTAAACTTTACTTAATGAGACAGAACTCTTTATTAATAGATGGGGTGTGTCATGTTCATTAATATTTTTCTGAAAAGTTAATTTTTAAAAGAGAGAGAGAAAGTGAGAAAGAGAGGGAAACTTTATTAAACTTTAGAAAATTATGTTCAGAGAGAGAATCATATTTGATATTCCCATTTGAGAACAAAGCACAAACTCTCCTATTGGACATGTTTACTGGAATTGAGAACCTAAGAGATTTATGTCCTGTTACATGATGAGACAAAACCATTACATGCATAAAAATTAGAAGATTTATAGTAATAGCAAAGTACCAAAGACCAGAATCTATCACACATAGAATAGAGAGGAAAACTGCCTGGAAAACTGATGTGTATTATTAGGCATAGAGAGATATTTTCCAGAATAATAGAATCTCAATATATGAATTTCTTTTAGTTAGAAATAATGCAAGATGACACAGTAATTGAAACGCTTTAAGATTATAACTCCATTTTCAGTTGTTGACAAGAAAAAAAATATGATTCTGTGGTGTGACAGGGGAACTATTGCCAGTTTGTGAAACTGTAAGTTTCTTTCAATAGGGTTAATTTTTTTAATCTTTTTAAGAAAACAATCAGATGTGGGAAGAAGTGGTTAGACCGTTAGAGGACCCAAACAATGTTACATGGAGTGAAAGGTGGGAAGTTATTTGTGACTAAGAAATACAGACACCACAACAATTTTCCACCAATCATTTCTAGTGAAGAAAGCAATGATGATAAATTGATCTTTGGTTGGTGACATTAATTAAACAACTCTATCATTTTTAAAACTAGAAAGAAACAGTTTTTCTTTCCAATTATATAAGATAATTTATTCTTCTTCTACAGGTGTATATTTTAAATTTATAGAGCCAGATTACAAGTGGCATGCTATTTAGCGATTCCGAATTAGCGTTAACACCACCAGAAGAAAAGATTTTTCGGCGGGTTAGTGTGCATATTACAAGTTGAAAGTAAAAGTTTTGCGCAAGAGCAAAATCAGATGCTCGCTAACTTCAGGACTTTGGATATTGTGACCACGCTAACGTATTCTCCCAATAGACTTCAAGGGGGAGCGCAGAACATAAAAAACTAACACTTATCGCTATCAATAACAGGAGTTATTGATATTTCACATTCTAGTGTTCTTCACATACAGGTATTTTTTTTTTAAATATTCTTTTATTGAAGTTGTGCAAATACAGAAAGGAAAAAAACAAAACATACAGTGAATGCCATGTAACAATAATAACATCCATTTTGTATTAGAAAGAAATGGAAACATAATAATAAAATCCAGTTGGTTAGATAAGGAAAAGTGGGCTATTGAAACCAATATTTTTAATATTAATTGCGTAATTGAGTGACTATTTAGCCGGCCACTTGTGGACCAAGTGATTTAGAAAAAGAAATGGAGTAAGATAGTCACGCTAATGACCCAATTAAATCATAATGACTCTGCACAAATGTAAGAATATAAACTTATATTGGGTTCACTTTAGATTTTCAGCGGGTAAACACCACTTGAAATCTATAAGTTTTGGGGGGGGGCAGGCGTTCTATTTGGTGATATAAATAATAATAGGCAGATAGTATTGAGCTCCTAATGAGAGGGACGTAACTGTAGGTTAAGTGCATATAACTATAATAGGCAAGGTATGATCATAAGTAAAATATAAGATAAAACTGGGAAAAATTCAGTAAATCATTCTTAGGTCTTTTGTTTGACCCAGAGTGTGTGGGCCAAAATGAGATAGATAATGCCCAATAGATGGGGATTAAACAACATATTATAAGGAAGCTGGCCACTTATTTGGGTATTCAGGAGAGTTTCTAGGGGACTATGGTAAGCCGATACTCTTTGAAACAAATATGTGAAAAGTAGCTCCAAAACCCCCACTATGTGTTGTCAGTTAAACCTTAAAGAGGAGGTTATTCTAGGCCATTGCGAGTTAGCTTACTATACAATATATATATATTAAGGACAATTATAAGACCCCAGTAGCTGTTTTCAGCAGAGTAAATTTGACTATAACAAGATCTAACTTAGGCCTAGATTTAGAGTTCGGCGGTAGCCGTCAAAACCAGCGTTAGAGGCTCCTAACGCTGGTTTTGGGCGCCCGCTGGTATTTGGAGTCAGTGATTAAAGGGTCTAACGCTCACTTTACAGCCGCGACTTTTCCATACCGCAGATCCCCCTACGCCATTTGCGTAGCCTATCTTTTCAATGGGATCTTCCTAACGCCGGTATTTAGAGTCGTTTCTGCAGTGAGCGTTAGAGCTCTAACGACAAGATTCCAGCCGCCTGAAAATAGCAGGAGTTAAGAGCTTTCTGGCTAACGCCGGTTTATAAAGCTCTTAACTACTGTACCCTAAAGTACACTAACACCCATAAACTACCTATGTACCCCTAAACCGAGGTCCCCCCACATCGCCGCCACTCGATTAAAAATTTTAACCCCTAATCTGCCGACCGCCACCTACGTTATACTTATGTACCCCTAATCTGCTGCCCCTAACACCGCCGACCCCTGTATTATATCTATTAACCCCTAACTTGCCCCCCACAACGTCGCCGCAAGCTACTTAAAATAATTAACCCCTAATCTTCCGACCGCAAATCGCCGCCACCTACGTTATCCCTATGTACCCCTAATCTGCTACCCCTAACATCGCCGACCCCTATGTTATATTTATTAACCCCTAATCTGCCCCCCACAACGTCGCCGACACCTACCTACACTTATTAACCCCTAATCTGCCGAGCGGACCTGAGCGCTACTATAATAAAGTTATTAACCCCTAATCCGCCTCACTAACCCTATCATAAATAGTATTAACCCCTAATCTGCCCTCCCTAACATCGCCGACACCTACCTTCAATTATTAACCCCTAATCTGCCGACCGGAGCTCACCGCTATTCTAATAAATGTATTAACCCCTAAAGCTAAGTCTAACCCTAACACTAACACCCCCCTAAGTTAAATATAATTTTTATCTAACGAAATAAATTAACTCTTATTAAATAAATAATTCCTATTTAAAGCTAAATACTTACCTGTAAAATAAATCCTAATATAGCTACAATATAAATTATAATTATATTATAGCTATTTTAGGATTAATATTTATTTTACAGGCAACTTTGTAATTATTTTAACCAGGTACAATAGCTATTAAATAGTTAATAACTATTTAATAGTTACCTAGTTAAAATAATAACAAATTTACCTGTAAAATAAATCCTAACCTAAGATATAATTAAACCTAACACTACCCTATCAATAAAATAATTAAATAAACTACCTACAATTACCTACAATTAACCTAACACTACACTATCAATAAATTAATTAAACACAATTGCTACAAATAAATAAAATTAAATAAACTATCTAAAGTACAAAAAATAAAAAAGAACTAAGTTACAGAAAATAATAAAATATTTACAAAGATAAGAAAAATATTACAACAATTTTAAACTAATTACACCTACTCTAAGCCCCCTAATAAAATAACAAAGCCCCCCAAAATAAAAAATTCCCTACCCTATTCTAAAATACAAATATTACAAGCTCTTTTACCTTACCAGCCCTGAACAGGGCCCTTTGCGGGGCATGCCCCAAGAATTTCAGCTCTTTTGCCTGTAAAAAAAAACATACAATACCCCCCCCCAACATTACAACCCACCACCCACATACCCCTAATCTAACCCAAACCCCCCTTAAATAAACCTAACACTACCCCCCTGATGATCTTCCTACCTTGTCTTCACCATGCCAGGTTCACCGATCCGTCCTGGCTCCAAGATCTTCATCCAACCCAAGCGGGGGCTAGACATCCACTGAAGAAGTCCAGAAGAGGGTCCAAAGTCTTCCTCCTATCCGGCAAGAAGAGGACATCCGGACCGGCAAACATCTTCTCCAAGCGGCATCTTCTATCTTCTTCCATCCGATGACGACCGGCTCCATCTTGAAGACCTCCAGCGCGGATCCATCCTCTTCTTCCGACGACTAGACGACGAATGACGGTTCCTTTAAGGGACGTCATCCAAGATGGCGTCCCTCGAATTCCGATTGGCTGATAGGATTCTATCAGCCAATCGGAATTAAGGTAGGAATTTTCTGATTGGCTGATGGAATCAGCCAATCAGAATATAGTTCAATCCGATTGGCTGATCCAATCAGCCAATCAGATTGAGCTCGCATTCTATTGGCTGTTCCGATCAGCCAATAGAATGCGAGCTCAATCTGATTGGCTGATTGGATCAGCCAATCGGATTGAACTTGATTCTGATTGGCTGATTCCATCAGCCAATCAGAAAATTCCTACCTTAATTCCGATTGGCTGATAGAATCCTATCAGCCAATCGGAATTCGAGGGACGCCATCTTGGATGACGTCCCTTAAAGGAACCGTCATTCGTCGTCTAGTCGTCGGAAGAAGAGGATGGATCCGCGCTGGAGGTCTTCAAGATGGAGCCGGTCGTCATCGGATGGAAGAAGATAGAAGATGCCGCTTGGAGAAGATGTTTGCCGGTCCGGATGTCCTCTTCTTGCCGGATAGGAGGAAGACTTTGGACCCTCTTCTGGACTTCTTCAGTGGATGTCTAGCCCCCGCTTGGGTTGGATGAAGATCTTGGAGCCAGGACGGATCGGTGAACCTGGCATGGTGAAGACAAGGTAGGAAGATCATCAGGGGGGTAGTGTTAGGTTTATTTAAGGGGGGTTTGGGTTAGATTAGGGGTATGTGGGTGGTGGGTTGTAATGTTGGGGGGGGTATTGTATGTTTTTTTTTACAGGCAAAAGAGCTGAAATTCTTGGGGCATGCCCCGCAAAGGGCCCTGTTCAGGGCTGGTAAGGTAAAAGAGCTTGTAATATTTGTATTTTAGAATAGGGTAGGGAATTTTTTATTTTGGGGGGCTTTGTTATTTTATTAGGGGGCTTAGAGTAGGTGTAATTAGTTTAAAATTGTTGTAATATTTTTCTTATCTTTGTAAATATTTTATTATTTTCTGTAACTTAGTTCTTTTTTATTTTTTGTACTTTAGATAGTTTATTTAATTTTATTTATTTGTAGCAATTGTGTTTAATTAATTTATTGATAGTGTAGTGTTAGGTTAATTGTAGGTAATTGTAGGTAGTTTATTTAATTATTTTATTGATAGGGTAGTGTTAGGTTTAATTATATCTTAGGTTAGGATTTATTTTACAGGTAAATTTGTTATTATTTTAACTAGGTAACTATTAAATAGTTATTAACTATTTAATAGCTATTGTACCTGGTTAAAATAATTACAAAGTTGCCTGTAAAATAAATATTAATCCTAAAATAGCTATAATATAATTATAATTTATATTGTAGCTATATTAGGATTTATTTTACAGGTAAGTATTTAGCTTTAAATAGGAATCATTTATTTAATAAGAGTTAATTTATTTCGTTAGATAAAAATTATATTTAACTTAGGGGGGTGTTAGTGTTAGGGTTAGACTTAGCTTTAGGGGTTAATACATTTATTAGAATAGCGGTGAGCTCCGGTCGGCAGATTAGGGGTTAATAATTGAAGGTAGGTGTCGGCGATGTTAGGGAGGGCAGATTAGGGGTTAATACTATTTATGATAGGGTTAGTGAGGCGGATTAGGGGTTAATAACTTTATTATAGTAGCGCTCAGGTCCGCTCGGCAGATTAGGGGTTAATAAGTGTAGGCAGGTGTCGGCGACGTTGTGGGGGGCAGATTAGGGGTTAATAAATATAACATAGGGGTCGGCGATGTTAGGGCAGCAGATTAGGGGTACATAGGGATAACGTAGGTGGCGGCGGTTTACGGAGCGGCAGATTAGGGGTTAAAAGTGTAATGCAGGGGTCAGCGATAGCGGGGGCGGCAGATTAGGAGTTAATAAGTGTAAGGTTAGGGGTGTTTAGACTCGGGGTACATGTTAGAGTGTTAGGTGCAGACGTAGGAAGTGTTTCCCCATAGGAAACAATGGGGCTGCGTTAGGAGCTGAACGCTGCTTTTTTGCAGGTGTTAGGTTTTTTTTCAGCTCAAACAGCCCCATTGTTTCCTATGGGAGAATCGTGCACGAGCACGTTTTTGATGCCGGCCGCGTCCGTAAGCAACTCTGGTATCGAGAGTTGCATTTGCGGTAAAAATGCTCTACGCTCCTTTTTTGGAGCCTAACGCAGCATTTGTTTGAACTCTCGATACCAGAGTTAAATTTATGGTGCGGCCAGAAAAAAACCCGCGGAGCGTTAACAGCCCTTTTACCGCCGAACTCTAAATCTAGGCCTTAGTGAGCAAGATGTTATCCCACATTCTATGGATTAGTAGGAGATAGTTAACCGTACGTACATCAGCCAACACCAGTATGTTCATATAATTATAGTAGGTAAGGTATTATATTAACATGAGCACAATATAAAAATAGGATTGAGAAAAATTAAGCAGGTCAATTTTAGGTCTTTTGTTTAACCTAGAGTATGTGGATCATAATGATGTATAATGTCAAATAGATAGGTATGAGACGCGTAGCATGGAGGGAGCTGCCTACTAATTTGAGTGTCGAACAGTGATTCTAAGGAACTAATGTAAGCTGGCACCCAGTAGGACAGATATGAGAAATCCTACTTCCTATTGGCAACTGAACATTTAAAAGGAGGTTATAATGGGCTATTGTATGTTAGCTCCCTATATGACCTATATGGTTAAGACAGCCATAATACCTTAGCAGTCATTTTCAACAGGTCAAATTTGACTGTGGCAAGATCTAACTTAGTGAGCAAGGGGTTATTTCACTGTATAGATTGAATAGAAATAACTAATTGTACACATGGTATACATGATCAATGTGGTCCTCACAGTTAACAAAATAAAACCTCTAATTTTAAACTATAAGCAAATGAAATAGTACAACTAAGTATGAGGAAACCAACCACTTATTAGGGTGTCCAAAAGAGTCTCTAGGGGACTACTGCTAACTAACACCCTGTAAGACACACACAAGAAAAGTGGCTACAACACCCCCACTATGCATTGTCAGCTAAGCATTATAGAAGAGGTTATAATGGGCTAGGTAGCTCCGTATGTGACATATATAGTAGAGACATTTATAAAACCTTATTAGCTGTTTTAAACAAATCAAAGTTGACTTTAACAGAATCTGACTTAGTGAGCAAGAGGCTATTTCACTGTGTGAAAATATAAAAGAACAAACAGAGAGGATTGTTAGCTGAGCCCAAAAATGGAGCTGCATTTCTTTCTGTCCCACTAACATAAACAGATATATAATCATAACGTATACCTTAAGTTTCATAGAACATGTGTGTGGAGATTTACCAAACTATTAACAATAAGGATTGTGAAAACATTTAGAGTTTATTAATATCAGCTGTTGTCCTGCGGTATATCCCTCTTCTCAGAGCACATTGTTAAGGGCTAAGAAAAAGTCTGGTAGTTACTGGTGCATGTCACTGGATCTACTATAAGATCTTTCCATGGCATGCTTGCAAGGTCCCATATTAACCCACTCCACACTTATCAAGGTTGTATTGTGGTAGCGCAACTTCCACTATGCCCCTGGCGCTCCGTATATCCACTGCAAAGTACTGATTGTTGGCTTCCTCTAGGGAATAACTCACCCGGGCCAGAGAAACTCTTAAGAGGGTTCCTGAGGATGTCTCCAATATAACAGCTTGGGCAAGAGGCGATACAGGAATCTGTAGACTCTTATAAGATCTCTGTGTTGGGAGCGTGGGAAACTTGTCTAAGTCAACCTCTTTCTGCTCACAGGAAGTTCACTTACCCTGCTCCAGCAGATCGGCCGCATCCTCCAAAGCAAGGATCATAGGGGAGCTGGAGGTATTTGTCAGTACGCTCTGTATCTGCTCGTTTGGTATGGAAGCTGAAGCCACTCTCCTCCGTGCTTGGCAAGCAGACACTGGCAGCAAGCTGTCTAAATCTTAAGTCCATCAGCCGTCCTAGATCCTCAGGAAGCGCCACTGCAGTGGTCAGATCCTCCTCCATAGTCTCCTGTGTCCAGACCATTAGATTACAGTTAGGCAAAAGGGACATCATAGAAGTAGATGAAGTTCTCTCTTGTAAGTAGTAAAGCTATATAGCTGAGTAAACCCGCAGGTCCAAGCGCACCTGGGATGTTAGGATGGGGAAAATACGGATATTTGCGTGTTAGGCCTCTATTCAACGTCCATCAGCTGATAATCGCCCATTGAAGCTATCGCACAGTGAAAAATAAATACATTCCTGTAGTGAATAGTCTCAAGAAGCCATATAAATTATTGCTCTGGGTGGATTATGAATAGCTCCCAAAATAATTATTAGATTAAGTTTACCTTTTTCAGAGCTTTAGAATTTCCAAACCATCATGGCTGCCGCTTGGCCATTTCCCCCCATTTTATTTTTATTTTAAATAGTTCTATATAAATCTATATATACCTTTACCTATATATTTATAGATATATAGATGTTTAGATATATATTTTACATTAAATGGACAGTCAACACCAGAATTTTTATTGTTTAAAAAGATAGATAATCCCTTTATCACCCATTCCCCAGTTTTGCAAAACCAACACAGTTATAATAATACACCGCACGTTTTACCTCTGTAATTACCTGCCCCTTTATTTCAGTTCTTTTGACAGACTTGCATTTTAGCCAATCAGTGCTGACTCCAAGGTAACTTCACGTTTGTGAGCTCAATGTTATCTATATGACACGCATAAACTAACGCCCTCTAGTGGTGAAAAACTGTCAAAATGCATTCAGATTAGTGGCGGCCTTCAAGGTCTAAGAAATTAGCATATGAGCATAACTAGGTTTAGCTTTCAACTAAGAATACCAACAGAACAAAGCAAAATTGGTGATACAGGTAAATTGGAAAGTTGTTTAAAATTGCATGCCCTATTTGAGTCATGAACGTTTATTTTGGACTTGACTGTCCCTTTAACATTATCAGATTTATATAGAAATCTATTTAAAAATAAAAAGAACAGTTTCTTCTCTGTGAAGAACATTGGAATATAAATATGTGTAACGCATTTCATGTATATGTGTGTCGTGTTAGCACACATAAAGACTGTGTTATTTTAAGGCATGTTATGTAAATATTAAATATAAATATTGAAAAAATAATAATAGTTATTGTGTAAAGCAAAATAATAATATAATTGTGAGGGAGTGGGTGGATGTGTGAAACTCAGAATGTAGGAACAGTTACACAGAACAAATTAAAGTCTTTCTTGAAAGCTTTACTGATTGCAAAGAAAAAGAACAGCAGGTAGTGCAATTTAAAATCACAGAAACAACCTGATGCAAATCACTAAAGTCTTAAGCAGAAACAAAGTCCACAATACACTGGTGTTTGATGAGAATAGTAAAAGGTAACAAATACCTATTAAGTACAGCAGACACAGCGGGTAGGAAGAAGGCTGTCACTGGTATATTAGCCACAGGTTTCTCAGCAGGCACATGATACCCAGCGGGTACTGTTAGTGAGACTATCACGGGATACCAGGTAGGTACAGCAGACACCGCTCAAGGAACAGTAGGAGCATACACCAGTATCAGGGTATTCGGCTTGACTTTCAGGATCCAGGTTAGCATATGCAGGTATCAAGGTAAGTATGCTTGATCTCAGGAGCAAGGTGAGCATATGCAGGTATCGAGGTAAGTATGCTTGATCTCAGGAGCAAGGTGAGCATACACGGGTATCAAGGTAAGTATGCTTGTTCTCAGGAGCAAGGTGAGCATACACAGGTATCAAGGTAAGTATGCTTGGTCTCAGGAGCAAGGTGAGCATATGCAGGTATCAAGGTAAGTATGCTTGATCTCAGGAGCAAGGTGAGCATACACGGGTATCAAGGTAAGTATGCTTGTTCTCAGGAGCAAGGTGAGCATACACAGGTATCAAGGTAAGTATGCTTGCTCTCAGGAGCAAGGTGAGCATACACAGGTATCAAGGCAAGTATGCTTGGTCTCAGGAGCAAGGATACCATAAACTGGAGCCAGAGAAGAATGCTCTGTATAGGGCAATAACTCAGTCCAGAATGAAGGGCTGGTTGAGCTGGTTATGCAAAAGTGGGGAATGGGTAATAAAGGAATTTTTTTAAACAATAACAATTCTGGAGTAGACTGTCCCTATAACATCTAAAAAATTTCAAATGAAATAAAATGAAAAGCAAACATTGTTAATATACATGCTTCATTGAAATATGTAATGCATGTTTACAGTTTGCAGATGATTTCATATGTGATGTCAGCAATAACACAAATGCTGAATCGACAGTAGGGCACATGCACATTAAATAAATATTTTCACTCTACCAGTGATAAGTTAACAGAAGCATTTTTCAAACTAAAGCATATTGTAATAATCCTGATGGTATTGTGAAGCACTTAAATGTGTCTCCAATATCAGTATTGTGTTCCTTTAGGTGGGTGGGCTGAGGTGTAACAAACTGTGCTTTTCTTTATTAGCTAGAAAATAGGTAAAACTCAACGAATAGTTATTGAATTCTTTGCAAGGAGTAATAGCAACAAAATGTTTCCAATTAAATAAAAATGTCATAAAGAAATTACTTTTTTTAATTTTTATTAACCAACATCAAAATTCTGTTAACAATACAAGCAATAATACAAATGGAATGTTAAGAAGCAGATGGTTTCTGTTGTCATCATTATTAAATAAGATGACATTTGGTAGTCTAGACAATATTTTGAACAGAACTTGAGCTTAATGTAGTCACTGTGCAAGAATGAAAAGAAAATAGTAAATATGGTATGCTAGTCTAGCATCATTTATGATCATAAATTAACAATTTTGTAAGTATCACGATTGTCTTTAAAACAAAGAAGTTTGTATGCCCTTAAATGTGGATGATAACACATGGTCATTATATGCACAATGCTTTAAGTGGGAGTGGGGCTCTTTTGGAGTTGCCCCCTGCACTTAAGCCTAGTCATGAGGGTGGCTGAGGAGATCGCCAGGGGAATCCAGGGCTGCTGGTGACTAGAGGCTCAAGAAGGGACCATAAACCCCTTAGATGCAATCTCAATCATCCCCTCATTTACACAGTGTGTATTTTGAGGGTATACAGTGTAAGCACCATTAAAAAAAATTAAAGAGACATAATACCTTTGTGCTAAATTACTTAAAAGTGATGCAGCATTACTGTAAACAGCTAACAAGAAAATATCATATGGAAAAATGAAGATAATTTACCTCAAAATGTCTTCAGCTCACAAGAGTAAGTGCTCTGTGAACAGTTATTCTTCAACTACTGTCAGCTGCATTTTGAAAACAAAAAACAAATCAGCTTCATCAGTGCTAAGGTCATACTTTTTGTTTACTATGATCTCATGGTATTCAACTTCCTTAAACTAAGGAGGGAAATAACATGATTGTGCCTGCATGTGTCAGATGGACTCTCCCTTGCAAGTCCTGGGACAAACAGCTTTTTACATATATGTTGCATCGCTTTCAAGTGTTTCAACTTTTGGGTATCATGTCCTTTTAAATTGAAATAAAAAAACACACACTTCTAATGATAGTGTATTTTACATTTGTTCTCTTGGTTACCTTTGTTAAAAAGGATATGTAAATATAGTCAGCAGCAGCAATTCACTACTGGGAGCTAGCTATTGATTGGTGACTTCACACATTTGTCTTTTGTCATTGGCTCACCAGATGTGCTCAGCTATCTCCCAGCAGTGTATTGCTGCTCTGAAACTGACTTTATGTATTTAATCACTTTGCAAACACATGGTTATGTCGAAGCAATAATGCAATAATGAAATTGCTCTAACATATTAGAGTATTTTCTTTATGCACTGTTATAGATCTTTAATGCAGGTTAAAGCATCAAACTCCTCATCACTCCCTTACTCTCAAGCACATAACTAACATATAGAGAATACCTTTACAGCAAGAAGTACACAAATAAGCAAGCAATGGTTAAATTATTAACTCATCACCATCTCTATAGCAGGACACCACAAAGCACTCTAGTTTATAAAGATGATACACAGCCTTAAATTAAACAGTGATATTACCTCAGTATGTTTAACCTGCTAACTACTGTCTTTGGGCTGCTGAGAATAAAATATGCAGATATGTGGAGGACTTTTCGAGAGACTATTGATATGAGGTAAATAGTCATGTTTTACTTTGCTTCAGCACTTATTATAGACCCAGAAGTGCCCCAGTAAATCTGTATTTTTTGTATGTTCTTTGAATTCCAGTCTCAGCAATTGAAGAGCCTGATGTGTTAAAGGGACCTTAAACTCAATTTTTTTTCTTTCATGATTCAGGTAGAGAATACAATTTTAAACAACATTCCAATTTACTATTATCTAATTTGCTTCATTCTTTAGTAATCATTTGTTGAAGAAATATCAATGCACATGGGTGAGCCAATCACACAGGATATCTATGTGCAGCCACCAATCAGCAGCTACTGAGCCTATCTAGATATGCTTGTCAGTAAAGGATATCAAGAGAATAAAGCACATTAGATAATAGAGGTTAAGTTAGAAAGTTGTTTAAAATTGCATGTTCTTTCTAAATCATGAAAGAAAAAAAAATGTGTTTAATGTCTCTTTAAGCCCCTGCTAAGCAGAGCCTCAGTATATACTGTACATGGGGGAAATTAAACAGATTCCAAATTCCTTTACCTGGCACTTGACCTTACACTAGTGTAACATAATGCAGAGTCTAATGTCACAGCGCCCTCTGTCGTGGGAGTACAGTACTGTACTGCACACAATATTAATACACTATATACAGACTGGCTGCATTGAACAAGGGACAAGCTTAAAAGGCAGAGACAGGAAGCAAAAAATGGGACTGTCCCAGGAAAAACTAGACAGTTGTAAGTGCTTGCAAGTAAAAGCATTAACTGTCCAACTTCTTCTCATTGCTTGAAAATAGATGCCACTTAACAGAAAACAATTATGTGTTTTGGAGGAATATAACTGTGGCAGTGTCACTGTTAGTCATAGTATACACAGTGTAGAAATACGCATGCAGCCTGCTACTTATGTCAGCATTAGGTTGCTATAGGACATAAACAGAGGGAGTCTCACATGGCTTGAATTTAAACAGTTACAGTATTTATTGCATGACAGAACTGGAACATAAACACAGCTTCTTTTCAGCAAAACAAAATAAACCAATGTGATGTACACTTTAAACGTCAAGGCAAGTCTTTTACTTAAAGGGACAGAAAACCCCAACATTTTCTTTCACGATTAGGATAGAACATACAATTTTAAACGACTTTCAAATTTACTTGTATTAACAAATATGATTTTCTTTTATTCTCTTGTTAAAGGCACACCGAACCCAAATTTTTTCTTTTGTGATTCAGATAGAGTATGCAATTTTTTTTTTTTAAAGTCTTTATTTACAACCAGCATTATATACAGTTCAATATAAAAAAAGAAAACAAGAACATATTTTATGCCACGCAGGGCAGGTCATTTTACAAAACAAATATGAGCCAAAAAGGCAGTTATTGTCAATGCTCTTGATATTATGCAGAATTTGTAGCAATGTACGTTATCAGTATAACGAAAAAATACAAAAAACAGAGGTTAATTATATTCACTGCTGGATTTTTTCCTTTAATTTTCTCACCCACCATGAAAACCAATCATTCTAATATAAAATCAACTTAAAAAAAAAAAAAAAAAAAAAAAAAAAGGAGAAAAGGGATAACTGGCCAGTTAACCACCCAATCGACCAACACAAAACAAACAAAAACAACAACAAGAACAAAAAAAAGTAAAAAAAAATAAATAAATAAATAACATATCTCTCTCCCCTCTCCCCATTTACCAGATACCGAGAAGAACTATCTCTGAATTTTTAAATGGGAAGATCAAATAGTCAATTTCACTTTCATGGAATGTTTTTATAAAAGCTGCCCATTTGTTGAAGAAATTCCTTATATCTGATTCTTTATTGATGTTTGTGTCCTTCTGTTCTAGTACACATTGCTTTTTTAAATAGTTCTTGACTTCAGGGATTGTAGGAAGAGCTCTCAATTTCCATTTCTTACAAATCAAATATCTGGTAGCTAATATAGAAAGAGTTACTATTTTATCATTATCCTGATAGCTACCTTCCGGCTTCAGACACAGTATAATTTGGTATAATGACAAGGAGAGTGACTTAATTTTTATTGTAGTTTTGAGCCAGAACTCTAGTCTGTTCCAGAAATTTCTTATTTTTGGGCAAGACCAGAACATATGAATCAAATCGGCCGCTGGATAGGAACATTTGGGGCATTTATTAAATTGATGATTATGAATTCTATGGCCTTTCTCAGGGGTGAAGTATGTCCTGTGAAGGAGCCTAAGGTGAGACTCTCACCATGTGGCCGATAATGTAGAAGATGCAACTTTATTGATTGATAATTGTAAATTTTTCGATTCAATATTGCTCTGAGGTATCAGTGAGCTCCATATTAAGGCCAAATTTTCTAATAACGGGACTCCTTTATCATTAATAAGTATACAAAAAATGTGTGTGGCAAACAAATAGATGTTAACAAAAAACAGATATGCTCAACACAATGTGCTAAAAAACAATACTCTCCTTATTGAATGAAATGATGACCGCTGCCCTTCCTCAGTCTCTCCCCAAGGACTGTATAAGCAATAGACAAAACGAAATGGATGGCGCTGGTCTTGAAGTATAGTTAGTTTCTAATGATAGATAGAAATGGACTTGATGTGCAAGTTAAATCCGTTATAATAATGTGCAATATACTCACTCCTTAGGTAATGTGAGTCCTGCTTCTATGGTATTTCTCTCTATGGTATGTCTCTCTCCAAAGGAAACAACAGGGTGATTTTCAACAGGGCTGGAAAAGGATTAAAACCCCATCAGCAGTAAGGTAATAACTTAAGTTGAAAAAACAAATAGTAACTTACTTATCCAAAATAGCAAGTCCGGCTCGTCACAGAAAAAGTGATTCAAATGTAAGAGATAAAAAAGATTTATTTTAGCTCTACGCGTTTCAACGCTCAAGCGTCTTTTTCAAGAGCAGTAAAAGGCAATAAAAACAAGCGACAGTTTGTAAACCGTCACTTGTTTTTATTGCCTTTTACTGCTCTTGAAAAAGACGCTTGAGCGTTGAAACGCGTAGAGCTAAAATAAATCTTTTTTATCTCTTACATTTGAATCACTTTTTCTGTGACGAGCCGGACTTGCTATTTTGGATAAGTAAGTTACTACTTGTTTTTTCAACTTAAGTTATTACCTTACTGCTGATGGGGTTTTAATCCTTTTCCAGCCCTGTTGAAAATCACCCTGTTGTTTCCTTTGGAGAGAGACATACCATAGAGAGAAATACCATAGAAGCAGGACTCACATTACCTAAGGAGTGAGTATATTGCACATTATTATAACGGATTTAACTTGCACATCAAGTCCATTTCTATCTATCATTAGAAACTAACTATACTTCAAGACCAGCGCCATCCATTTCGTTTTGTCTATCATTAATAAGTGTTTGATAGCATGGGGAAATAGACATAAGGCCAATTTTTGCTAAGGCGAGCCAGCTTTCCAGCTTGCCTAGTGTCCAGCCGTAGCCTTGTTCTTTAATTATTTCGATAGCGAGGTGCCTTATTTGCAGGTAAGCGAAGAAGTCTTTATTAGGTAGATTAAATTCAGTTTTTAATTCCTCAAAAGTTTGATACAATTCCTATCTTTGTCTATTATATAAATTAGTTTATCCAAGCCATTATTATGCCATCTATCAAAAACTTCTGATTTTAAACCTGCTTGGAATCGTGGGTTCCCTCTCAAGGGAAGATGTTTCGAGGCACTGCTGGACACTGAAAGAGATCCAGTTAACTTCCACCATGCCTTAATGGGGTTAGATATAGTTTTGAGTCTCTTAATATTTGCTGGCAGTTCCTTTGGTAATGAGTGGATCAAAGCCACAGGGAGATATGGCGCACAGACGTTTATTTCTAATTCATTGTTTAAAATGTAATTTTTAGTGTGGATCCAGTCGGCAACTATGCGTGCTAAGAAGCTAAAGTTATATGCTCTAATATTTGGCAGTGCCAAGCCTCCATATTCCCTTGACACAGTAAGTTTAGTAAGAGATATCTTGGACCTTTTCCCTTGCCATAAAAATTGTCTGATTGCGGTATTAAAGAAACGAACGTCTTTTTCCAATAGGATTAGAGGTAGGTTCTGGAGAATATACAGAAGCTTGGGAAGGAGAACCATTTTGAACAATTCTGAACGACCAGAGACTGATAAAGGCAGATTCTGCCAAGTTTTGAGTTTCTCCCTGATAGTAGAGAGTATAGGGGATATATTAAATTTATATAAATCTTTTACACTAATCGGTATATGAATCCCTAGATACTTAAAAGAGTCTGCAACCACTTTAAATGGAGTAACTAAAATAGAGCTGCTATTTCTTCTAAGCCAGAATATTTCGGATTTTGATTTATTCACCTTATATCCCGAGAAGGAGCCAAAATGATCAGTTATTTGGAGGAGTTTTGGTATATTTAATTTTGAATTGGACAGATAGATTAGTAAATCATCGGCATATAAACCTATTTTTATCTCATAGTTTTGTATCTTTATACCTTCTAAATGTTTTCTTATCATAATTGCTAGGGGTTCGATAGTGATATCGAAAAGGAGAGGGGAGAGAGGGCACCCCTGATGCTTACCCCTATCCATTGTGATTGGAGATGAGACAGTATCGTTTATTATTAATCTCGTTTGAGAATGATTATGTAAATTTTCCACAAATTTAGGGAAGTTACCCAGGATCCCAAATTTTGTTAGAGAGGTTATTAAATGATTGAAAATTACAGAGTCAAACTCTTTTTCTGCGTCAATTGACAGAATGGCTAGATCAGGGAGGCCCCCCCCCCCCTCAGAGGGAAGATTCTGAAAATGATCCATTACAATAAGGAGCTCTCTGATTTTTGCCGCAGAGTTACGCCTATTCAAGAAACCGGCTTGGTCAGTATGAATTAGTTTTGCTAAGATGGGCTGAAGTCTAGATGCAATAATAGAAGACATAATTTTAAAATCAGAGTTAAGCAGAGCAATTGGTCTGTATGATTCTTTTTGCATAGGATCTTTCCCTCCCTTTAAGATCAGAGTTGTGAATGAGGAGGAGAAGGAAGATGAGACTGATTTACCATTAACGTAGATCTCGTTATAAAGATTGCCTAAAAAAGGCCCTACTTCAGCTGATAAAATTTTATAAAATTCATTTGGTAGCCCATCTGGGCCTGGGGCTTTATTTGGGGAAAGCTTAGAAATTGTTTTCTCTATCTCTTCTTTTGTAATAGGAGAGTTAAGACTAATATTGTCTTCATCTGAGATTGTTGGATGAGTAATTTTGTTCCAAAACTCAGCAGCCCTCGAAACATCGTATCCCTTGCAGGTATATAAATCCTGAAAATATTCTGAAAATAAGTCAGAGATTTCCTCAGGCTTTGATATTTGCTTCCCATTATTGTAACGTTTTTCAATAGTTTGTTTCTTTCCTTCGGTTTTAACTAGTTTGGCTAGCATTTTTCCAGACTTGTTGCCAAATCTGTATAATTTAGCTTGAAATCTAAGTTCCCTATGTGTTTCCTGGGTCATTATGAAAGTGTCTCTGGCATTTTTAGCCCGGATATATTTCGCCCAGTTTAAGGGATTTTTTTCAAGTAGGAAATGATTATATGAATTAATTAGATGACTATTAATCTCTTTTTCTCTTGATTTCAACTTTTTAGTTAAGATGGCAACATAGGCGATGATTTCCCCTCTTAACACTGTTTAGCAGTCTCCCAGAAAATATCTGGACGCCCAACATAATCACTATTAAAGTTGACATAATCATTGAACTTATTTCTAATCCATTCTTTGAATTTTAGGTCTGTTGTTAAATGATAAGGGGAAAAAAAACGTGATATTTTGGGTTTTGAATGACCAAGATGTAAGTCTAAAAAGATAGGCCCGTGGTCAGAAAGAAGAACCGGCATTATTCCTGCTTTTACTTTTGTAATAGGTAATCGCTCATCTGTAAGAAATAGGTCGATCCTGGAAAGTGTTTTATGGGCTTTGGAGAGACAGGTGAAATCCTGAGTGTCAGGATTTTGGATTCTCCAAATATCACGAAGTGTCAAATTTTGCTTGATTTTGTTAAGAATCTTAGTGTCTATGCTATCTTTTTTCTGTTTCAATTGCATGGAGTCCCTTCTAAGCCTATCTAGGGGAGATTGAGGTGCCATATTAAAATCTCCCCCTAGAATCAAATGTCCTTCAGACAATAATAAAATCTTAGATTGAATATGATCCCAAAACCCTGGGTCAGATATATTTGGTCCATATATATTACATAGTGTGTAGATCTTCTGGGCAGCTCTAAGTTTCACCAGGACATACCTCCCCTCCAAGTCAACCTCAGATTGTAATATTTCTACTTGGGATTTTTTCCCTATCAATATAGCTACGCCTCTTTTTTTCCTGATACTTGGTGCTACAAAGACCTCTCTAACCCATTGTGTTTTTAATTTAAGAGATTCCTCAAGATTTAAATGGGTTTCTTGTATGAAACCGATATCTGCATGGGCTTTACGTAGATGGGTGAGTATTGCCTTCCGTTTGATAGGAGTCGAAATGCCCCCTACATTCCAAGATATTATTTTTAATTTATTTACTTTTGAAGCCATTTATTTAGGGGGGAGGAAGCGAGAAGGAAAGAGAGAGGAGAAAAACAAAAACAAAAAAACAACAACCCATAACAAAAAAGTAAACTAAACATTCCCTATCCCGGGGGAATTCCCTATTCATAGATCCTAACCTCTTTCTATAACAGAAGATCATCTCTTAGCTAAACTTGTGACTTTAGTGTCTTAAAGAATTCCTCAGCTAATTGAACATCATCAAATAAGTGTATCGTGTCATCCACTTCAACTCTAAGTTTAGAGGGATATATTATGGTGGCACGATGTCCATTTTGTATGAACTTAGTGCAGGCTGGTGCCATCTCTCTTCTCTTAGATGCTGTGTGGGCAGAAAAGTCTTGAAAAATCAAAATCCTGGTATTATCAATTAGAAGTGGCTGGTTTTTAAGATAAAGTTGTAGCAACATACTTTTATCCTGAAAATTAAGCAATTTTGCAATCACAGGTCTAGGGCGATTTTTATCTTTGTTATCTAAGCGAGGGGAGCCTATTCTATGCGCCCTTTCTACTAAGATCGGATGGTAGGTTGGAGGGACATTTAGGGCCTTAGCAAGCATATTTGATATAAAATGACACAAATTGTCATATTGCTTATCTTCTGGAAGGCCTATTATCCGGATGTTGTTCTTTCTGGAACGATTTTCAAGATCCTCCAACCTATCATTGATTTTGTGAATATTAGCATTTGAAGTCTCAATTTTAGAATTATGTGCTGTTGTTAAGTCTTCTAAGTCTGACACTCGCTGTTCTATTTCCTGCAATCTGTTGGAAAATTGTCTGATCTCTTGAGTTAATAAGGAGATATCTTGCTTGATTTCTGTCCTTAATGTGTCAAATTTAGGTGTTAGAGCCTCAGAGATGCTGGTAACTAAACTCTGAATATTAGTTACCTCAGGTAATGTTATCATGTGCATGTTTGTTGATTCTGTAAGAGAATCTTGTGTATTCTTGGATTTCCTTTCTCTATTTCTCGCTGCCATGCCTGGTGAGGGTGTTTTAGGAGAGATAGAAAGAAATTTGTCCATGTGCTATGTGTCTCTCTTTTCCTCTCCTCTTTCTCTTTCTCTTCCCTCCGCCCTTTATTGGTGAAGAGAAGGGAATTGTTGAGTGAACCACTTGTCAGTGGAGTGCAGGAAAAAAAAAGAAAAAAAAAAGTGTGACTAAAAAAAATATGTAAATATCAAGTGAAATGTGATAATGTGAAGTAATGAGGGGAGGAGGGAGTGGTTTAAGTGGGGAGAAGGGGGGGGAAAAAAAAGGAAAAGAGGTCTTTTAAGTGATAAAAATTAGATAGGGTATGTGTTTATCTTTATTTAAGATACTCTGTTAGTAATTATTGTGCTATAGTGTGGAATGTGAATTTCTCTTTTTTCTCTTTTCTACCTATTTCAGGTTTCAGTGTTCAGGTTCCCCCTTTCTTTTCTCCTCTTAATTTAAAATTAGTAAGGGAAGAAGGAGAGACAGCGAAATGTATATATTTGTGATTCTACTAGATATTTAAATATACAAAATTAGCAGCAGTTTAAACACCACAGGAATTGTTCAACTCAGTAAACCTTCTGCAGGTTTATTGGTAATGATATTAACAGATTGGTTAGTCTGACACTTTACCTGTGACTGAAGGTGTTCATGACTAAGGAAAGAGAATCGTGCAGTGCAAATTCATGCAGGCTCATTTTTCATAGAAAAATAGATTAATTCTCTTATTTCTGCCTATCTAGGAGCTTGTTCCTTATTTAACTCCAAGGAGTATATGAATATAGTCTCTGAAAATGTGTTTTTCAAGTGCAAGCATATATATAGTGAGTATAAACAATAAAAAAGCAAGCAGAGAGAAATGACTTAAACTTCCTACAAGTTTAGTGCTGATAACAGGAACAGGATTAGCTATACAATGCTTGCTCTAAATTACAGTTCAAATAAAAGGACAGAGAAAAAGAGAGGAGAGTTAATTCTCCTATCCCTTGCTCTCTTCCAGCCTGTTTCCTAGTTAACTCCAAGAGGTATGTGAGTTTTTAATGAGGCAAGGAGCCCTCTGAAATTATGCTTTCAATTGCAGTCACATCTAAAACAGATATAAACGGAAAAAAAAGCAAGCAGAAAAAGATAGCACTCTGTTACATCTTCGAATCAAATCTTTTGTCAGGTTCTAGCTATACCCTCGAAGTTGCAACAATATATTACCCTTTTTTTCTTTTCTCTTCTTTTTCAGCGTGGTCTGTCTAATACAGCTCAAGAAAAAGAGAAACAAGGAAAAAAGTAGCAATTAAGCTTCCTGCAGGTTTAGTGCTGGTAACAAGGACAAGTTTAGCTATACAGTGCTTGCTTTAGATTACAATTCAAATAGAAAAAAACAAAGAACAGAAAGAAAAGGGTTAGTTCTCCTATTTCTTATTTTCCAACAACTTGTTTCTTAGTTTACTCCCAGGGATAATTGAATTTGTGATGAAGCAAAAAACCCTCTGGGAGTGTGCTTTCAAATGCAGATATATCTATAACAGGTGTAAACAATAGAAAAAAGCAAACCGAGACTAACATTCTGATACATATTCAGCTCAAGTCTGTTATAAAGCTAGGCACATGTAAATGACATAAACAGTGTTAATTTTCAGCATCTTCTTAGTTTAAACAAAATAAGTTTTGATTTTTTAAGAAAGTTATAGCCTAGTATATTTATGTTAAAGTCCAGATTAGTACTTGATTCTATGTCCTTTCCCTTAAGCCCTTTCTCTCACACCTTAGCTTTTTCTCATTTTTTTTTTGAAAGTTGTATTCTATGCTTATAGGGGGAGAGGAGGGTAGGGTGTCAACTGAGTTCCCCTTGATATTTGTAACGTTACCCTTCGATGGCCTGGATCACATCTGTGAGACAAGATGAATGTTTCCTCAGTGCGGCCCCTCTCACGCAGCACCGGTGGGAGAGGGGGCCCGCGATGCAGTTAGCCAGAGATGTAAAAGGCTATCTTACCACCAAGGGTCAAGCCGGTATAGAGAGTGGTGGCTCAGCGGAGATGGTCGTATTCCGTAACCAGAGGGATACCTTTAGATGCCGATGTTGGTCCGCGCCCCTCACGCAGCACCGGTGGGAGGGGCCTAGGCGACCGTAAAAGAAACAGAGTGTTCCCGGTTCCTTCCCCTCTCTCTCTCCCCCGCAACAGAGAAATCACTCCAAACCAGGCAGGACTAAGCAGCTTCCGATCAGACCAAGGGGGCTCAGGGCAGCATCTGGACACCGGGTGAGTGCAGGGAACCAGGATTGTAGAAACAAAAAAAATGATAATTCCCTTTTCCTTTATCGTACTCTGTGGTGTGTATAAAAATATCGAACTAATCACTCAGCTCTCATGTCTTCCCGAACACTTCGGGGCTAAGTGTATAAGAAACACCAATGTAGTTTGCCTGCCAGGTCCCGTCAGGTGTTGCTGAAAAGGTAATTCAATACAGGAAGGATAAAAGTTTTTGCTTCCAGAGAATATTTTTAAAGTTCAGAAGTAGGGTCTTCTGACTGCTGCAGTTTACGGTTTTGCAGCCTAGTGCATTGGTGTGGCACTATGTGGGTTCTGGAGGCGATAGTCTAGCCGGACAAGCCGCCCTGGGTCTAAGGGTTTAGGCGCGAGAACTCCGCCAAGGGCTTGTGTTGAGGTAATGCTGCACAGGTGTTTCTTTCATGTAATTAGCAAGAGTCCATGAGCTAGTGACGTATGGGATATACATTCCTACCAGGAGGGGCAAAGTTTCCCAAACCTCAAAATGCCTATAAATACACCCCTCACCACACCCACAATTCAGTTTTACAAACTTTGCCTCCTATGGAGGTGGTGAAGTAAGTTTGTGCTAGATTCTACGTTGATATGCGCTCCGCAGCAAGTTGGAGCCCGGTTTTCCTCTCAGCGTGCAGTGAATGTCAGAGGGATGTGAGGAGAGTATTGCCTATTTGAATGCAGTGATCTCCTTCTACGGGGTCTATTTCATAGGTTCTCTGTTATCGGTCGTAGAGATTCATCTCTTACCTCCCTTTTCAGATCGACGATATACTCTTATTTATATACCATTACTTCTGCTGATTTTCGTTTCAGTACTGGTTTGGCTTTCTACAAACGTGTAGATGAGTGTCCTGGGGTAAGTAAATCTTATTTTCTGTGACACTCTAAGCTATGGTTGGGCACTTTATTTATAAAGTTCTAAATATATGTATTCAAACATTTATTTGCCTTGACTCAGAATGTTCAACATTCCTTATTTTCAGACAGTCAGTTTCATATTTGGGATAATGCGTTTGAATCAATCATTTTTTCTTACCTTAAAAATTTGACTTTTTTTCCCTGTGGGCTGTTAGGCTCGCGGGGGCTGAAAATGCTTCATTTTATTGCATCATTCTTGGCACAGACTTTTTTGGCGCAAAAAATCTTTTCTGTTTCCGGCGTCATACGTGTCGCCGGAAGTTGCGTCATTTTTTGACGTCCTTTTGCACCAAAAATGTCGGCGTTCCGGATGTGGCATCATTTTTTGGCGCCAAAAAGCATTTAGGCGCCAAACAATGTGGGCATATTATTTGGCGCCAAAAAATATGGGCGTCGCTTTTGTCTCCACATTATTTCAGTCTGATTTTTTCTTTGCTTCTGGTTACTAGAAGCTTGTTTATTGGCATTTTTTCCCATTCCTGAAACTGTCATTTAAGGAATTTGATCAATTTTGCTTTATATGTTGTTTTTTCTCTTACATATTGCAAGATGTCTCACGTTGCATCTGAGTCAGAAGATACTTCAGGAAAATCGCTGTCTAGTGCTGGAACTACCAAAGCTAAGTGTATCTGCTGTAAACTTTTGGTAGCTATTCCTCCGGCTGTTGTTTGTATTAATTGTCATGACAAACTTGTTAAAGCAGATAATATTTCCTTTAGTAATGTACCATTGCCTGTTGCAGTTCCCTCAACATCTAAGGTGCAGAATGTTCCTGATAACATAAGAGATTTTGTTTTTGAATCCATCAAGAAGGCTATGTCTGTTATTTCTCCTTCTAGGAAACATAAAAAATCTTTTAAAACTTCTCTCTCTACAGATGAATTTTTAAATGAACATCATCATTCTGATTCTGATGACTCTTCTGGTTCAGAGGATTCTGTCTCAGAGATTGATGCTGATAAATCTTCATATTTATTTAAAATGGAATTTATTCGTTCTTTACTTAAAGAAGTACTAATTGCTTTAGAAATAGAGGATTCTGGTCCTCTTGATACTAATTCTAAACGTTTAGATAAAGTGTTTAAATCTCCAGTCTGGAATAAATCCAAGCCTTCTAGAAAGGCAAAGCCTGCTTCTAAGTCCACATGAAGGTGCGGCCCTCATTCCAGCTCAGCTGGTAGGGGGCAGGTTACGTTTTTTCAAAGAAATTTGGATCAATTCTGTTCACAATCTTTGGATTCAGAACATTGTTTCAGAAGGGTACAGAATTGGTTTCAAGATGAGACCTCCTGCAAAGAGATTTTTTCTTTCCCGTGTCCCAGTAAATCCAGTGAAAGCTCAAGCATTTCTGAATTGTGTTTCAGATCTAGAGTTGGCTGGAGTAATTATGCCAGTTCCAGTTCTGGAACAGGGGATGGGGTTTTATTCAAATCTCTTCATTGTACCAAAGAAGGAGAATTCCTTCAGACCAGTTCTGGATCTAAAAATATTGAATCGTTATGTAAGGATACCAACGTTCAAAATGGTAACTGTAAGGACTATCTTGCCTTTTGTTCAGCAAGGGCATTATATGTCCACAATAGATTTACAGGATGCTTATCTGCATATTCCGATTCATCCAGATCATTATCAGTTCCTGAGATTCTCTTTTCTGGACAAGCATTACCAGTTTGTGGCTCTGCCGTTTGGCCTAGCTACAGCTCCAAGAATTTTTACAAAAGTTCTCGGTGCCCTTCTGTCTGTAATCAGACAACAGGGTATTGTGGTATTTCCTTATTTGGACGATATCTTGGTACTTGCTCAGTCTTTACATTTAGCAGAATCTCATACGAATCGACTTGTGTTGTTTCTTCAAGATCATGGTTGGAGGATCAATTTACCAAAAAGTTCATTGATTCCTCAGACAAGGGTGACTTTTCTGGGTTTCCAGATAGATTCAGTGTCCATGACTCTGTCTTTAACAGACAAGAGACGTCTAAAATTGATTTCAGCTTGTCGAAACCTTCAGTCACAATCATTCCCTTCGGTAGCCTTATGCATGGAAATTCTAGGTCTTATGACTGCTGCATCGGACGCGATCCCCTTTGCTCGTTTTCACATGCGACCTCTTCAGCTCTGTATGCTGAATCAATGGTGCAGGGATTACACAAAGATATCTCAATTAATATCTTTAAAACCGATTGTACGACACTCTCTAACGTGGTGGACAGATCACCATCGTTTAATTCAGGGGGCTTCTTTTGTGCTTCCGACCTGGACTGTAATTTCAACAGATGCAAGTCTCACAGGTTGGGGAGCTGTGTGGGGATCTCTGACAGCACAAGGAGTTTGGGAATCTCAGGAGGTGAGATTACCGATCAATATTTTGGAACTCCGTGCAATTTTCAGAGCTCTTCAGTCTTGGCCTCTTCTGAAGAGAGAATCGTTCATTTGTTTTCAGACAGACAATGTCACATCTGTGGCATACATCAATCATCAAGGAGGGACTCACAGTCCTCTGGCTATGAAAGAAGTATCTCGAATTCTGGTTTGGGCGGAATCCAGCTCCTGTCTAATCTCTGCGGTTCATATCCCAGGTATAGACAATTGGGAAGCGGATTATCTCAGTCGCCAAACGTTACATCCGGGCGAATGGTCTCTTCACCCAGAGGTATTTCTTCAGATTGTTCAAATGTGGGGACTTCCAGAAATAGATCTGATGGCCTCTCATCTAAACAAGAAACTTCCCAGGTATCTGTCCAGATCCAGGGATCCTCAAGCGGAAGCAGTGGATGCATTGTCACTTCCTTGGAAGTATCATCCTGCCTATATCTTTCCGCCTCTAGTTCTTCTTCCAAGAGTAATCTCCAAGATTCTGAAGGAATGCTTGTTTGTTCTGCTGGTAGCTCCGGCATGGCCTCACAGGTTTTGGTATGCGGATCTTGTCCGGATGGCTTCTTGCCATCCGTGGACTCTTCCGCTACGACCAGACCTTCTGTCGCAAGGTCCTTTTTTCCATCAGGATCTCAAATCCTTAAATTTAAAGGTATGGAGATTGAACGCTTGATTCTTAGTCAAAGAGGTTTCTCTGACTCTGTGATTAATACTATGTTACAGGCTCGTAAATCTGTATCCAGAGAGATATATTATAGAGTCTGGAAGACTTATATTTCTTGGTGTCTTTCTCATCATTTTTCTTGGCATTCCTTTAGAATTCCGAGAATTTTACAGTTTCTTCAGGATGGTTTAGATAAAGGTTTGTCCGCAAGTTCCTTGAAAGGACAAATCTCTGCTCTTTCTGTTCTTTTTCACAAAAAGATTGCTAATCTTCCTGATATTCATTGTTTTGTACAAGCTTTGGTTCGTATAAAACCTGTCATTAAGTCAATTTCTCCTCCTTGGAGTTTGAATTTGGTTCTAGGGGCTCTTCAAGCTCCTCCGTTTGAACCTATGCATTCATTGGACATTAAATTACTTTCTTGGAAAGTTTTGTTCCTTTTGGCAATCTCTTCTGCCAGAAGAGTTTCTGAATTATCTGCTCTTTCTTGTAAGTCTCCTTTTCTGATTTTTCATCAGGATAAGGCAGTGTTGCGAACTTCTTTTGAATTTTTACCTAAAGTTGTGAATTCTAACAACATTAGTAGGGAAATTGTGGTTCCTTCATTATGTCCTAATCCTAAAAATTCTAAGGAGAAATCATTGCATTCTTTGGATGTTGTTAGAGCTTTGAAATATTATGTTGAAGCTACTAAGTCTTTCCAAAAGACTTCTAGTTTATTTGTTATCTTTTCTGGTTCTAGAAAAGGCCAGAAAGCTTCTGCCATTTCTTTGGAATCTTGGTTGAAATCTTTAATTCATCTTGCCTATGTTGAGTTGGGTAAATCTCCGCCTCAAAGGATTACAGCTCATTCTACTAGGTCAGTTTCTACTTCCTGTGCATTTAGGAATGAAGCTTCGATTGATCAGATTTGCAAAGCAGCAACTTGGTCCTCTTTGCATACTTTTACTAAATTCTACCATTTTGATGTATTTTCTTCTTCTGAAGCAGTTTTTGGTAGAAAAGTACTTCAGGCAGCGGTTTCAGTTTGAATCTTCTGCTTATGTTTTTCATTAAACTTTATTTTGGGTGTGGATTATTTTCAGCAGGAATTGGCTGTCTTTATTTTATCCCTCCCTCTCTAGTGACTCTTGCGTGGAAAGATCCACATCTTGGGTAATCATTATCCCATACGTCACTAGCTCATGGACTCTTGCTAATTACATGAAAGAAAACATAATTTATGTAAGAACTTACCTGATAAATTCATTTCTTTCATATTAGCAAGAGTCCATGAGGCCCACCCTTTTTTTGGGGTGGTTATGATTTTTGTATAAAGCACAATTATTCCAATTCCTTATTTTATATGCTTTCGCACTTTTTTATCACCCCACTTCTTGGCTATTCGTTAAACTGAATTGTGGGTGTGGTGAGGGGTGTATTTATAGGCATTTTGAGGTTTGGGAAACTTTGCCCCTCCTGGTAGGAATGTATATCCCATACGTCACTAGCTCATGGACTCTTGCTAATATGAAAGAAATGAATTTATCAGGTAAGTTCTTACATAAATTATGTTTTCACACTCCCATACACCTGAGCTCCTCCTCTTCCTAGAACCTCCTCTCCTAGAGTATGCAATTTTAAGCAACTTTCTAATTTACTCCTATTATCATTTTTTTCATTCTCTTTCTATCTTTTTTATTACAAATATACGAACATTTGACACCTAAAGAGGAGTTACATTTACCAGCGGTTTGGTATATTCCTCAAGTATGCAAAATATTGCCATTTGAAAGTTTGTTAAACGGCCATTGTGGGAAAATCATTTCTACAACTGACTCTGTATCAAGTATTGCCCTGACGGTATAACAAAATTTACTACACATCTTTAAATTGTAACAAAGTTTAAAGTGCTAGCATCGGATATCAAGCTGTCATCTTGTTACTATCTGTGTAAGATTGGCACAAGCAGTATCGAATACTATCATTAGTAGTTTTTATAGACATGTAATAGGATTGTGAATGTTTACTGGTTTAAGAAATATTGTTAGTCTTCTCTTTTTTGTTTGCAGTTTTGTTTTTAAAGAAAAAAATTTATGATATATTCTTTGTACAGTGTTGCAACACTTAGAAATTGTGATTTATTTTATCTGATGTAGGATTTTTTTTTTTTTTCTTCAAACAAGCTTTATTAAAACAATAGAAAAACATAACAGAAACAAAGGACCACGCAATTTCGTGCATTTGGTAAAAATTTGTATACATGTTGCTTGTGGCAAGGAATGCAGAATGGTTTTAAGAAAAAGTCTATTGCGAGCCAACAAGTCCATGGAGGACCCCGCCAGTGGCCGGTCTGGGTTCACCATGTGCCAACAAACTTTTGCGCCTTTAGTCCTTAAGCACGTTCGCATGGCTCTCCGCTAGTTTGTAGCTTGGTTTTCCAACAAAAAGTTATAAGTAAACAAACATAGAAACCATATGTTAACATTTAGGTAAGATTAAATACTCATCTGAAATATGAAGTGATCACCGGTTAGAAGAGAGAAAGCTAACATAGAAAGAGAAAGAAGGGAGGCAGGATAGGGGGGGAGAGGAGGTGGGGGGGGAGAAAAAAAAAGGGGGGGGGGGTTGTGGGAGGGGGGGGGGGGGACTGGGCTAACGCCAAAGGACCATGACTATTTCGACTATTTTAATTCCACATGGACATCATTATGTCATAGGTGGATGACTGATTGCTCATTGAATAGTGCAGCTTTTCCAACACAAGCAGCTCGTCTACGGCAGTTCGCCATTCGGAGATGGTTGGTATCTCCGATGATTTCCATAGTCTGGGGATGAGCCACTTTGCTCCTGTAAGCATAATCAAGAGAAGAGCCCTTTTCTGCCTATCCATTTGTTTGGGGAGGTGCAGAAAGAGGAGGGTTTCAGGCCCGTTTGGTATTTGTATGTTTAGTTTCTCCGTCATTACCCTGATAACTGTCGTCCAGTAATTTGTTAATTTGGAACAAGCCCACCAAATATGTAACAGTGTGCCTGTCTCACCACAGCCTCTCCAGCAGGCCGCTGTAGCCATTGGAAAATAACGATGTAGTCTGGATGGTGTGTAGTACCATCTGGTTAGCAGTTTGAGCTGTATTTCTTGGACTGTAGCGGAGACAGAGGAGCATTTGACCATGCGGAATGACTTCAGCCATTCTTCCTCCTCGATTGTGTTGTGCAGATCGTTGTTCCATGCTCTAGTGTATGTCGGTAATTGTGTGTCAGGTGGAGTGAGTAGCAGTTTATATATTTTTGAGATTAATCTTTTTTGGTGGCGTGAGGCTTGTGCAGAGAGATTCATATGGAGTGAGCTCCCTGCCAAAATCACTTTTGTGTTTGTGGTGCATTAAGTAGTGATGCAGTTGGTGGTATCTCATCCAAGATGAAAAAATGTTACCGTAGCACTCAGCCATTTCCCGTTGGGGTCTAAGTTTACCGTCAGCCAGTGCAGAGTAAATAGTGCCATGTCTCAGGCTGTGTGGGCTATGGGAGCGTCTGCTCAGTGTGGAGTAGGGAATTTCAGGGTTCTCCAGTATTGGGATTAGTGGCGATGAGTTAGTAGATATGTGAGTACTGGTAGCTATAGTTCTATCCCACTCTAGGAGAGTTTCCAAAATCAAATGATATCTGTGTAGAGTTTTGGGACGTTTGGTTGAGGGGATCCAAGCTAGGGAGGCAACATTGTTATGATGAAGAATCTGGCCATCTATTCTAACCCACTGTTTTTGTTGTGTGTTGTGTGCCCATTCTGTCACCCTTGGAGTAGTATGGCCCTTCTGTACAATGCTAGATTTGGAAAGCCCAGGCCCCCTCTGTCTCTGGGGAGGTAAAGTGTCCTTTTTGGTATTCTAGGTTTCACTCCTGACCAGATGAACTGTTCTAATGTTCTCTGGAGATTGGCAAGATAGTCCTTAGGTAAATGAATAGGGAGGGTTTGCAGTACATATAAAATTCGTGGTAGGATATTCATCTTAATGAGACTTATCTTCCCCAACCATGATAAGGATTTATTCCTCCAAGAGGAAAGGTCATTAATTATTTATTTTCTTAAGTTAATGTAATTATTTCTGAATAAGTCAGAGGGGGCGGCTGTTAGGTATATGCCTAAGTTATTTAATTTGGTTGGTGAAAATGGTACCTTATGGTTTAATGTTAGGAATTGGGTATTTTCGGGAGAGGAATTAACATTAAGTAGTTCTGATTTTGATAGATTTAATTGGAAATTGGAGAGTTTTCCGAACTCCCCCAGTTCCCTGAGGAGTTCTGCTATCGACGTTTCAATGTTGGAAAGGGTATAAAGAACGTCGTCGGCATATAATGCCTGTTTATGTTCAGTATCTCCGATACGGACTCCCTTAATTATAGGATTAAGACGAACCTTTTGAGCCAATGCTTCTATGGAAAGGGCAAATAATAATGGGGACAGTGGGCAGCCCTGTCGCGTGCCATTAGATATGGGAAAGGTATTAGACAAAGTTTCATTAATTTTGATCTGTGCGTTTGGGAATGAATAGAGTGCAAAGACCATGTTGAGGAAAGAGTCTCCAAAGTTCATGGCCCTCATGACCCGACGCAGAAAAAGCCAATCGACCCGGTCGAAGGCCTTCTCCGCGTCGGTCGAGAAAAGTGCCATAGGCACTCCCTCAACTTGTGCGTAATTAAGTATTTGGATCACTTTGGTAGTGTTGTCGCGTGCCTCCCTGCCCGGTACAAATCCCACTTGATCAGTATGTACAAGAGTCATTAGGTATCTATTTAGGCGATTCGCTAACATTTTGGCCAGGATCTTGATATCTAAGTTCAAGAGGGAGATGGGTCTAAAGTTTGACGGGGAGTTGGGGGGCTTACCCGGTTTGGGTAAAACTGTGATATGCGCTTTAAGCATTGTTTCAGGTAATGTTGGGTGTTCTATTAAGTTATTAAAAAGTTGGAGCATCAGTGGCCCTAGAGTCTCCTTAAATGTCTTATAATATTTTAGAGAAAAGCCGTCTGGGCCTGGGCTTTTGTCGCTGGGGAAATTTTTAATGGCCTGTAGAAGTTCATCTAGGGTGATGTGCAAGTCTAATCTATCTCTTTGTTCAGGATCTAATTGCGGTAGGTTCAGTGTCTCCAGGTATTGGTCTATCAGTTGACTCCTGGCATGAGTGTCTGCTAGAGGGTGTGAAATGCCTGGGGGCTGGTTGATGTTGTATAATGACTGGTAGAAGGAGTGAAAGGAATTTGCTATTTG
Organism: Bombina bombina; assembly: GCF_027579735.1. NCBI lineage: Eukaryota > Metazoa > Chordata > Amphibia > Anura > Bombinatoridae > Bombina > Bombina bombina. The sequence continues at coordinate 778,494,246 of NC_069502.1, read as the reverse complement.
TTTGCTACCCTTTATCACAGAACCATCTGGGTTCTGCAAAAGGTTGATGTGTGTTTTAAGCAGCCTTCTGCGTACAGCTCTGGCGAGCAGTTTACCAGGTTTGTTGCCACCTTTGTGATATTGTTGCTTCATATTAAGGGTTTTACGGTGGTGTGCCTCTAGAAGAAGTGTCCTAAGGGCCCCTCTGGCGGTGTCTAAGGCGTCTCTAGTGTCTTTATCTAATGGGTTGTCTTTGTGTTTGCCTTCCAATTGTGTTATGGTTTGTAACAGGTGGTTATGTTTTAATCTGTTTTGTTTGTTGATGCATGCTTTGATTTTGAGAAATTCCCCTCTAATTACGCATTTATGCGCTTCCCAGACGTTCGTGAGCAAGGTTTGTTGGGGTTCGTTATGTGTTAGGTAGTCTGTAAGGGATTTTTGGATTTCTGCAATAATAATGGGGTTATTTAGAAGGAAGTTGTCGAGTTTCCATATATACGTCGTGGGGGGGAGGTCGGGCCATTGGACTGAACATGTGACCGGTGCATGGTCTGACCAGGTTATAGGTCCTATGGTGCAGTCAGTGACCATGTCTATGCCATTCGAGCCAGTGTAAAAATAGTCTATGCGAGAGTATTTGTTATGGGGAGGGGAGAAGTACGTAAAATCTTTGAGTATTGGATGTAGCGTGCGCCATATGTCGTGAAGCTGGAGGTTTGCAATTGTGTTTTTGACTGATTTAATTATTTTAGATGGGGTGCTTGCCGTACCATTTGATGTGTCTAGCTGAACATCCATCAGGAGGTTGAAGTCACCTGAGAGGAACACTGGACCCCTCACATGATCAAGTATAATATTAGAGATTTTAGATATAAATGTATGCTGTTCGGTGTTTGGGCTATATAACGTGGCTAGTGTTATTGGATGTTCATAGAGATGGCCTGTGATAATCAGGTATCTGCCCTCTGGGTCTTTTTCAACATGTGAGATCTTTAAGGGTACTGAGTGATGTATTAGAATGCCCACTCCGCCTTTTTTGGATTGCCCTGAGGCAAAAAGTGCTGTGGGGTATTGGGAATTGAACCATTTAGGTTCTCTTCCTTTGTGGAAGTGGGTTTCCTGAAAGAACAGCACATGACTGTGAAGGTTTTTTAGTGCCCGAAAGGCAATGGACCTTTTACCTGCATTATTCAAGCCCTTGGCGTTAATGGTAGTCATCGTCAGGCCATGTGAGCTGAACCTACTCGGTTGGCAATTCATTTTGTATGGGGGAAGAGAAAAAAAAAGAATTAAGGGGTGTGGGGGGTGGAGGAGGGGTGAAGAAATGAAAAGAGAAAAGAGGAAGATGAGGAAAAGGTAGGTGTTTACAAGCGTGGAAATTAGAAAGAGGGGAAATTAAGCAAGAGTTGAGGAAAAGGATAGTAGCAAAGGGGAAGAGAATAGTATCCGGTTTACTATCTTATCCTATATTAATTCACTGAGTAAAACAAGAATATTCTTCACTATACAATTGAATTGCAATTAAAGTAATACAAAAAAAATATGTGGTGAAGTTTTAGTCGGGGTCGTAACCCTCAAGCTTATACGAAAAAATGGAAATGTATCTTGATCTCCTTACGACGAGTTTAGAATTGAGAAGTGGAGCTTATACAGTTGACCAGGAAGGGTTGTGTAGTCGGGATTTGGGAATATGTGGGATGGAAAGTTGGAGGGAGGGATGTGAAAAGAAGGGAGGATTCAGCGTGGGTTATGTAGGAGGGAAAAGATATGATTTGGAAAAGGAAGAGGGAAGGGTAAGGGATTTGGGGAGGGAGGAGGCTGAGGGCAACTGAGGGTGAGTAAGGGGAGTATGGGGGTAGAAGTAAATTTGTGGGTCTAAGGGGGGTGTAGCAGGGTTGGGTACGGTTAGAGGAGGGGGAGTGTGAGAGGATTAGGAAGGAAGATGGGCCTGATGTGGGGGGTAGGGGATGGAAAGATGTAAGGGAATGAGAAGGGAAGGGTGTGTGTAGGGAAAGATTAAAGAAGTGAGGAGGAGGTAAGGAGAGATGGGGTGGGTTATTAGAGAGGGTGGATGTGTGTAGGAGAGGGGGGGAGGGGAGGGTCATTTTAGAATAGAGGGGGTGGGAATTTGTGTAAAGTTTTGGGTGAGTGCTGTGAGTATGCCCAGTTATTGGTCTTCAAGAAAGAGGAAGGTGTCCTGTAAGTGTTACTACTTTGTGATGGGTTGGTATGGGACTCTTGTTGCAGATTATTGAAGGAAGAAGACGTATTAACCAAACTTAAATGAGCACAATTAGACATGGAGGATATACAGTGTCAGGAAGGTAATGTGACATGCTTAACCAACATTTGTAATAACTCAAGAAACTTTTCTGAACAACAGATTAATCACTTTAAACTAAAAGTTATGAGGAAGGTCCATCTGATTGGGTCTCCCCCAGAGGGGGTCCCCAGCATCATGGCGCCAGGTATAGGTTCTCAGGCGTCAAAGAAAGGTGCAACAAAAAACAAAAGGATACAGTAGTGACCCTCCCAAATGGGGGTCTTGATGTCTTCCATGAGGAGATAGTCTCTGAAGTCAAGTGTTTGTGCATGAGTTTGAAGGATCCTGGGTGGGGCTGTGATCTGAAGAGGTTGATCGCCATCAATAGATAATCCGGAGTAAAAGGTTCTTTCGTCCGTTCCTGGATGAAAAACAGCAGATTTGTTCTGATGAGTGGCCACTATTGATACCGGGAAGCCGCAGCGATACTGGATTTTGTGTGCCCTCAGTTTGGCCGTGATATGGCCTAGTTCCCTTCTTTTCTGGAGGGTAGTAGGTGATAAATCAGAAAATATTTGTATCTCCTCTCCCGCATGGTGCACTGGGTGTTTAAGGCGTGCCTGTTTGAGGATTTCTTCCTTGTCCTTATAGTTTAAGAATCGGACAATGATGTCCCTGGGGGGGGGCCTTAGGTGGGGGTTTCGCTCTGAGCGCTCTGTGTGCGCGTTCTAAAATAATATCTGGAGATGAGGGAGATTCCTTCAGAGTACGGAACAAGCTTTGTAAATATCCATCTATAGTTGGGGGTGAATGGATTCTGGTATCCCTCTGAAGCGTAAATTGTTCCTTCAACCCCTGTTGTCTAGATCTTCGATTTTGTCATTTAGTTATTGTATTGTTTCAGATTGATTTTGGATCTCTGTAGTAATTGCTTTTTCAGAAGCTGAGAATTCTTGTTGCTTTGCTTCTACCTGCGAGACTCTTGTGTCTAATGCTGAAATGTCTCACCTAAGTTCGTTGAATAGGTTTCGCATTTCCTGTACTGCGTCCCTAATGTCTTCCTTGGAAGAGAGATGCTTTAAGTCTTCTTTTGTAATTAGCTGTTGGGCCTGTGTATCTGGGCCTTTTTGTTGTGCGTTATCCATTTGTGAAATGTTTTCCATTTTATCCGGTGTTTCAGGGGCTAACGGATCTATTTGTTTCAGGTATTTGTTTAAAGTGCCTGCAGGAGTATTTTTTGCTTCTCTTTGTTATCTTTTTCAAGGCATCCCTTTTCTCTATCACCAGATTGTTGAAAGTAAAAGTCAATGAGTGTGACCCTGCAAGGGGTTCATTACTTATTAAGAGTATCTTTTCCCTTTTTATCCTTTCCTTTCTTTTTCTTTCTGGGGGGGGGGGAGGCGTCAGGGGGATAGATTGGGGCAGTAACTCCAGTACAGTCCCGTATTTGTGGTGAAGGACAAAACTAGAGGCTCACGGCTACTGTATATTTTATGTAATAGCCTGCAATTATATAATCAGTTCAGCTTCAATGTGAATGTGTCAAGAGCGAGTCTGTTGTTTTGACATGTGACCCCATAATTCCCTGTGCGGTGAATCTTTATTCTCTATGTGTCTCTGTGGCTGTTTTGCAAAATCAACAGAGAAATAAAAACGAAAATGGTTGTTTATGTTAGAAGACTTAATGTGCTGCCCGGTATGTCCCCAGGAGTTAAGCTTGGTAAGGATCTCTGCAGGAGTATTACCCTCCACCCCTCCCTGCCCTGATCGCGGGTCTGAGTAGAGCCTCCTCACTGGGCAGAATTAACAGCAGAGGTCAGAGTCCATGAAACTTTCGGTACTCTTTTATCCCGAATCTGTGCCTTTGAAGGGGATAGTGCACTCGCCACTAATAAAGAGAGAGTCGCGTTGAGTTGCAGCGACCTGGGGATCCTAAATGTGTTTACCTTAAGCGGGTTGGTGTGTGGCGCACTTAGGCCTGTTCATTAATGCTGTGGTTTGTTGCGGGAGCCCGTGAGGGCGTCTAGCTTATCTCACTAGTTGTCGGTGTGTCTTCAGGCTCCCGGTTGGGTCCGGTGACTGCTGCCGTCCGGGTCTTTACTTCTGTGTGTTGGCTGGTAAGGAAGATTGGAGGCAAGCTGTCGCTGTAAACGGAGACTTTCCCCACATCCGCGGGAGTAACAGAAATGGCGCTGCAGCTGCCTCTGTCTTCTTGTTCTGATTAGTGCTCCTGCAGTTATTATCCTGACCTGACAAAGATAGATGAGTTGCTTCAAAGCTCCACCAAGTTGATAGTATTAAATAATAAAGAATAGGAGAATTTTTATCACTGTTATATACATCGTACTACTTGAGGGTTGAAGAGCTCTAGTGAAACACAGCCATCTGCCTGCGTGGCTTGGCTCCGCCCCCGATGTAGGAATTATTATTAGAGAATAAATGTAAAAACATTTTTTATTTATCATTCTTGCCATTGGTCTATTTATTTTAATATTAAAATCATTCTGCAAGTTAGTCAATAGTTCCCGAACTGCACCTTTATCCCTTTTGCTGATTAAGCGCCTATTCTCCACACCTCTATTCACATACCCCCCCTTCTATCCAGGAAGTAGATTGTAGGAGAAAAAGGCCCTGGGATATTAACTTTTAAGCGCTGGTTTATTTAACCCCTTTCTTTTACAGAAACATACCAGAACGTATGTTGGAGGAGAAGAAGGTTTACTATTGTATCTACCATTCCAGGATAAGTGTGGTTCCATCAAGTAATCATTATTATAAGAATGACCTTAACATCCCTGTTGTGTTTTGTTGTGAAGGTTAGTTGAGCTGGTGGAAATTATGCGTTTAGGTATTCCTCCAATATAAAGCAAATAGAATGATAGTCATCTATACGTTTGGTGTGCGTAAAATGGTATTTTTCCATCTGGAGTGTGTGTGTGTGAAACTGAGGTTCTCCAGACAGAGACGGGAGGGAGCTCTAATTTCTTCCAATTGAGAGGTAATAATGTTAATCTAAGCTTGCATTTAAGTTTGGGAAAAAGATTGAAAAGGTTGAAATTGTTAATGGGAAGGGGGATGTGTAACACTTTTTCAATTTCTATTTTGATCATTTCCCAGTATGTTTTAGCAGATGAGCAAGACCACCAGATATGAGTGGGGGTTTCTGGGTTTAGAGCATCCTCTACAGCATTCAGCTGGCGTATTGGGAAATAATTGGTGAAGGCGAGATGGTGTATAGTACCATCTGCTTAACAATTTCAAGTTAATTTCTGATGTGCAAATGGAGGAAGAAGATTTGCTCATACATAGGAAAATGCTTAACTATTCTTGTTTGGGAAGGGAATCAGCTTATTTTTCCCATTTGTTTCCATAAGAGGGGAGTGTAAACAAACATACACCTAGATTTAGAGTTTTGCGGCCAAAGGGGTGCGTTAACTACGCAATGTTTTTCCCCCCGCACCTTTTAAATAACGCTGGTATTTAGAGTTGTCTGAATGGCTGCGTTAGGCTCCAAAAAGGGAGCGTAGAGCATAATTTACTGCCACTTCATCTCTCAATACCAGCGTTGCTTACGGTAGCGGCCAGCTTGAAAAATGTGCTTGTGCACGATTTCCCCATAGGAAACAATGGGGCAGTTTGAGCTGAAAAAAACCTAACACCTGCAAAAAAGCAGCGTTCAGCTCCTAACGCAGCCCCATTGTTTCCTATGGGGAAACACTTCCTAAGTCTGCACCTAACACCCTAACATGAACCCCGAGTCTAAACACCCCTAACCTTACACTTATTAACCCCTAATCTGCCGCCCCTGCTATCGCTGACCCCTGCATTATATTTTTAACCCCTAATCTGCCGCTCCGGACACGCCGCAACCTACATTATCCCTATGAACCCCTAATCTGCTGCCCCTAACACCGCCAACCCCTATATTATATTTATTAACCCCTAATCTGCCCCCCCAACGTCGCCGACTACCTTACCTACACTTATTAACCCCTAATCTGCCGACCGGATCTCGCCGCCACTATAATAAATCTATTAACTCCTAAACCGCCGCACTCCCGCCTCTCAAACCCTATAATACATTTTATTAACCCCTAATCTGCCCTCCCTAACATCGCCGCCACCTAACTTCAAGTATTAACCCCTAATCTGCCAACCGGACCTCGCCGCTACTATAATAAATGTATTAACCCCTAAAGCTAAGTCTAACCCTAACACCCCCCTAAATTAAATAGAATTTAAATCTAACGAAATAAATTATTTCTTATTAAATAAATTAATCCTATTTAAAGCTAAATGCTTACCTGTAAAATAAACCCTAATATAGCTACAATATAACGAATAATTATATTGTAGCTATTTTAATATTTATATTTATTTTACAGGCAACTTTGTATTTATTTTAACTAGGTACAATAGCTATTAAATAGTTATTTACTATTTAATAGCTACCTAGTTAAAATAATTACAAAATTACCTGTAAAATAAATCCTAACCTAAGTTACAATTAAACCTAACACTACACTATCAATAAATTAATTAACTAAACTACCTACAATTACCTACAATTAAATCAACTAAACTAAATTACAAAAAAAAAACAAAACACTAAATTACAAAAAATAAAAAAAGATTACAAGAATTTTAAACTAATTACACCTACTCTAAGCCCCCTAAAAAAATAACAAAGCCCCCTAAAATAAAAAAAAGCCCTACCCTATTCTAAAATAAAAAGTTAACAGCTCTATTTCCTTATCAGCCCTTAAAAGGGCCTTTTGCAGGGCATGCCCCAAAGAAATCAGCTCTTTTGCCTGAAAAAAAAACATACAATACCCCCCAACATTACAACCCACCACCCACATACCCCTAATCTAACCCACCCAAACCCCACTTAAAAAACCTAACACTAAGCCCCTGAAGATCTCCTTACCTTGTATTCATCAAGCCGGGTATCACCGATCCGTCCAGAAGAGGGTCCGAAGTCTTCATCCTATCCAGCAAGAAGAGGTCCTCCAGAGGTTTGGAAGTTTTCATCCAGGCGGCATCTTCCATCTTCTTCCATCCGGAGCGGAGCGGGTCCATCTTTAAGCAGCCGGCGCAGATCCATCCTCTTCTAATGACGTCCTAAGTCCGAATGAAGGTTCCTTTAAATGACGTCATCCAAGATGGCGTCCCTTGAATTCCGATTGGCTGATAGGATTCTATCAGCCAATCGGAATTAAGGTAGGAAAAATCTGATTGGCCGATTGGATCAGCCAATAGAATGCAAGGTCAATCTGATTGGCTGATTGGATCAGCCAATCCGATTGAACTTGAATCTGATTGGCTGATTCAATCAGCCAATCAGATTTTTCCTACCTTAATTCCGATTGGCTGATAGAATCGAGGGACGCCATCTTGGATGACGTCATTTAAAGGAACCTTCATTCAGACTTAGGACGTCGTTAGAAGAGGATGGATCCACGCCGGCTGCTTCAAGATGGACCCGTTTTTATTTTAGAATAGGGTAGGGGCTTTGTTATTTTTTAGGGGGCTTAGAGTAGGTGTAATTATTTTAAAATTCTTGTAATCTTTTTTTATTTTTTGTAATTTAGTGTTTTGGTTTTTTTTGTAATTTAGTTTAGTTGATTTAATTGTAGGTAATTGTAGGTAGTTTAGTTAATTAATTTATTGATAGTGTAGTGTTAGGTTTAATTGTAACTTAGGTTAGGATTTATTTTACAGGTAATTTTGTAATTATTTTAACTATGTAGCTATTAAATAGTAAACAACTATTTAATAGCTATTGTACCTAGTTAAAATAAATACAAAGTTGCCTGCAAAATAAATATAAATGCCAAAATAGCTGCAATATAATTATTCGTTATATTGTAGCTATATTAGGGTTTATTTTACAGGCAAGTATTTAGCTTTAAATAGGATTAATTTATTTAATAAGAAATAATTTATTTAGTTAGATTTAAATTATATTTAATTTAGGGGGGGTTAGGGTTAGGGTTAGACTTAGCTTTAGGGGTTAATACATTTATTATAGTAGCGGCGAGGTCCGGTCGGCAGATTAGGGGTTAATACTTGAAGTTAGGTGGCGGCGATGTTAGGGAGGGCAGATTAGGGGTTAATAAAATTTATTATAGGGTTTGCGAGGCGGGAGTGAGGCGGTTTAGGGGTTAATACATTTATTATAGTGACGGCGAGGTCCGGTCGGCAGATTTGGGGTTAATAAGTGTAGGTAAGGTATCGGCGACGTTGGGGGGGGGCAGATTAGGGGTTAATAAATATTATGTAGGTGTCAGCAATGTTAGGGGCAGCAGATTAGGGGTTCATAGGGATAATGTAGGTGGCGCCGGTCAGCAGATTAGGGGTTAAAAAATTTTATTAGAGTGGCGGCGATGTGGGGGGGCCTTTGTTTAGGAGTACATAGGTAGTTTCTGGGTGTTAGTGTACTTAGAGCACAGTAGTTAAGAGCTTTATGAACCGGCGCTAGCCCATAAAGCTCTTAACTCCTGACTTTTTTCTGCGGCTGGAGTTTTGTTGTTAGAGTTCTAACGCTCACTTCGGCTAAGACTCTAAATACCGGCGTTAGGAAGATCCCATTGAAAAGATAGGATACGCAATTGGCTTAAGGGGATCTGCGGTATGGAAAAGTCGCGGCTGGAAAGTGAGCGTTAGACCCTTACCTACACGACTCTAAATACCAGCGGGTGGCCAAAAGCAGCGTTAGGACCGCTTAACGCTGGTTTTGATGGCTAACACAGAACTCTAAATCTAAGCGATAGTGATAGTATACCTTTATTGAGTTGGGGACGAAAGCATAAATTTGCAAAGCATGTTAGAGGGCGATTTAAAGATGACTTGAATGGGTGGGTTAGGAGGTAATGTGATAACTGTAAGTAGGTGAACCAACTCTGGAATCTAGGTCCAAGTAGGGCAGTGAGTTCATTGTGAGTTTTTAGCTTGCCATCATGGTATAGAGTGTTTATTGGGATCGACTCACATATGCCAGGTAGTTTTGGCTTGAGGAATAATGCATGTAGTGGGAAGGAAGTATTTCCCATAAGTGGGGTTAATGGAGAGTGTGTGCTGGAGATGTGTGGGTATTTCTTGATATGATTGTCCCAGATTAAAAAAAAAATATCTTGTGGTTGTAGAAGTAGTGGGGGGAAAGTGTCTATAATTGGGAGGGAGTCAACAATGTCCCCCTAGATGGGTGTTATTGGCCAGACTGTGTTATAGTAAGACTCACTCTTTGCTAATGTTTGCACCAATCAACGATTCTGGAAAAGAAAGCTGCTAGTCAGTAATATTGTATGGTAGGTACACCAATACATCCCAATTCTTTAGGGCAATACACTGTAGCAGTAGCTATACAGGGTCTTTTGTATGACCATTTAAATGAGTTTAGTGACCTTTGAAGCTGAAATATCATCTGGTCTGCGAGGGGGATTAGGTAGTGTCTGGAAAAGGTACAAAAGCTTAAGAAGTAAGATCATTTTAATTGTATTGATCCTTCCATACCATGAAAGGTGTTTGGCCGTCCAGGATTGTAGTGTTAAATTAATGTCTTTCTTTAGGGCTGTATAATTTAACAATATAATGGGGCCGATTTACCAAATGCCGGGCGGACATGATTCGCTGTAGCGAATCATGTCCACCTGACATCGCTGAATGCCGACAGCATACGCTGTTGGCATTTAACATAGCACAAGCAGTTCTGGGGAACTGCTTATGCAATGCTGCTCCCTGCAGATTCATGGCCAATCGGCCGCTAGCAGGGAGTGTCAATCAACCCGATCGTTTCTTATAGGGTTGATTGCTGTCCGCAGCCTCAGAGGTGGCAGACTAGTTAAGAAGCAGCTGTCTTAAGACCAATGCTTCTTAACTGCTGTTTCCAGCATGCAGAAACAGGGGCATCAGGGGCCATTCAGCCCTTGATATATTGGCCCCAATGTCTTGGATGTTAGGTGAAATGTAAACTCCTAAGTATTTGATTGCTTTAGATTGGGTTAGGAGGTGGAATTGTTGTTGAATGTTTTCTAATGTATTTTTCATTAAAGTGGTACTGAGGAGTTCGGATTTTGATATATTGATGCTAAAGTTGGAGTAGAGTCCATATGTGTGTAGTGTTGAGATTAAGGAGGGAACAGACTTATTTAGGGTTGGTTAAGGTCATGAAAATATTGTCCGCATAGAGGGTTATTTTATATTCAGACAATTCTATTTTAAATCCTGAAATGTCTTTATGGTTCCTTATCCGTATGAGGCTAAGATTTTCATGGCCAAAACAAACAGCAGGGGTGAGAGGGGAAAGCCCTGTCTTGTACCGTTTGAGATTTGGAAGGGATGGGATATGGAATAATTTACTCTAATTTTTGCTTGAGGTTTATTGTATAGGGTGAAGATCTTCCCTATGAACTTTTAATCAAATCCAAATTTGTCCATGTCAAACGCTTTTTCCGTGTCCATTGAGATGAATGCAGAGGGGATATTGTGTTGGTTGCGTATTCCATTAGATTGAGTATTTTAGTAGTATTATCTCTGGTTTCTCAAGTAGGCATAAAACCTGCTTGATTAGTGTGAATTATGGAGCAGAGGATAGAATTAATTCGGGTTGCTATTATTGTGGCAAAAAGTTTGATGTCTACATTTAGTAGAAAAATAGGGCGAAAGTTCACTGGAGTTGTTGGCGGTTTAACCGGTTTAAGGATTACTGTCACGTGTGCCTCTAACATTGAGGGTGGAAAGGGATTTTCCTCAGTGACTTTATTAAAGATAAGTGAGAGATGGGGGTTAGTATGGAGGATAATGATTGAAAATATTTAGAAGAGAAGCAATCTGGGCCTGGGCTTTTCCAATTTTTCAATGTTTTAATAGCGGAAAGGGTTTGTTGAGTGGATATTGGTTTGTTTAATTCTTGTAATTGGTCTTTGGTTATTGTGGGTATTTGGCAGTTAGTAATATAGGAAGAGAGGTTGAAGAGATGTTCAGGTGAAGGGGGATCTGAATGTATATTATAAAACCCTATGTAATATTCCTGGAAGGTTCGAAGGCTTTCTTTGGTAAGCTTTATGGATCTTTTTTTGTGGAATGTTAATCTCATAAATGTAGGATTTGAATCTCTTTTTCTTTAAAGCTCTATAGTTTTCATAATAGAACATATTATTGTTTTTTTGCGCAAGGTTTGGTACTCAATATCTAGGAATGTATCTAGGTTATTACGGGCTGTTTGAAGATCTTTCTCTATAATGGGATTGGTTGGGTCATTTTGTTATGTGAGGTCTAGTCGTATAAAGTTTTACTGTCAGGTCCTTGTATTGTTTGTGATGTATTTGTTGTGTGTGGGCATTTAGTTTTATTAATTCTCCACGTAGCACACATTTATGTTCTTCCCAAATCTTGCAATTATTGCTAATTATTATCATTTATTTGTATAGCACCGCCAAATTCTGTAGCGCTAATGGAGTTGGAGTTGTAAGAGAAATATTCAGTGATAGTATTAGATATTTTGGTTAGTGTCTCTGGGTTGCTTAGAAGGGATTCATCTAATTGCCAAACATATGTTTCTGTGGGTGTCCCTGGCTAGGAGAATTTTATTTTAATAGCTGAGTGGTCAGACCATGATGTGGGTGAGATGTCTTTTTTGTTCGTGAGTATATAGTCAAGTCTGCTATATGATTTGTTGTGGTGTGAAAATAAAGTATAATCTCACTTATCATGGTGTATGAACCTCCATATGTCGTAGAGGTTAAGGTCTTTCAGAGCATTCCATAAAGTTGTCGTGACTTTATTTGAGATCTGAATTTTAGGGTTTGGGCTATCCTTTGTGGGTTGTATTGAAAGCTTCTGCTAAAAACACGGGCCTTAAAGGGACAGTCTAGGCCAAAATAAACTTTCATGATTCAGATGGAAAATTGTTTAAAATTACATGCTCTAATTTACTTTTATCCCCAATTTTGCTTTGTTCTCTTGGTATTCTTAGTTGAAAGCTTAACCTAGGAGGTTCATATGCTGATTTCTTAGACCTTGAAGGCCACCTCTTTTCAGAATGTATTTTAACAGTTTTTCACCACTAGAAGGTGTTAGTTCATGTATTTCATATAGATAACACTGTGCTTGTGCACGTGAAGTTATCTGGGAGCAGGCACTGATTGACTAAACTGCAAGTCTGTCAAAAGAACTGAAATAAAGGGGCAGTTTGCAGAGGCTTAGATACAAGATAATCACAGAGGTTAAAAGTGTATTAATATAACTGTGTTGTTTATGCAAAACTGGGGAATGGGTAAAAAAGGGATTATCTATCTTTTAAAACAATAAAAATTCTGTTGTAGACTGTCCCTTTAAACAAGCGTTTGAAGCATATATGTTATTAGTGTTATTGGTCGCCCAAATAGGAGGCCTACCAAGCCTAAGAATCGTCTCTCTTTTTCTCTGGTGAGGTGTGATAGTGTAAAAAGAAGGGATTTGTGAATTAATATGCTCACTCCATTTTACTTTACAGGTCCTGAACTGTGGTAATGTGAAGTATGTGTTTTCCCCAGATATTTAGGTTATTTATGATGCTTAAAGTGCGTTTCCTGTAGGAAGAGTATATCTACTTATCTTTTTGCTAAGTTTGAGAGCACTTTTGACCTTTTATGGGGGAAATTCAGACATTTTGCTTTCTGTGTTAGTAGGGTTAATTGTCTTGTGGTGTCATGTTTTGAATGCAACATATCAGTTGAGGGGGTATTGGTGAAATGTTAGGAATGATACATACGTTGTGGTACTGGTTGACAAATGTTGAAGAACAAAGATCTGACTTCTGCAAACGAAAAACATATCAGTACAAGTGATGCAATCAAACATGTGGCAAGCAAAAAGGTATAACGTGACATAAATATAACCATAAGTGCAGGTCTCTCTTCCTAATATAATGAGAGAATGTTAAGGGGAGTTAGTCCTGCAGTCCCTAATATATCTATATATTAGGGATAATATAATATATTCAAGAGATAATTACCTAACCTAGTCATACTGTAATATAAAACTATAATAAAGATAAACATATAGTGTTTATAGTGTTTTCCCCTTGATCATAGTGCACTGAGTATCGACAGTGCAGTGTGGAAGGTGGGGGGATGGAGTTACCAAAGTTAAAGGATGTGCCCTATAAGGCCAATTTAATTGAGTAAGTTCTTTCAAGTGTATCTAAACTTTGGGTGTTATGGTGAAGATGCTGGAGTGGAGGGGCTAGAAGTTTTGTCTCTTAAAGGTGGTGAGGCTACAGATTTGCCCTTTTTGTGGGTTGCTGTGGGTCAGGTGGGTGCTGCTTAAAAGGACAGTCAAGTCCAAAAAAAACCTTTCATGATTCAAATTTTATCACAAATTTTGCTTTGTTCTCTTGGTATTCTTAGTTGAAAGCTAAACCTAGGAGGTTCATATGCTAATTTCTTAGACCTTGAAGGCCGCCTCTAATCTAAATTTTTTACAGTTTTTCACCACTAGAGTGCGTTAGTTCATGTGTTTCATATAGATAACATTGAGCTCATGCACGTGGATGTACCAAGGAGTGAGCACTGATTGGCTAAAATGCAAGTCTGTCAAAAGAACTGAAATAAGGGGCCAGCTTGCAAAGGCTTAGATGCAAGGTCAAATTTGTATTATTATAACAGTGTTGGTTATGCAAAACTGGTTAATGGGTAATTAAGGGATTATCTATCTTTTAAAACAACAAAAATTCTGGTGTTGACTGTCCCTTTAACTAGGCCTTTTGAAAGTGGAAGATGCGGAGTTGTTCAAAGTATGAAGTTCTAATGGAGGATCAATGTCCAGTGTGGTGCAGTAGGAGGGAATGTCTTCTGATGCTTTGCAGCTTTGTGTTGTTAGGACCCACATGTGGGTTAGGAAACCCCATCTACATGAAATCTTCTTATTTCTGAGTAAAGTTGTAAGTGGGGCAAACTTGAAATGATACTGGAAATGGTCCTGGTAGAACTGTAATACGTTTCCTCTGAAACGAATTGATTGGTTTCTGCGTGATTGGTTTAGCATAATTTCTTTTTCCAGAAAGTTCTTGAATCTTATAATAAATAATGTCCCTGGGTGGAGCTGTGTCGAGAGGCTTAGGGCGAAGTGACCTGTGAGCTCTGACCCATTGGATATATGTTGTATGTGAAGATTCTTTTATATGTTGGAACAGTGTCTGCACAGATATTAAGGGGGCTGTCAGAAGATGCTGAGATACAAGGTAATCATAGAGGTGAAAAGTATATTAATATAACAGTTTTGGTTATGCAAAACTGTTGAATGGGTAGTAAAGGGATTATTTATCTTTTGAAACAATATATTTTTTTTTCCAGTAGACTGTCCCTTTAAGGAAGCTGGACAGAGGGGTTGCTATTCATTCCCCTTGATCTCAGCTCCCTTAAGCCCTAAAAACACCAAGCTTCACAGTTTGAAAGCTTATCATCTGCTCTTGGGGGTTAAAATTTTAGCAAGTTTAAAAAAAAAATAAAGATAAGCCCCTCTTAAAAAAAATGCCCCCATGTAAGTGTAATGATCACCTGGTATAAATAAATGTCAATTTATTTGCATAGAGCAGTGATGGTGAACCTTGGCACTCCAGATGTTTCAGAACTACATTTCCCATGCTGCTTAGGCACTCTGAAGAAAGGTCGAGCATCATGGGAAATGTAGTTCTGACACATCTGGAGTGCCAAGGCTCGCCATCACTGGCACAGAGGCTCAAGGGAGCCACTATGTGCAGATCAAAGTTACATAAGTATACAGAAAGGCCCTTATTTATATGAGGTTAACCCTTCTTTTTACTATAGAGTTTAGGAGAAAAGGCACACACACACACTATTGTTTATAGCCTTGTTAATTCACATTCTCATTTAAAAATGCATTTTTTTCAATTTTTTTGATGCAGGTTTCTTACACGTCAGGATGTATACATAAGATAATGGTATAATTTGAATCTGCTGTTTCTCTTAAAAAAAAAAAAAACAACAAAAAACAACAACAACATAAGATAGCATAGTTGGCGACTGCCCGTTTTCTCCCGGGACAGTCAGTTTTTTTACTTCCTGTCCTGCATTTTAAGCTTGTCCTTTGTTCAATTCAGTCTGTATACATTTTATGAATATTGTGTGCAGTGCAGTACTCCCACCACAGAGGGCGCTCATTGCTTACAGTATGTTTTTTCATGCAGTTATCTTTATCTGTGGTTTATGAGTGTGAGGTCAGGTGTCAGGTAAGGTAAAGCCATGATATGTGATATATAATGCCAGGGATGTTAGGAGACAAAGAGTGATGAAGCCAGACATCTCAATACTGTTCTGTTGCACAATTTGTAATATGTGTAATTTCACTCATGTATACTGGGGCTTTGCTTAGCAGGGGCTTGACCCATCAGACTTTTCATGTGCTGGGACTGCATGCAGCTATAAATTACCTGCATGACATTTTTTACCACACCCCCTGCCTTAAAGTTCCGCCCACTAAAATATATTATATATATATATATATATATATATATATATATATATATATATATATATTATATATTTTATAATATATATTATACATATATATATATATATATATATATATATAAAATCTGCACCATAATAAATAGGCGGAGCTAAATTATGCTAATTATGTGGGTTTGGCAAAGTGGGCGGAACTTTAAGGCAGGGGGTGTGGTAAAAAATGTCATGCAGGTAATTTATAGCTGCATGCAGTCCCAGCACATGAAAAGTCTTCAGCTTTTTTTTTCATTGGTTATTTTAATTTATATATATATTTATATATATATATATATATATATATATATATATATATATATATATATATATATATATATATAAATTAAAATAACCAATGAAAAAACTGAATAAACAGTTAGTATAACTACAATAAATAGCAATGTCCTTGCACCCTGGACCCACCCATCACCTCTGGCTCTGCTAACTGTCCACTCTGGCTCTGCATTCAGGTGTCCTTTCAGGAACCGCCGCATGTGAGAAGGCTGGTGCTCCATGATAGTATGAGCGGCAACGCAGGGTCACGTGACGGTGATGTTGCGTGCTGATGTCACTGCCTGACCTCACGATCACGAGATCTCAGATTCTAAAGGAGGAGACGCACATCGCTCTAGCTAAGCTGCTACATTTGTTGATATTAGATTTAGGAGTTCACGAGTTTATGCAAAAGTAAATGTGTTGGTGCATACTACAGCCCCTTCCGTCTACAGAGGTTTTCAAAACCAATTTTTTTTTATAAAGAAAAAAATTTACTCTACTACACTTGCTTCTTTCATGGTTGCATTACATGATGAAAATGTTTATATTCTCTGGGTGTTATGTTGACATTGTAAATGTAAATAAGGAAACATTTGTTTAAACAACCCTCAACAAGAGTTAAGGTTAAAAGAGATGACGTTTTAATGGTTAATCTTTTAACTTTTTTTTCTTATTAATTAATAAATTCCCAAGCCTCTGAGTTCAATAAGTAGCCATCCAGGATTGTATCCTCTACAGTCAAGGAACTACTGTATGGCCAACCTCAATGCATCAAGAAGTAATTCAATTCCAGAGATGGAATAAACAGTGAAAATTTCTGTGTATGCATTTACCCGTTCACTGTTTAGGGGTTATTGGTGATTTCATCCAATTCGACTTTAATGTACCTAACAGTCTGCGATGGCTCCTATATGAGATAAAAAAAAATCTTTCTGCCATACTACTTACTCTTTGCTAAGTGATCCTCCCTGAGCCGAGTTCAAGCTAATTGCAGACTTTTTTTTATCTGTTTTGAGCTGGTCCAGCTATTATTTGGCCTGCTCTGCTGCACATCCTTGGTTTCTAGGAAACGCAAGATGGGCTGTTTTAGGGAGTGCGATTCTGCGCAGCTTGACTCTGCAACGGGTAGAACGCTGTGTGCGCGCTCGAGTTGAACACTGTTTACCCGGGAAGTCTTCAATGTAGAGTTCAGCTATTTCCCACGCAAATAGATGGATTGCCACATAACGCTTATAATTTTGACTGACGTGATAGTTTAATAATTTGCTGCAGTTTATATTTGAAAGAAAAGTCAGTGGCAGCATGTTGCGTTAAGTCTTATGATTGCCGGGACATTTAAATGGCCAGGACAGTTTGCAAAAATGGGACAGTTGGCAACTATGGGACTGGAATTCACACAACATACAAAAAAAACATAATTTATCCTTACCAGATACATTTCTTTCCTTCCTGACAGGGAGAGTCCTCAACTTTATTCCTTACTGTTGGAAATACAACACCTGGCCACCAGGAGGAGGCAAAGACACCCCAGCCAGAGGCTTAAATATTGCTCCCACTTCCCCCATCCCCCATTCATTCTGCAGAGGGAACAAGGAAAAGTAGGAGAAACATCAGGGTATAAAGGTGCCAGAAGAAATAATATAAAAAGGGAGCCGCCCAACCAAAATAAATTGCGGGCGGGGTCGTGGACTCTCCCTTCCAGGAAGGAAAGGAATTTATCTGGTAAGCATAAATTAATTTTTCCTTTCATAATGCAGGGAGAGTCCACAACTTCATTCCTTACTGTTGGGAAAACTATACCCAAGCTCCAGAGGAGAAAACAACAAGACTAATGGCACTACTATTGGATGGGCTTAGGATTCCCTGTTTATGGTAAATGTGGTTATATCACCTATTAGATAATCAACAGGGTTAGGTGCTGTGTACTAAATTATTCTAAAAAGAAAGGGAAAATCAATCCTAGGATTTACAATGTGTACACTTGTATAGCACTCTTGGCCTAAGAGAGAGTGGCTATTAATTAGAACAATTGGGTTTAAAGGAGGAGGAGGGTGCTGGAAATTAAAATTTAACCTTTATTAGGAATGGGTAAAAAATATTGTCCACAAACAAATATATAAGGTTAATTAAAAACACAGGGTGTTGAAGAGGGTAAATCTTCTGCGTACTTTAGTAAGGAGAATTATAAATGGTGTTATCTCCTTAACCTAGGATGACATAATCCATAGTTAAGATAGAGATCTCTTTATAATTGGAATAGTTCCTGATGGTGTTTATACAGTATAACTGATGTTAGGTGCAACTTAAAGTGTAAATACCTTTATGATTAGAATAGATGCTAGTAGTATTATGGCGTCATAACTGGTGATTAGTGCAACATAGCATTGACATACACCTTGCTGTAGTCATTAGTACACTAAAATAGCATAATTCGCTATATATAGAAGTATTTTATATCAACTTAGGTGCAATTGTATCTTTAAATACTCGCTCATATGAATATCAGTTACTATGTTGCCACGTACCTTTCTGGTACTAGTAATGTTTAGAAGTTATAACCGGTGAATAATGCAATATAACATTAATATTCGCTTTGCAGCAGTCATTGGTGCACTACAATACCATCTTTTGTTGTATATAAAATGGTTTGTATCAACTTAGATTTTGCTGCTATGATTATTAATTACTTTGTCACAGTATTGTTTTCCTGCAGTAAAAATGTCAATAAAGATTGTAATCCACCTTGCTTAGGCGGTTCTTTTAGTTATAAATAATACGATTATCAGTAATTGTTCTTATACTCAGATTGTTAAAGTCTCATAGGTGACTATATAGATAGTTCTATTATACATCTATTATAAATAGCTGGGTATTTGTTCTTAGTGCCACAGTTGGTGTATTTATATTAATACCGCACATATATGACTCTGCTTTTTATAACCACAGGTGGGTATTTAACTTTCAAGTCAACAATCGTAGATTTTGCTGTAGGATCTGCTGGTTTTACAGATTAAAACACCAAGTAACTATGCGTTAGTTATATTTTACAATTCTCCATATTTTTAACAAAGTACGGTTATATAAATAATTGTCTTGCTAACTATAGTCAGATTACTGCCCACAACAAATGCGTACTTTCGTCTAACTGCCGGTTAATACTACGGGTCAATATTATTATTGTTAGCTTTGGTATCGTAACTCCTCACAACTCCCTGCAAGTTAAAAAGTTGTGCTTATAGCATTACAACCTGCTTAGCCCTAACATATTTCGCAAATATCGTGGCTTTCTCAAAGGGTACGTTGCGGCGTTCAGCGTGGTCTTTTATTAGCTCGCCTTCCTCCCCTTTTTGTAACGTCATTGCCGTATCTCAGTTAGGGTTACTATGAGCCAATCACAACATTCCTAGCATTGGATCAGATTCAATCTGAAGGCTCATTCGAGGATCATTGATTAATATCAATAATCCTCCAATGAGCCTTCAGATTGAATATGATCCAATGCTAGGAATGTTGTGATTGGCTCATTGGAATGTTGTGATTGGCTCATTGGAAATATACCCAATGGATCATACAATGGATCATGCTTTCTGACAGTTGTCAGACTCATATTAGGTTTTTGTTCAAAATAGTTTATTGTCACATTTACTTTGTAATAACAGCTTTGTTCATCTGGACTGCTATATTACATATGTTAATCCATCATAAGATGTGATCACAAGGCTTGTTGGCTGAAATATTGCAGATGATTGCATTGCATATAGTTGGCATAAATTACAGTATAACGCTTTGATTATACCAACACTTGAAAATCAATCCAATCTAATATGTTTATTGTTTATTATCTATTGTCGTTGTTGTCAGAATAATCTTGAGATGCACTACTCGTGGATTTTAATAACTCTACTTAATTAAGTGCAAAAGGGAAAATTTGATATAGACTGATATTGGTTTAATACAAAAAGGAAGTAGGGGGGTGAGAATGAAAATAACAGTGCTCCAATTGGAGCTTCATAAAAAGGTGCTTGCTGTCTCACCTAGTTATCTATTCAAGTGAACTAATGTGTGAAAGTCTGGAGAGGAATGGCGATATAGTTAAAATATAAGCCCTAAACAAGGGGGTTGTGCCAAAATTAATAGTGGTGCCCAGAGGAGGGAACTCTTGTGCTAGTGCAGAAAGAGGGGGGGGGGGACATGGTGATTGCGTTGAGGTATGGAACCTCACCAAGGATAGTGATACCATAAGTGGGTGTGCTTAGGGGAAGGATGGTGACAATATAGCAATTTGAAATCTCTATACTATATTAAATAATAATTTAAAAACATAATATAATTGTGCAGTTTAGCAAGCACAGTTCCAAAGATATTCCCCTGCCAGTGGTCTCAAGGCCTATCAAACAGATCCAATAGTCCGTCAACACAGTCGTTCTTCAAATATATTTGTAGCAGTCTCTGCTTTATGAACGGCAAGTACCTCCCATATACTAATACATCTGTTATACAAAACTTTAATTCTCCCGCTGGTTAAAGGTACGTAAGTTTTTCTTACCAATTTGCTGTGAATCTGGATCCAGGCCAGCAAGCTTATGAACCAGCTTAGTTTGCAGATGTGGTTTAGTCCGGGTAGGTACGCGTCTCCCCTCGGTACTCAGATACTTCCCAGAACACTTCCGGGACGCCACTCCATGCGGCTCTGTGCACTCGTAGTCCGACGCTTAGCCGTTGCTTGATGCGTGTCCACTGCCTGTGACGTTGATGCTGTACGGCACCTCTAGCCAATCACGCTAAGCTCCAGAGCTCCAGCCAGGATAGTCCAATTGAATACTTCCAAACAAAAAAAATCCAGCGAACTCGGGCTTCAAACAAGGGGTGAGTTTATTGAAAATCTCAAATTCAATAAATTCCAACATGGTGAAAAACAAAAACACTTTAAATGAGGGTGGTAAAATAAAAAGAGCTAATAATTGCGCTGTGACCTTAGGCTACCAGTCGGTCTTACGCGTTTCGGGTGGAAAGTTTAGCCTTAATCATAGACCTCAAAGTGTAGCCGTGTTATGCCTTAAGAACTATTCTAGTAATAACCAAGGATAAACAGCTGGGGTCACAGTGCAATTAATTAATACTAACAGGCTAATTAACAGACGGTCTATTTCATATTAAAGAGCAGTATGTTAGAACATTTTTCTACAATTATGTTAGATACACTGAAAGATTGACAAAAAGCTATATTTCAACGTTTACAAGCTGAACTATAGTACTCTCTCCTGTTAAAAATAATTATGCATACTGGAAAATGTAAACTGTCTTTTTCAACCATTATAATTAGTCACTCTCTAGAATATCTTGAAAACTAGAGTATTCAAACAGGGCAACATTAGTAGCGAGGAATACATATAGTTCAACATCATTGTATGTAACCTTTATAAGAGTATTACACTTTACCTACATAGGTGCATATCTATACCTCAATTATTTAAGATCCTTCACTGAAACTTTTTCATCATTGTATGCTACTTCCAAAAGTTAATGATATCCCCAGCTATATTAAAGCCTTTGGGACGTCTTGTCTGGAGTGTAAATATCCAGTATGCTTCTTTATATAAGAGTCGTTGCATTCTGTCACCCCCTCTTGGATTTGGAAAGATTCTTTCTATCACTTGCCATTTGAAGCTATTGACTGACTTGTTATGCTCATATATAAAATGATGCACCAAGTCAGACACATCCCTTTCTTTATCAATGTTGTTTAGGTGCTCTCTAATGCGTGTGCGTGCCTCCTGAGAGGAGCACCCTACATATTGCATTTTGCAGAGTGTACACTCCACAAGGTAAATAACATAACTTGTTCGGCAATTAGTGCATGAGTCCGATAAAAATACCCTTTGTGTACTTCTAGACTGAAATTTATCCGTTACTATTGTGTGACTGCAGGCTATACAATTGGAAAAGTGACATTTATAATGCCCTTTTACCTGTAACCAACTACTTCCTGTTGTTAGAGGTTTTTTTATCATGCTAGGGGCTACTAAATTCCCAATTGTACGTCCCTTTTTAGAAATATAATTAAGACCTTCCCTGGTTAGGTCTCTAAGACTATCCTCCCCTGTTAAGACAATGTTAATAATGTCACAAATTGCTTTAAATTGTGGACTGTAGGTTGTAATAAAGTTTGGTTTATGTACATTAAACCTATTTTTAGACCCATAACTGTTTTTTTGTAACATTTCCCTTCTATCCAATCTATCCACTTCTATAAAGGCCCTATTTATTACTTTCTTTTTGTAGCCTCTTTCTAGAAGTTGCTGTCTCAATGTGTCTGACTCTAAGTAAAAATCTTGATCTGTGGTACAATTACGTTTCAGTCTTGTAAATTGGCCCTTAGCCACCCCAAAACCTGTATGTTTCGGGTGGCATGATACCAGCTTAAAAGAGTATATTCTAACATGTTTGGAATTCTTACTGGTTCATAACTATTTCAAATTTGACGATTCTTTTTATCTCCAAAGACGTGGGACAGCCATGGGCGCTAAATTTGCCCCGGCCTATGCTAATCTTTTCATGGGCTGGTGGGAGCGGTCCCACGTCTTTGGAGATACTAACCCCTACAAACATCATATAAGATCATATAAAAGGTACATTGATGATATTTTGTTTGTGTGGTTGGGATCTGTAGAGGAAATGGAGGGATTCATTCAGTATCTAAATAATAACCAGGTTAATTTACAATTTACCTACACATTTATCTACACATTAGATAAAAGTAAAATAGCTTATCTTGATGTTTACCTTATGGGAGATCCGTCCACACAGAAAATTACAACAACGTTATATAGGAAACCAATTACCTCTAACACCATTCTGCATGCACGCTCATGCCACCCGAAACATACAGGTTTTGGGGTGGCTAAGGGCCAATTTACAAGACTGAAACGTAATTGTACCACAGATCAAGATTTTTACTTAGAGTCAGACACATTGAGACAGCAACTTCTAGAAAGAGGCTACAAAAAGAAAGTAATAAATAGGGCCTTTATAGAAGTGGATAGATTGGATAGAAGGGAAATGTTACAAAAAAACAGTTATGGGTCTAAAAATAGGTTTAATGTACATAAACCAAACTTTATTACAACCTACAGTCCACAATTTAAAGCAATTTGTGACATTATTAACAAACACCTCCCTGTCTTAACAGGGGAGGATAGTCTTAGAGACCTAACCAGGGAAGGTCTTAATTATATTTCTAAAAAGGGACGTACAATTGGGAATTTAGTAGCCCCTAGCATGATAAAAAAAACCTCTAACAACAGGAAGTAGTTGGTTACAGGTAAAAGGGCATTATAAATGTCACTTTTCCAATTGTATAGCCTGCAGTCACACAATAGTAACGGATAAATTTCAGTCTAGAAGTACACAAAGGGTATTTTTATCGGACTCATGCACTAATTGCCGAACAAGTTATGTTATTTACCTTGTGGAGTGTACACTCTGCAAAATGCAATATGTAGGGTGCTCCTCTCAGGAGGCACGCACACGCATTAGAGAGCACCTAAACAACATTGATAAAGAAAGGGATGTGTCTGA
Source organism: Bombina bombina (assembly GCF_027579735.1). Classification (NCBI taxonomy): domain Eukaryota; kingdom Metazoa; phylum Chordata; class Amphibia; order Anura; family Bombinatoridae; genus Bombina; species Bombina bombina. Next base: position 778,470,645 of record NC_069502.1, on the reverse strand, counting down.
CTTGGTGCATCATTTTATATATGAGCATAACAAGTCAGTCAATAGCTTCAAATGGCAAGTGATAGAAAGAATCTTTCCAAATCCAAGAGGGGGTGACAGAATGCAACGACTCTTATATAAAGAAGCATACTGGATATTTACACTCCAGACAAGACGTCCCAAAGGCTTTAATATAGCTGGGGATATCATTAACTTTTGGAAGTAGCATACAATGATGAAAAAGTTTCAGTGAAGGATCTTAAATAATTGAGGTATAGATATGCACCTATGTAGGTAAAGTGTAATACTCTTATAAAGGTTACATACAATGATGTTGAACTATATGTATTCCTCGCTACTAATGTTACCCTGTTTGAATACTCTAGTTTTCAAGATATTCTAGAGAGTGACTAATTATAATGGTTGAAAAAGACAGTTTACATTTTCCAGTATGCATAATTATTTCTAACAGGAGAGAGTACTATAGTTCAGCTTGTAAACTTTGAAATATAACTTTTTGTCAATCTTTCAGTGTATCTAACATAATTGTAGAAAAATGTTCTAACATACTGCTCTTTAATATGAAATAGACCGTCTGTTAATTAGCCTGTTAGTATTAATTAATTGCACTGTGACCCCAGCTGTTTATCCTTGGTTATTACTAGAATAGTTCTTAAGGCATAACACCGGCTACACTTTGAGGTCTATGATTAAGGCTAAACTTTACAGCCGAAACGCGTAAGACCAACTGGTAGCCTAAGGTCACAGCGCAATTATTAGCTCTTTTTATTTTACCACCCTCATTTAAAGTGTTTTTGTTTTTCACTGTGTTGGAATTTATTGAATTTGAGATTTTCAATAAACTCACCCCTTGTTTGAAGCCCGAGTTCGCTGGTGTTTTTTTGTTTGGAAGTATTCGATTGGACTATCCTGGCTGGAGCTCTGGAGCGTAGGGTGATTGGCTAGAGGTGCCGTACAGCGTCAACGTCACAGGCAGTGGACACGCATCAAGCAACGGCTAAGCGTCAGACTACGAGTGCACAGAGCCGCATGGAGTGGCGTCCCGGAAGTGTTCTGGGAAGTATCTGAGTACCGAGGGGAGACGTGTACCTACCCGGACTAAACCACATCTGCAAACTAAGCTGGTTCGTAAGCTTGCTGGCCTGGATCCAGATTCACCGCAAATTGGTAAGAAAAACTTACGTACCTTTAACCAGCGGGAGAATTAAAGTTTTGTATAACAGATGTTTTAGTATATGGGAGGTACTTGCCGTTCATAAAGCAGAGACTGCTACAAATATATTTGAAAAACGACTGTGTTGACGGACTATTGGATCTGTTTGATAGGCCTTGAGACCACTGGCAGGGGAATATCTTTGGAACTGTGCTTGCTAATTTGTGCTATCTATCCCCAGCGTGGTAACGGCCTCTCCATATTGCCAAAAGCTGTACTATCTTGTAACAAGAGGAAGTGTGGATATAAATAAACCAGTACACTTCCATACATATAGAATCTCATTATTCCAACACCAACAGAGGGGGTAAAATGAGCTTTTTTTTCACTGCAGTCATTGAATGACTTGGATATTAACAGACTTACACTGGAAGACACCTTTATAAGGCAATATGAGACACTGGATATAAGTGACATTTCCTCATTAAGGAATATCGGACTTGGTGGGATAAAAGGGCCCTTGAAAAATATCTATTACTTGAATTAATACCAAGAGGCCTACGCCTAAATAAGTTTCCCACATTTCAAGTTGACGATAGCGAATTTATCTCTGAATGGAATACAGCCCTTACTAATTGTTCTGTAATACTAATGGGTCTTATAGTTAAACACAAAGACAAACAATTAATAAAAATCAGGGAGGATTTAGTCAATGTGCAAACACAACTTAACGAGTTTATAGATCACCCTAAGTATAATGATCTTGACAAATTACTTAAAGAAAGCGTTTATAAATTTAGGGTAGAGCTTGATAACTTTAAACTCAGAAAGTTTAACCGTGATAATGACGACTACATAAATAACAAGGTATATGTCTGGCACTCTGCCATTAAGACTAAAAGACACAAGAGAAGATGGGGTAACAGTTATGATAAAAAGAAACAAACAGAAACTGATAAGAGAGTTACTTTTACAGATTCTGAGGCCTCAGAAAATGAAGCATCAGGATATTCAGGCAGGAGTGGTTCTAGTGAACCCTCAGATGAAGAAGAAATAGTGGTGAAGCCAAAGCAGAATAGTAAATTAACTCATACTAAAATGGACTCTTTGCAGTCCAGAACAGAACCAAGAATAACTAGAAATGCGAGCCAAAGAGACAGGAACAATGAAAGTACTGACATGAGACGTAGGGAATTTCTCAATGTAGATAGGAGTGACATTCCAGTGTCAGACATACAGATTAAATCATGTCTTAAAAATAGTAGCCAAATTGTACAGTGCCCTTTGGGACAGGTAGGGATGGAAACAGAGGGGGGAGGAGAAAAAGGAAAAAACATAGGAAGAGGACAAAGAGGACGAAGAGGCAGGGGACAATACAACAAGTATCGCATTTAAAGATAATTAATCTTTCAGAATCCACATTAACAGAAGATGAAACCTCAGTATTGAGTTTGGGTTTGAACTTTGTCCCCAGTACAACGTTCAACCTCTTTGAAACAATTACTGATGTGAACCGTTTAATTAGAGATCTCACTCTCAGGAAATTCTTCTGGGGCAAGGCATCCCCAGAGACATCTCCTGATAGCCTAAGAGATCATGATATATGGAGGGAAATTAAAAACATAGAACTTATAATTAATATTGTAGATTTTAAGGAAGCATGTGACTATTTTTCCCTCCATGATTTAAACTATGAATCAAGTATTCAGAGTGACTTCCTAAAAGCGGAACATATTGGTTTCAAACCTAGGTCTAAATTCTACCCAACTAGGGATAGAGGACCTTTCCTGGAAGCTTTCCATAAAAGAGTAGAAGAGGATTTGATATCCCTTTCCAAATGCCACAATGCGACCACCCCTAATCTAACGAAAGGCCAAAAGTTGGCCATTGAGTCTTTAACTAAAAGAGATGATATAGTTATAAGATCTGCAGATAAGGGGGGCAGCATTGTGGTATTAAATAAAGCAGACTATATAAGGGAAGCCGAAAGGCAGATAAAGGATCTAGAAGTTTACCTACCCCTTTCTGGTGATCCCACTAATGTTTTCAAGTTACAATTTCTTGAGCTGTTGGACGATGGACTGCAGGAGGGAATTATCGACCAAAATACCTTTGATTATCTATACGTAAAAACACCTGTCATTCCCATCTTCCATCACCTCCCAAGGTACACAAATCCTTGGAGGAGGTGAAGGGAAGAACCATAATATCTGGGATAGGATCTCTATTTGAGAGTATTTCAGGTTGGTTGGAGTCTCTGTTGCAGCCCATCGTCCAACAGCTTGCCTCCTTCCTTAGGGACACTACACATCTGCTGACTGGCTTAGAAAAGCTCATATGGAGCAATGAATGCTCATGGCTAACAGTAGATGTTGTTGGACTGTATTCTTGTATACCACATCACTTAGGATTAAAAGCAATTAGATTTTCTCTTGACCACTATAGTAATTATGATACCAGCTTAAAAGAGTATATTCTAACATGTTTGGAATTCTTACTGGTTCATAACTATTTCAAATTTGACGATTCTTTTTATCTCCAAAGACGTGGGACAGCCATGGGTGCTAAATTTGCCCCGGCCTATGCTAATCTTTTCATGGGCTGGTGGGAGCGGCCCCACGTCTTTGGAGATACTAACCCCTACAAACATCATATAAGATCATATAAAAGGTACATTGATGATCTTTTGTTTGTGTGGTTGGGATCTGTAGAGGAAATGGAGGGATTCATTCAGTATCTAAATAATAACCAGGTTAATTTACAATTTACCTACACATTAGATAAAAGTAAAATAGCTTATCTTGATGTTTACCTTATGGGAGATCCGTCCACACAGAGAATTACAACAACGTTATATAGGAAACCAATTACCTCTAACACCATTCTGCATGCACGCTCATGCCACCCGAAACATACAGGTTTTGGGGTGGCTAAGGGCCAATTTACAAGACTGAAACGTAATTGTACCACAGAACAAGATTTTTACTTAGAGTCGGACACATTGAGATAGCAACTTCTAGAAAGAGGCTACAAAAGGAAAGTAATAAATAGGGCCTTTATAGAAGTGGATAGGTTGGATAGAAGGGAAATGTTACAAAAAAACAGTTATGGGTCTAAAAATAGGTTTAATGTGCATAAAACAAACTTTATTACAACCTACAGTCCACAATTTAAAGCAATTTGTGACATTATTAACAAACACCTCCCTGTCTTAACAGGGGAGGATAGTCTTAGAGACCTAACCAGGGAAGGTCTTAATTATATTTTTCTAAAAAGGGACGTACAATTGGGAATTTAGTAGCCCCTAGCATGATAAAAAAAACCTCTAACAGGAAGTAGTTGGTTACAGGTAAAAGGGCATTATAAATGTCACTTTTCCAATTGTATAGCCTGCATTCACACAATAGTAACAGATACATTTCAGTCTAGAAGTACACAAAGGGTATTTTTATCGGATTCATGCACTAATTGCCGAACAAGTTATGTTATTTACCTTGTGGAGTGTACACTCTGCAAAATGCAATATGTAGGGTGCTCCTCTCAGGAGGCACGCACACGCATTAGAGGGCACCTAAACAATATTGATAAAGAAAGGGATGTGTCTGACTCGGTGCATCATTTTATATATGAGCATAACAAGTCAATCAATAGCTTCAATTGGCAAGTGATAGAAAGAATCTTTCCAAATCCAAGAGGGGGTGACAGAATGCAACGACTCATATAAAGAAGCATACTGGATATTTTCACTCCAGACAAGACGTCCCAAAGGCTTTAATATAGCTGGGGATATCATTAACTTTTGGAAGTAGCATACAATGATGAAAAAGTTTCAGTGAAGGATCTTAAATAATTGAGGTATAGATATGCACCTATGTAGGTAAAGTGTAATACTCTTATAAAGGTTACATGCAATGATGTTGAACTATATGTATTCCTCGCTACTAATGTTGCCCTGTTTGAATACTCTAGTTTTCAAGATATTCTAGATAGTGACTAATTATAATGGTTGAAAAAGACAGTTTACATTTTCCAGTATGCATAATTATTTCTAACAGGAGAGAGTACTATAGTTCAGCTTGTAAACGTTGAAATATAACTTTTTGTCAATCTTTCAGTGTATCAAACATAATTGTAGAAAAATGTTCTAACATACTGCTCTTTAATATGAAATAGACCGTCTGTTAATTAGCCTGTTAGTATTAATTAATTGCACTGTGACCCCAGCTGTTTATCCTTGGTTATTACTAGAATAGTTCTTAAGGCATAACACCGGCTACACTTTGAGGTCTATGATTAAGGCTAAACTTTCCAGCCGAAACGCGTAAGACCGACTGGTAGCCTAAGGTCACAGCGCAATTATTAGCTCTTTTTATTTTACCACCCTCATTTAAAGTGTTTTTGTTTTTCACCGTGTTGGAATTTATTGAATTTGAGATTTTCAATAAACTCACCCCTTGTTTGAAGCCTGAGTTCGCTGGATTTTTTGTGTTTGGAAGTATATAATTGTGCAGTGTCTAAATTATTTATACCATAACATGGCATCTCAAAATCATGATTTTGATTACTCCTATTTAGTTAGTAATAATAGGTTGATTCACTGTTGATATAATATAATGTCAGGGATGATAAATATCCCATTCCAGACTGGATGTGTGATTATATCTCAACATGATTATACTATTATCTATGCCCACAAGAGAATAAAAATAAAACCAGGAGATCAGTGATCACTGTTGTTAAACCCTCTTCTCCTGTTATGAATACAGGAGTTGTGCTAGTATATTATACATTAGGTTATATTGTATCGTTTCATGGATTTAAATATATGATACACTGGAATTATCATGTTTTGGTATCTTGAATAGTTCCAATGCAATAATTGTGTACTGACCATAATTGGACTGGTTAGATTGGTTGTTGTTGGTTTCAGGGTAGAATTGGCAATTTGATTATATTTGGTTTTATTTATATTCCTTCTATTCTTATATTGAATCATAGCATACATATCGGTTTAAAGATATGAGAAGTAGTTGTTGTGCTCATTTAGTCCATTCGGTTGAATGGCATTTAATAAGTAGATCCATCTGCTTTTGTATTGCAATAATAACTTCTCTTTGTCTCCACCTCTTATGCCAAGATTGATTTTTTGAATTGTAAGATCATTAGCTTTGCCATAGTGGTATTTATAGAAGTGATGTGCTACTAATGTAATTGCTTTTTTGTTTTGTAAATCTTTGGCTCCGTTTTTTATATATTGCGTAGATGTTCTTGCAATCGTTTACGTAGTTTGCGTTTAGTCATTCCAACGTAGACTTTCGGGCATTTGCAGCTCAAGACATATACTTCTCCAGTAGTATTACAGTTAATGAATGATTTAATATAATGTATCTTATTGAATCTGTCCTTGACTGTGGTAGTTTTTTCAAGAATTTACAACTTATACAAGATCCACATGAGTATTATCCATTGGGTATATTTCCACGTTTGTTTTTTTTGTTCTTACGCATAAAATGGCTGGGACTTAATAGTTCTTTTAAGTTTTTTGTCCGTCTGTAGCTCACTTCTATCTTAAGTCCTATCAGCTTTTCCAGTATGTTGTCGGATTGTAGAATATGCCAATGTTTCTTCACTATTTTAATTATCTCGTGGCTCTGTGCATTATATGTCAATACAAGTCTTGTTTTCCCATCATTTTGTCAAGATTTTGGATTCAGCAAATCCTGTTGATTGTTTTTTTTGGCTCTATCTTTGGCGTTTTAAATAGAAGATTTACTGTATCCTCTCTGGCTGAGAAGATTGGCTACTTCTGAGGCTCTTTTTTGATATAATTCTTCTTCCGAGCAGTTTCTCCTGGTTCTTAGAAATTCACCTATTGGGAGGGATTTGATTGCACACGGGGCATGTGCACTTGTGCTTAACAGGATTGTATTTGTAGCTGTCTCTTTTCTAAATAAATCTGTTCCCAACATTCCATCTGGTTTCTTGAATAATCTCAGATCCAGGAATGCGATCTCCATTTGACTGCATTCGTATGTAAATTTGATATTCAGATTATTCTTGTTCAGGGTATTTAGGAATCTGTCTAGTTTTTCTTTTGTTCCCTCCCATATCATCAGGATATCATCAATATATCTCAGCCAGAGAGGAATATGTTGTTATTTTTTGGGACTTGAAGCAGTACAATATTATCTCAATATGATGGATGAAGAAGACCAAAACCATAATAATTTTATTATAAAATTATTAGAGTTTGTAGTCAAAAAGAACTACTTTGTTTTCAACAATCAATTCTACTTGCAGTGTAGAGGGACGGCCATGGGAACAGCCAGTGCACCAACCTACGCCAACTTATTCTTAGGTTGGTGGGAACACAATACAGTCTTCACAGAAAACAATGATGAATTTACTCAACATATTCCTCTCTGGCTGAGATATATTGACTATATCCTGATGATATGGGAGGGACCAAAATAAAAACTAGACAGATTCCTAAATATCCTGAACAAGAATAATCTGAATATCAAATTGACATACAAATGCAGTCAAACGGAGATCACATTCCTGGATCTGAGATTATTCATGAAACCAGATGGAATGTTGGGAACAGGTTTATTTAGTAAAGAGATAGCTGCAAATACAATACTGTTCAGCACGAGTGCACATGCCCCGTGTACAATCAAATCCCTCCCAATAGGTGAATTTCTAAGAACCAGGAGAAACTGCTTGGATAAAGAATTATATCAAAAAAGAGCCTCAGAAGTAGCCAATCGTCTCAGCCAGAGAGGATACAGTAAATCTTCTATTTAAAAGGCCAAAGATAGAGCCAAAAAAACCAATTGACAGGATTTGCTGAATTCAAAATCTCTACAAAATCATGGGAAAACAAGACTTGTAGTGACATACAATGCACAGAGCCATGAGATAATTAAAATAGTGAAGAAACATTGGCATATTCTACAATCCGACAACATACTGGAAAAGCTGATAGGACCTAAGATAGAAGTGAGCTACAGACGGACAAAAAACTTAAAAGATCTCTTAAGTCCCAGCCATTTTATGCGTAAGAACAAAAAAAACAAAAGTGGAAATATACCCAATGGATCATACTCATGTGGATCTTGTATAAGTTGTAAATTCTTGAAAAAAACTACCACAGTCAAGGACAGATTCAATAAGATACATTATATTAAATCATTCATTAACTGTAATACTACTGGAGTAGTATACGTCTTGAGCTGCAAATGCCCGAAAGTCTACGTTGGAATGACTACACGAAAACTACGTACACGATTGCCACAACATCTACGCAATATAAAAAATGCAGCCAAAGATTTACAAAACAAAAAAGCAATTACATCAGTAGCACATCACTTCTATAAATACCACCAGGGCAAAGCTAATGATCTACAATGCTATGGAGTACAAAAAATCAATATTGGCATAAGAGGTGGAGACAAAGAGAAGTTATTATTGCAATACGAAAGCAGATGGATCTACTTATTAAATGCCATTCAACCGAATGGACTAAATGAGCACAACAACTACTTCTCATATCTTTAAACCGATATGTATGCCATAGCAATTTGATAATATTTGGTTTTATTTATATTCCTTCTATTCTTATATTGCATCATAATGCAATATAAGAATAGAAGGAATATAAATAAAACCAAATATAATCAAATTGCCAATTCTACCCTGAAACCAACAACAACCAATCTAACCAGTCCAATTATGGTCAGTACACAATTATTGCATTGGAACTATTCAAGATACCAAAACATGATAATTCCAGTGTATCATATATTTAAATCCATGAAACGATACAATATAACCTAAAGTATAATATACTAGCACAACTCCTGTATTCATAACAGGAGAAGAGGGTTTAACAACAGTGATCACTGATCTCCTGGTTTTATTTTTATTCTCTTGTGGGCATAGATAATAGTATAATCATGTTGAGATATAATCACACAACCAGTCTGGAATGGGATATTTATCATCCCTGACATTGTATTATATCAACAGTGAATCAACCTAATACTACTAACTAAATAGGAGTAATCCAAATCATGATTTTGAGATGCCATGTTATGGTATAAATAATTTAAACACTGCACAATTATATTATGTTTTTAAATTATTATTTAATATAGTATAGAGATTTCGAATTGCTTTATCGTAACCATCCTTCCCCTAAACACACCCACTTATGGTATCACTATCCTTGGTGAGGGTCCATACCTCAACGCAATCACCATGTTCCCCCCCCCCCCTCTTTCTGCACTAGCACAAGAGTTCCCTCCTCTGGGCACCACTATTAATTTTGGCACAACCCCCTTGTTTAGGGCTTATATTTTAACTATATCACAATTCCTCTCCAGACTTTCACACATTCAGTTCACTTGAATAGATAACTAGGTGAGGCAGCAAGCACCTTTTTATGAAGCTCCAATTGGAGCACTGTTATTTTCATTCTCACCCCCCTACTTCAACTTATTGGAATTCACATTAGTTATCCTCTGGGCAGTATTATTAGTCCTGATGGTATGATATCAGATGTGATATTGAATTATTCCTTTTTGTATTAAACCAATATCAGTCTATATCAAATTTTCCCTTTTGCACTTAATTAAGTAGAGTTATTAAAATCCACGAGTAGTGCATCTCAAGATTATTCTGACAACAACGACAATAGATAATAAACAATATACATATTAGATTGGATTGATTTTCAAGTGTTGGAGGTATAATCAAAGCGTTATACTGTAATTTATGCCAACTATATGCAATGCAATCATCTGCAATATTTCAGCCAACAAGCCTTGTGATCACATCTTATGATGGATTAACATATGTAATATAGCAGTCCAGATGAACAAAGCTGTTATTACAAAGTAAATGTGACTAGTGATGTCCAGTTCGTGAACGAATCGTTCTTTTGAACTGGTTCTTTTCAGTGAACTGTATGAATCAGTTCACCAGACTGAACTGATTAGTTTGAAACAGTTCAATTCCTGAGTCTGCAGCAGCACTGGTAATATGACCCTAGAGTGAGTTCTGCTTCTGTTAACTCCTCCTTTGCAATGACTCACACAGCAGAATCAGACATCCTCACTCTAGGATCATATTACCAGTGCTGCTACTGACTCAAGAAGTGAACTGTTTGCAAACGAATCAGTGTACTGTTAACTAACTCCTTTGCAATGAATCATTACATAACAGTACACTGATTCAAATAACAGGTCACAGCAGTTCTCAACAGACCCCTGCATTTACCCCTAACTTCACCTTAAATTAACCCTTACTCTCCCTTACCATAAATATGCCTTACCATAACTTAACCCTAAGGACCCCTGTTAACCCTAACTGCCCCTATTAACCCCTAAATTAACCCCAAATAGTGCTGTGGAGCGCTATGATAATAGTTAATATTTATATGTATTCTAATACCTTCAAGATAAATAAAGCTGTTATCACTCATGTTAGATAAGCAGATACAACATTGTACATAGAACAGAGTATGCTGTGTGTTGTGTGGTACCCACACAACACGGAGCATACTCGGTTCTATGCACTGTTGTAGAGTAATCAGTTGTCTCCCAGATAGTATATAGAACATCTGTGTAAGAGGGGTCCTATGTATATAAAACAATGTGTGTAAACCTTTACAAAGCACAGCAGCATATAACAAAATACTAGTCAGACTCAGGACAGGAGCTGGCGTCCCTGCAGAGTCCCCATGCTTCATGCTTGTGTCATTCATCATTGTCTACCTAGCACTCCAGTAACTTGCTTCCAGATATTTCCACCCCTTTCTCTGCATAATTTTGCTGCCACATTATGAACTGTAACGCCTTGTGTTGTGTAGTCACTTATTTGAATAAGGGGTTACAAATAAATAAAAGATAATAAACATATTTGTATTATAAAAGTTGAATAATACTTGTGTGTTATGGTTACCCTTAGTCTCGCTGAGAGATGGACCGCTTAGTAGCCTGGATCCCTATTGCTAAAGAGGGGAGAAGCTGCTTTCCATAGTATTCTATATGAGTCTCGCAAATATAGAATAATCTCCCTTAGCTGCAGTACAGCTAGGATACCCTTCTGCCCACAAAAACGAGTCAACGCTGCGATTGAGGGTCAAACAAGAACTCAGGACTGGGATGCCCAGCCTGCTTTTTATTATGGTTACATGTACACAGGGCACTCCCAGGGGGAGAGGGGGGGAAGCACAAAATCCCCCATCACACATTTAGATAGAGAGCACTGTCCTTTGACAGGCCACAATAGGATTACAGTACTTAAGATAACAAGTTTACAAGTTCATCTTATCAATTAGCAGTCTGGCTCCAGAGGTGATTAGACAATGGGATTTGTTATCACTAAACTTAGAGCTGAGGCCAGCAAACGTGTATTTTGGCAATAGTTTCTAAAAGCTGAAAAAAAAGAGTTAACTCTTTATGAAATGATACTTGTTACGGTTTTCTTGGAGCCCTTCTTAGGCGCTGGCTTGCTGGTTCAGGCATTGCTGCTGGGAAATAAGCTCTTCACAACAAAATAACTAATGCTTCTGTAACAGTGCTCCCTTTCTGTGGAACACTCTGGCAGACACGGTCTGACCCCTTTTCGGGGCAGACTAAGGCTGTCCAGACCGCTGGTTATGCGGGGCTGAGGTCGGTTTGTCTGGACAACCCGTCGGCATTGCCATTCTGTTTCCCAGGTCTGTAAGTAATGGTGAAATTGAAGGGTTGCAACGATAAGCTCCAACGTAATAGCCTGCCGTTATCTCCAGAGACCCGGTTCAGCCACACCAACGGGTTATGGTCGGTGACCAGAGTGAACTCCTGACCATATAAATAGGGAGTCAATTTCTTTAATGCCCACACCAAAGCCAAACACTCCTTTTCGACCGCTGCATAGCTGACTTCGCGGGGCAGGAGCTTCCGGCTGATGTAGGCAACTGGATGCTCCCCTCCATCTTCGCCTACTTGGCTGAGGACGACTCCCAGCCCGAACATGGAAGCATCTGTATGGACGATAAAACGTTTGTTAAGGGCTGGGGCCGCCAAGACAGGAGCGTTAATTAGAGCATTTTTGAGAGCCTGGAAAGCCGTTTCACAGTGGGGAGACCACAGGACCTGTCGAGGTAAGTTCTTCTTGGTCAAGTCAGTCAGGGGTTTGGCAAGTGTGCTGTAGTCTGGTACGAACCGTCTATAGTACCCTGCCGTGCCCAGGAAGGCTAGGACCTGAGTCTTAGTGATGGGGGTGGGCCAATTGGCGACAGCTTCTATTTTGGCCGGCTCTGGTCGCTGCTTTCCACACCCCACCCGGTGACCCAGGTACTGTACCTCGGCCATCCAAAAGTGGCATTTTTCTGTCCCGGAGTATCTACCTGGTGGGTGGTTAAAGTAGTGTACCCTGGCTTCGGGGAGAAGGTGAGGTGTTTGGACTGGAGGAGTTGGTTGAGCTGCTCCCTTTCAGTGGGGCTAAGTCGGTCCCCTATCTGAACCTGCGCCACTATACCTGTGGGGAGGCTCTTTTCTAATAGGTCTGGAATGGGTAAACTGTCGGGGTCTTCCTGAGGGGAACAACATACGGCCGTCACGTTCTCTGGTCGCTCAAAATATTCCTTGAGCATGTTTACATGGAATGTCTTTATAAGATTGTTGTCGTGGCAGCTAGCTATCACATAAGTGGTGTCTCCCCTTTTCTCTACGATCTGGTAGGGACCCTGCCAGGACGCCTGCAATTTGTCTGTCTTCACCGGCTTAAGTACTAACACCTTTTGTCCTATGGTGAAGATTCTCTTTCGGGCCCCCCGATCGTACCATACTTTCTGTCTTCTCTGGGCCAACTGGAGATTAGCCCGCACGGATTTGGCTAATTGCTCCATTCGGTCCCTGAGTTCCAGCACGTATGGCACAATGGGGACACCGTCAGCCTCCATCTCTCCCTCCCAGTGCTCCCGGATCAGGTTTAGGGGTCCCCGTACCTTTCTTCCGTAGAGCAACTCGAAGGGAGAGAACCCTGTCGTTTCCTGGGGCACCTCCCGATAAGCAAATAGGAGGTGCGGCAGGAAGCGTTCCCAGTCTCGGTATTCCTGAGTGAACGTCTTGAGCATTTGCTTGAGGGTCCCATTGAACCTCTCACACAGCCCGTTCGTCTGGGGGTGGTATGGGGAGCTCAGGAGGGACTTAATTTTGCAAACCTGCCAGAGTTGTTGGGTCAATTCAGCCGTAAATTGGGTGCCTCGGTTGGATAGGATTTCTTTTGGAAATCCTACCCGGGAGAACACCTGTACTAGTGCATTCGCTACCGTATCCGCTTGTATGTTGGATAGGGCGACAGCCTCTGGGTACCTGGTAGCGTAGTCCACTACGGTAAGAATGTATCGCTTACCGGAGGGACTAGGGGTAGCCAGTGGTCCCACTAGGTCAATAGCAACCCGGCTGAAGGGTTCCTCTACAATGGGCATATTTACTAGCTGGGCTTTAGGGTGATCGCCTCGCCTTCCTACTCGTTGACACACATCGCAGGTGTTACAGTAAGTTCTAACGTCAGCGTGCACCCCTGGCCAAAAGAACGTGTGAGTAATGTGGTGTAGGGTACGGGTAACGGCTAGGTGGCCTGCTAAGGGGATGTCGTGGCCTATTTTGAGGATTTC